>NC_030850.1:15753608-15850442 GCF_000208745.1 Theobroma cacao
TTTTTCCAGCACATGGTCTTCCTTTATCTTCATCTTTGACCCTTGACTAATCATGTGGTGGAGATAAAATGTTTAAATTTTTAAAATTTTAAAAATGGACCAATAAGAAAATGCCATGTGTCAAGCTTAGGATATTTTATTATTTAACTAAAAAATCAGCATAAATCAGCCCATTACTCTCCAAATATTCGGCCAAGCAAGGAAGAGAGAGAAAGAAAGGAAGAACAAACCCTAGGTGAGGAATTTCAAGAGAAAAAGTGTGGAAAATCAAGGAAAACAAGTGAAAAAGGTAAGATTTTTTAACTTAAGCTTGAACTCTATTTTCCTTAAGCATTTCTCCTTATTTTTCATGCTTAAATTACATGTTTTTATGATATATTGTTGGCTGATCAAAATGGGTTAGGAGAGAGAAAGTTGTTAGATTAATTTGATTTTAAGTTATGTTAGTATTTTTAGTTAGTTTAGCATATTTAGAAACAAAACAATAAGAAAAGAATTTATTTTCTCCCACAACCATTAATGGCCGAATTTACCATGTATGAGTGAGGATGAGTTTGATTTTTATTCTAGGAGAATTGGTTAAGAAATGATGAATTATGAGCCTAGAAAAATAATGGGAATTTTCAAAGCAAAAATATGAATTTTTACCCATTAGGGCTATTTTCGTAATTTACTATCGAGACTGATAATTTGCACCACACTGAGGGATATTAAGTCAATTTGGGTGAAATTGAGGTATAGAAATTGAAAAAAATTAATTTGGGATTAAATTGGACGCGTTAGTAATTTAATCGGGTGATAAGACGAATTAGACCAGTACCGAGTTTAGATAGTTACCAGTGCATTTTTGTATTCCATATTATGCATTAATAGTCTAAATTAGTTTAATTTCAATTTAGTACCAATGTAGTGAATTTCTCGATTTTGTACTGTGTCAAGGTGGTGAGTCCTCTTATAAAGGCAAGGAAATTGCATTCGAGGACCAGTAGACAGAGTGTGTCGAAAGTCTGCATTCTAGACATTGTGAGTAAACTTACTATCATTTTAATTATCGAGGGTGGTTTTTAGATGATTTCATGAATTCTATGAAAAAAAAAATTTAAAAAGGTAAATTTTCATGTTTTATGAATAAATGTGTTTCAATGAAATTAAATTATAAATTGTTTTGAAATTAATAGTGATTTTGAAAAATAGAGTACACGGAGACTGTTAATTGTGGTAATTTGATTGTTTAAATTGATTGGCTTATGATAAATCGGGCATGATTGGCTAGTTTGCAATTGTATTGAAATGCGAATTGTTTGATTGCCTTGAAAGACTGTGAATTACAAAATTACCATATCATGTTATTGAGTTTTATTGTATAGTGGATTATATATATTAATTAATCATTACAGTAGGGGGTTTCTGTGGACCAGCCTTTTAGAGGGGCATAGTAAACTCCATTATATTCTTACCTCGAACGGAGAGGCGCGTAGGGTATCTCCTGGGGTAAAGTTTAGAGTTCACTTTACGCTAAACCACCACGTGAGGGGGAACTCAGCCAACGCCAAGGAACGGCTATGTTTTCAAAATAAAAACATGATTTATGTGAAATGTGAATTTTAATAGCCTTGGCGGTCTCGGTAGGATGCCTAGGCCAAGGTGTCCCTGAGAATAGATTTATGGCACAAGTCTAGTTTTTATGAAATTCATAAGCCTCTTTACATATTTTAAATGAAATGTATTCTTATGCTGTGACCCAGTTTACGATAATTTATTTTATTGTTTCCATGTACTCAACTCTAGATATTTATGATGATGTCTGTTTACTTATTGGGATTTTATAATCTCACCACCCTCCTTTCCACCCATTTCAGGTTCAGTATAGGCTGTAGATAGCTGATCTCATCGAGAACTGCCGTTGGATCTGCATTTTTCAAACCGTAGGTTCACAGTCGTCTTTACTTTTGTTTATTCGGGAGTCCTCTTGTTATTGTAAATTAAATTAAATATTTTGGCTTATTGTATTTCAGTATGTATAAATTTATTTAGCTTTTACGCTATAAAAATTATTCACGTATAACTTTATAAATATTGTTTTATAAGAAAATAGAATATTTTACTTAATATTTTTTTTATTTTCTTATTATATTCAAATAACCGTAATTTCGTTTTAAATGAAGATTTTATACTTTTAAACTCATTTTGAATATGAATTATGTGTTTTGTACTTGTATATTACGTTTTAGCCAGTTTCAAAAATTTAAAAAAAAAATAACCAAAATACCCCTGTGAGATAAAAATTAATATTTTATTGATTTTTAGTTGGAAACAGTTTAAAATCTTTTAGAACACGATATTTGACATTGGTTGCTCACAAGGGAAATGAGAAACTGATAGTAAAGCCTTGTGGGGTTTCGGGTTGACATTCCGAGCAATGAGTGTCTACAAGGACACCGCGGCGGTTGTCACGGGCTCGAGGGAAGTACCGGGTCGTGACAATAACTTTGTAAATTATTGTATATATGAATTTATTTTACTTTCACGTTACAAAAGATTACTTACACGTGTTTCTATAAATATTATTTTTATATAAAATGCTATATTTTAATCAATATTTTGAATAGTAATATTTGTCTATAAATCCTTTTAAAAAAAATATTTCTATCTTTTGATTTACTTGAGCCGAAAACGATTGGTAATTGTTTAAAACGGAGTGTTTAACAACGATTGCTCACAGGAAAGGCAAGAAACTGATACGTAAGCCTTGCAGGGTTTCGATTGGCATTCCGAGTAATGAGTGTCAATCTGGACGTCGCGACGGTTGTCATGGGCTCAAGGGAGGTTTCGGGTCGTGACACAAATTGTTCAGATGGCCACTGATAGTTCATCACCTCAATCAAAAGTATCTAAAAATAAAAAGAAAAGTTTGAAGTAAGATTAGGAATGCTTGGTTTTAATATTAACAAGAAAGAATTAAAAATGAATTCCGTGGCAACGGCACCAAAAACTTGTTGTTCAATTTTCTACGCGTGTAAGTGCACGTATCGCAAAGATAATATAGAGATGAGTAGAGTGTCGATCTTACAGAAAATTGAATTAATCTTTACTGTTAACTACTAATATTAATACACTCTAATTTTATCCACATAATTAAAATTAAAATTTAAAACCAATAAACTAAAAACTAAAACTAATATATCAACATAATTATGAACTTCTAGTGATTACTAGATCTAAGATTATGATATCCCTCAAAACTTCATCTGAGTATTGTCTCTCTCTCTCTTAAACTAGTTTAATGCATTAAGTTGCTAACCTAGAGTCATAAATTATTTATAAGTCTTTGTCGAGTTTCTTATAGAAATACCCCTCCCAATTAATTTACTATATGTCTATGCAAATTATATTGAAAAAAGATTCATTAAGTTTGTGCTCTAATTTTGGCTATGTATAGCTTATAGATGTATGTCTACCCTATATGCAAATCAAATCACCTAATCAACTAAGTGTATTCGATCATACGCTATTCTATTCTAGGTCTACCTAAATCTCCTTCGTCAAAGTTTAACCTAGGTTTCCAATTCAATCTAATTGGTGGCCAATCAACTGGAAGCATTAAGAACAGAATAAAATAAACAACTTAAATATATCAAACATAAGTAAATGACAGATAAATAATTCGGACTACGTATTGAGTTCAATCATAATCTTAAATTAACAATTTAGTTCCCTATTAAGTCATACATCATTATTCAATAAAATTTAAACATTAAAACAAAGAGAATAAGAGAATAACAAAAAGAAAGAAAAAACCAAAGATTGTATTCTTGATCTCCAAATCTCTTTCAATCCTTCAAATTCCTTCAATGACTTTGTGGCTTGACTCTTAGATGTCAATCTAGTGTTTCTTCGTTCTCCCTTTCTCCCCCAAAAGGTTGTTTTTATAAGCTGTGAAGTTAGGCTATGTTGGGTGAAGAAAGAAGTCAATTTCAGCCGGGATTTCCTCATCAGACAATGTGAGTCACAACTTTGCCTAATTAATTAATTGAAATCATAATTGCTCTAAGATTGCTACAGTGTGTCAACTTTGATATGATTTTTGACCACCTTTCAAGCCAAACCGGGTGAAGTGGTATTGTAGCTTTTTCTCTTATCTTTCCAATGGTCTAAGAATCATTTCATTTGGAGCTCTGTAGAGAGAGTTATGACCAAAATACCGAAACATGTGCAATGCAAGTCTACACCTTGAAATTGCTATCCTTCTTCCATTAAATTTTTTTTTTTATCAAACACCTACAAAAGCATAAATAAATCAATAACAACCTATCTTAACCATATTAACACCAAATTAAGTATAAAATTAACCATGATTAGATTGACTCACCTAAAATAACTAATTTAAAATAATTAAATAAAATCTACTAATTTCTATGCATTATTACAAGAACTAAGCTATATTACTATCAAAATTAAACTCAAATAAGAACTAAATCTAGCTTGTCCATTTTAGAGTTGGGTTCGAGAGTATAATTACACACGAGAAAAGATTAGCACACCCGTGGTGTCCCTTTCTACGAACGATACTATTTAATCATGTGTTATCCTAATAGAGCCTTAATTTTTAATTTTATTCATGTGTTTCCTTAATCATTATTTAGTTATTTTATTAACAAATTAAAATTTATTATTGCGATGTGCACATGATGCCATCATGAGATGCATCGCGTAAATGTCGATAAAATGTCAAATGAAAACCTTTTATTGATATTGTTTGCCAAATTTGTCTATCGTATTGATGGGATCCAAGGATAATTTCTCACCTAGAGAATAATTCAAGAAAGCTCACCTTTGCAAGTTTATCGAGTTAATCTCATCATCGGGGTAGTCATTTGTAGGTAAAAAAAAATTTGTTTCATGAATGCAAAACCTAATACGAATAAAAGCTTTTTATTAAAAACATTCTCCTAACTCTCTCATCATACTAGTGAGACTTGAAAGTGTCCTTTCACTTAAGGCATTTTTCGAAAGAACTTGCCTTCGCGAGTTCCCTCGAAAAGTCCCATCAACTTTGACTTGCGCATATAATATGTCGATATGCCATGATACTAAAATTATGCAATGATGGAGCTTGATGTGCTTATAAATTTCAATATCTGTTTTTAATATTTCCTATAGCATTTTTGTTATTTCTTTGAAATTTCTCTCTTTTTATTATTTCGTCTGTGTATGAACATATATCATAAATCAATATATATTTTTTATTATTTTTACTTAACTATTTTTTTGAATTTAAGTATTTATCTATTTTACGATATATTTTTTTACCTAAATCTATTTTTTATAACCAAATACTTTATTTTATAATAATAATAATTATTTATATATATTTTTACCTAATCTAAATTTTTTGTAACTAAATTTCTTTTCTATTTTTCTTATTTACCTAACCTATTTTTTATGACTAAATATTTTTCATTTTTCTTACTTACCTAACCTATTTTTTTATTACTATTTTTTTATTGTTTCTATATTTTCTCTCATCTATCTAAGTCTATTTCTTTATAACTAAATATTTTCCATTTTTTCCTATTTAAATATATTTTTTTGTAACTGAATATTTATTTATTTTTTATATTTTTCCTACCTAAGTCTAGTATTACGATTATTATTATTATTATTATTATATTTAAACATTCATTTTCTTTCCATAGATATATCTAAACCTATTATTTTCATAACTAGATATTTATTTGGCTTTTTATATTTATGGTTTTTTCTATTTTTTTCTTTTCTTAATCTTCCTAAAACATTATATAATTTTTTGTATTTTTTTTGCATCATCCTATATTAATTAAACACACATTTTGCTCAATATATTTTCAAATAAAAAAAACTGTGCCAACCAAACAGATCCACACAACAAAGAAAAAAAACCTTACCTTGCTAGGGTTAGAGATGGCCAAAGATGACCAGTCCATGAAGGCACCGAAGTTTGCTCCTAAACGGCCCACTGAGCCTTCCCTAAAAATGCATCGTTTAGTGTGCCCGATATCCTCCTAAGTGATGCCGTTTAAGTGTTGCTTCCTTGAAATGGTATCATCTTAGTAAAACAGCACGGTTTTGATTCCTAAATCTTTCTAGTCCTTCTTTTTTTCCTTTCTCTTCATTTCTCTTTTTTCTTTGCTTTTTTTCTTTAACGGTAGCTTTTTTTCCTCCTCTCTACCTGAAGCCTTAATCCCGTTTTCCCTTCGCCATTCACCTTTAACATTGACCTAACCTTAAAATCCCTCATTTCTTTACTTCGTCGAAAACCCCTTTTTTCTCCTTCGATCGAAAGAAAAAAGAGAAACGAAACTGTCAAACCCTAAAACTTCCTAAACCCCATGAAAATCCCAAAAGAAATTTCTCCATCGCACCTTTTCCATCACCTTTTCTATTTTTTTTGTTGTTTTCTTTTTTATGCTACTTTTTGGTTTTTGAGTTTGTTGTTTTGGTTGTGGTGTTTCATCGACTGGTAGAAAACAAAAAGCTAGAATTTTTTTTGTTGATTCTAGGTTTCTTTTTCAATAGGAATCTTTAGTTTTTTTTTGTTTAAAAGGGCTCCCCTAATTTGGGAGGAGGGTAGTTAGGTGTAAGGGATACAACCACCTATGCCATTCCACGCCACCAAGAGGTATCTAGCAAGGCACAATTGTGCTTGCTACTTTGGGAGCTAGCTTTTCTTTTGCTTTTTTTGTTCTCTCTTTTTTTTTAAAGTTTTTTAATTTTCTCCTTTTTTTTTTGTTTTCTATAATGTTCTTTATTTAGATCATTTTGATTTCAGCTTATCAGTCTTAACCTTGCTATCTTAGTTTGATCAATAGTATTTCAATTTTAACCACATTGGGCCTGTTACCATCAATAATATCAAACATTGCGCCTGCTCATTAAATCCAATGGGCTTGTAGTGAAAAACCAAGAGAAAGCTTGGATTCTTGAAGCCCATAGAATATTTAATTGAATTTGCCAAAAAATAAAATAGAATAAAATAAACAAGATAAAGAGTAAAGTAACAAATAAAAAAAAAAAGCCTGTAAACATTAATTATTTACAAAATAGTGTCTACAGTTGCCCCTCTTTACACATTCTTGAGATCAGGGATAGTGCAAAGACGTAGACACTATACTTGACCTGGTAATATAACTCCTCATTCGAGGCTTTACAACTTTGAAAGTAATTTGAAAAACAAACACCTCCTCATCTAAGGCTTATCAACTTTATAAACAATTTAGAAATTAACAACTCCTTATCTGAGGCTTAACAACTATAAAAACACTTTTAAAAATAAACAACTTATAGCTATTTTAATTAAAATGATTATCCCAAGGTTTTGGAGAATGATTGTTTAGGGATTTTAGTAGTTTTCATTAGTCTTGATTGTTTGGTTCCTTGCCCATGATTGTTTGTGTCATCACTATTTACATAACTCATTCCCTTGTTGTTTCTTTTATATTCTCTCATTATATTACTAAACCCCATTTCATTTTCTGATCAACTCTGATTCTCTTTCAAAGTAATGAAAATGTCTTTCTTAGCTTTATGTGCTTTTTACTGGGTATCATTCAAATTCTCATGACAAATGCAATGCACCCATATTTCCTCTATTTATGGAATGAAAATAAGAACAATAATTAAATAACTGGAGAAGAGGCTATTTCATTAAAAATATGGGAAGGTTAATAGTCACGCATGGTGACAAAAAGCATTGCATAAAGGTGAGATTCAATTAAATTTAAAGAGGGGTACGGTTCTTTCGTAATGATTGCTCAAATAGACATGGATAGTGGTCTAAGATTTTCTTTTGAAGTAGGCACAAGTGTCAATTCCTTTGTCTTTATTTGAACATTTCGGATCATACTTTCACCCCTTTCGTGTCAAGCCTTTGTAACTTTTCAATAGTTGATCCTCTATCATGCCTAGATTACCTTTTTAGGTTTTCGCCCAAGACATCTCTTTTTGGATCCAAGCCGCTTTTTCAAGTTTTCAACTCGAATCTCTCTTTTTTTTAGACATAGTATTTCTTGATAGCAGCAGCATTTACTAGGTTTGAAAACTCCTCTCCATCCATTTTTGTTAAAATTAATGCTCTTTTTAAAAAAGCCTTCTTTACCATAAATGGTCCTTCTCAGTTTGGCACCCATTTTCCTCGAGGATTAGGCAGGTTTAGAAAGATTCTTTTCAGTACCAACTCTCTTTCTTGGAATTGTCAAGCATTCACTTTCTTGCCATATGCTCTTATCATCCTCCTTTGATAAAATTGACCATTGCAAAACGCGGTTAGTCTTTTTTCCTCAATGAGATTCAATTGTTCATAGCGGGAATTGACCCATTCTTTTTTCTTTAGCTCTACTTCCTTAGGGACTCTCAAAAGAAGGAATCTCTATCTCAATTAGTCATACTACTTTCATCCCATATACTAGTGAGAATGGGGAAGCTCCAGTATATGTTCGCATAGCTATACGATACATAAGCAATGTAAAGGGCAGCTTTACTGCCCTATTCATCTTTGGGTGATATGGTGCCGAATTGTGATGCTTGATCTTGAACTTAGCATAGATTTCATCAATGAACCATTGAGATTACTGGCTTTGTTTGTGATAATCATTTTTAAAAATCCATATCGGAATATTATCTCATTTTTGATGAACTTACATACTACTTTTTGAGTCACATTAGCATAATAGGTTGCTTCCACCCATTTTGTGAAATAATCAATTGCTACTAGAATGAATTGATGTCCATTTGAAGCCTTTGAAGTTATTAATCAAATTACATCCATTCCCCACATTGAAAAAGGCTATGGCGATGTCAGAACATGTAACTAGGATGAAGCAGTGTGGATTTTGACTACATATATCTGGAATTTGTGACATTTTAGAGTAAAATTTATGCAATCTGCTTCCAATTTAAACTAATAGTATCTTACTCTCATGATTTGCCTAGCCAACATATTCCCACTTGTGTGTGTTTCACAAATTCCTTCATAAACTTCCTCCACTATTCTTTGGCTTCAGTCGAATCCACACACCTCAAAAACACTTGATCTCTGTTTCTCTTGTATAGAAAGTCTCCATCAAAGAAGAAACTCATTGCCAACTTTCTAATGATTTTTTTTATCATTTTTTGAAATCTACTTTTGGTACTGTAGGTATTTGAGGTATTGCACAGTATCATGGTACCATGGTTTCCCATCTACTTCATTTTCCACACTTGAGCAGTGAGTTGGATATTCTCAGAGACTACCATAATGGGCTGAATTTTGACAACAGTACCCACTTTGAACATAGTTGCCAACGTGGCTAATGTACCAGCCAAGGTATGTTGACTCCATTAGTTTTTGATGATAATAAAACATTCCCATTTCATTTGTGTCTAATATTTCCATTTGAGTGTGCAAGATAAAATTTATATGCAAATAAATAATCAATCATTAAAATGATATATCAAAGAGCATAGAAATAAGGAAGCCATAATTGATCAACAAGATAGAAGCCCCTTAGTCGATTAATGAAGAGTTAGTTAGCTAAGATTTAAATCAAAGTTTGGCGGGCTGAAGAGTGTTGAGAAATAGAACCAACTTAGTCGACCAAGGAATGAGTTAGTTAACTAAGTGTAAACTGCCTGAAGTGCCAGAAACTAGGAGCAGTAGACAGAGATGACTTAGTCGACTAAGATATCGGTTAGTCGACTAAGAGCATTCTGCCTGCAAGTTTGAATACTGCACTAAAAGATAGATTAATGGCTAGAACCAACCCCAAACTGTTTCCAACGGCCAGAAAACTGTCAAATTACCATCAGAGTTGTTTCTCCAAGTATAAAAGAGGGTTCCAATGGCTAGAAATATATAGAAGGCTTCCAAGAACACAAAAAGAGCTAAAAAAGTAGTAAAAATCTCTCTGCACTTTACTGCACTCAACACCCATCTTTGTAGTTGTGTTTTGCACTTCACTTTATACCACTTAGATCAAGTCAGTGATCATAGGTACATATTTATTTCTCTTCTTCTTGTATACTTAGAGTGTGTGAGACACTCTAAGGGATTTATTCAAGCTCGGATTACTTGATTGAGTGTATAAGTTCTAACTTAGCCTTGAAAGTTAATTGTTGGGTTTTGATTGATCCCGTGAAAAACCATTGTTGTAGGTTGTGGTTGAGCCTTTGAAAAAACACTTTGGATTTTGGTTGACCTCGTGAAAAACCATTGTGAAAGGTTGTGGTTGAGCCTTTGAAAAACCACTTTGGGTTTTGGTTGATCTTGGTAAAAACCATTGTGAAAGGTTTTGGCTAAGCCTAGTAAAAGCCATTGTAAAAGCTTGGTGAAAGCTTGTGAATTTCACCGGTTTATAGTGGATTAGTTTGGAAAATCCTTAGTTGGATAATCAAGGTGGTGGATGTAGGTCTTAGACCGAACCACTCTTAATTCTTGCACATTGTCTACTCAGTTTTTATTTTCATTACTTTTTAAATTAGTTCTTCATCTTGTCAAGAGCCAAAAAGTGCTATTCACCCCCCTTTAGCACATTTATTTGGGATCAAGAAGTGGCATCAGAGCTAGTTCCCTGTTCTTAAGGTCTAACACCCTCTAGGAGGATCTAAATGGCTCTCGAAAAATCTATAGTTGCTGAGAGACAATCAATAAACAGACCACCTCTATTTGATGGCTCTAATTATCCTTATTGGAGCACTAGGATGTCTATATATATTAGGGCCATTGATTATGAGATGTGGGATATTATAACTGATGGACCATACATTCCGTCTACTCTAAATGTAATGACAAATGAGATGATCCCAAAGCCAAGGTCTGAATGGACTAAGGCTGAAACTAAGAGAGTTCAAACAAATTTTAAGGCTATCAATACATTACATTATGCTCTCACTCCTACCGAGTTCAATAAAGTATCAAGCTATACAACAGCTAAACAAGTGAGGGATAAGCTTAGGATTATCCATGAAGGGACTTCTCAAGTCAAGAAGTCCAAGATAGCCCTCTTGACCCATAATTATAAAATGTTTAAGATGGAGCTTAGTGAAGATATCACCAGCATGTTAGATAGATTCACAAATATCATAAACAAACTTAGTCAGCTAGGCAAACCAATACCCGAGCATGAGATTGTTAAAAGACTTCTTAGAAGTCTACCAAAACATTGAAAG
Organism: Theobroma cacao; assembly: GCF_000208745.1. NCBI lineage: Eukaryota > Viridiplantae > Streptophyta > Magnoliopsida > Malvales > Malvaceae > Theobroma > Theobroma cacao. Next base: position 15,764,790 of record NC_030850.1, read on the forward strand.
CCTAAAGTGACTACAATCCGAGAAGCCAAGGACCTAAATGTTATTACTCTAGATGAGATTTGTGGTTCTCTCCTCACTCATGAGTTAAAACTCAAGGAAGAAGAAGAAAAAGATAGGAGTGAAGCAAAAGAGAAGAAAAAGAGCATTGCACTGAAAGCCAACATTCTTGAAGAAGAGTTGTAAGAACTATCCTGTGATGATGATGAAGAGTTCGCACTGGTTGCAAGAAAATTCATAAAGCTTATGGGAAGAAGAAACTAGAGATTGGCTAGAAGAGGGTTTAAAAAAAATCAAGGTTCTTCATGGAAAACCAAAAACAAATTTGACTTTAACGAAAAAGAGGAGTTGACCTACTTCGAATGCAAGAAGCTTTGACATTTTAAGTCCGAATGCCCATTGCTGAAGGATGAGACTTCAAAGAAAAACAAGAAATCAAAGAAGGCAATGGTGGCACCTGCTTAGTCAGACAGTGACACTTTAAGTTTTGAAAGTGAGGAAGAAAAAGCTAAGGAATGAGCAAACCTGTGTTTGATGGCACAAGATGATGAATCCGAGGTATCCTCATCCCCCTGCAATATTTCTATTGATGATTTACAAGATGAATATGAGTGCCTTTATGATGAATTTGAAAAACTCTTTTCAAAATACAAGTCTTTAAAGAAAATGACTACATCACTTGAAAATGATTTGGAAAAGATAAAAGAAGAGTTCAATTCTATTTTCGAGCAAAGAAATTTTCTACAAGTTGAGTTAGAACATTCAAAAACAAATTTTGAAGTTTTAAAAGTAGAGTTGGACAATAAATCTGAAGCTTTGCAAAAAACACTTGATGAAAACACAGCTCTTAAAAGTTTGAAAAATAAAACTTCAAAAAGAAATGTCTACTACAAGAAAAATTCTGCTAATGCATTGTCTAAATGCTATATTTGTGATAAAATTGACCATTTATCTTATGAATTTAGTAGAAAAAGAAATGTGCAGAAAATAAGAAAGATATGGGTTCTAAAAGGATCCTATATTGTTGCTAACAATCAATGACCTATCAAGGTATGGGTACCTATAAAGAAAACCTGCAATGTTGTTTTATAGGTTGAGCTGCACTTTATAGAGACATGTTCAAGAGCTCAACTTAAGAAGAAACAACCTTGGTATATGGACGGTGGTTGCTCACGGCACTTGACAAGAGATGAAATGTTATTTGCTCAGTTGAACAAAAGAAAGGGAGGTACCGTATCCTTTGGTGATGATTCAAAAGGTAGAATCTATGATATAGGAACGGTTGGTAAGAACTCCCAAACTGAAATTAGTCATGTGTTATTGGTTAAAAGCTTAAAACATAATTTGTTGAGCATTAGTCAATTATGTGATAAAGGATTTAAAGTATGCTTTGATTCAAATAAATGTGAAGTGATAGATATAAGCACAAATAAAGTTTCATTTATAAGAAGAAGATTAAAGAATATGTATGTTGTGTTTCTTGAAGATCTTGAAATAAATTATGAAATGTGTTTAGTAGCAAATGCTGAAAATGATAGCTGGTTATGGCATAGAAGGCTAGGACATGTGAGCATGCATACTATGTCAAAATTAATTAAGAAAAATCTAGTTGTTGGATTGCCGGATATAAAATTTGAAAATGACAAAATATGTGATGCTGCCAACTAGGAAAACAAGTTATAACATCTTTTAAGACTAAGAAGATTATGTCAACAACTAAACCTCTTGAATTACTGCACATTGATCTATTTGGTCTAATAAGTACAACTAGTTTAGGAGGAAAATCTTATGGATTTGTAATAGTTGATGACTACTCTAGGTATACTTGGGTTTATTTTCTTGCTCATAAGAATGATGTTTTACCAGCAATTGTAAATCATTGTAGGAAAGTTGAGAATGAAAAAGGACTAGCCATAGTTAGTATTAAGAGTGATAATGGAGGAGAATTTGAAAGTGATGAATTTAAGAAATTTTGCAACGAAAAAGGGTTGGATCATAAGTTTTCTACACCTAAAACACCCCAGCAAAATGGAGTTGTAAAAAGGAAAAATCAAACCTTGAAAGAAATGGCTAGAACTATGCTATGTGAAAATAACCTACCAAAATACTTTTGGGCAGAAGCTATTAACACAGCAGCTTAGGAGCCATGATATCAAAGACTCCATATGAACTTTACAAGGGTAGGAAACCAAATATTTTTCACCTTAGGAGTCTTGGATGTAAATGTTTTGTGTTAAACAATGGAAAACAGTCCTTAGGTAAGTTTGATGCAAAGAGTGATGAGGCAATATTTTTAGGATATGCATTAAACTCAAAGGCTTATAGAGTTTTCAATAAAAGAACTTTAATTGTTGAAGAATTAGTCCATGTAGTTTTTGATGAGTCCAATGCCTTACAAAGGGAAATTCATGCTGATGATGATGATGTAGAAATCCTAAAAAAAAAAATGGAAGAAATGAGCTTAGAAAACAATAAGAATAATGAAGAAAGCTCACCTATAAGAGAAAATGAAACTCCACCTCTAGAAAATTTGCAAAAAACTGAAATTTAGCATAGTGATCTACCAAGGAGTTGGAGATATGCAAAAGATCACCCACAAGACCTAATCATAGGTGATATTTCACAAGGAGTTAAGGCTAGAAGAGCAACAAGAGAGACTTGTGAGTTTTTAGCTTTCATATCTCAAATTGAGCCTAAAACATTTGAGGAAGCAAAAAAAAAGGAAAGCTGGATATTGGCCATGCAAGAGGAACTTGATCAATTCAAAAGAAACCGTGTATGGTTATTAGTCTTTAGGCCTTTAAACCACCCAATTGTTGGAACAAAATGGGTGTTTAGAAATAAAGTAGATGAGCAAGGAAATGTAGCTAGAAACAAAGCTAGGTTAGTAGCCCAAGGATACAACCAAGAGGAAGGAATTGACTATGATGAAACCTTTGCACCGGTTGCTAGGATTGAAGCCATAAGGTTGTTGCTTGCCTTTGCATGCTTTATGAATTTTAAATTGTACCAAATGGATGTAAAGAGTGCATTTTTAAATGGTTTCATTCAAGAGGTAGTGTATGTTGAACAACCACCAGGATTTGAAGACTCTAAAAAACTAGATCATGTTTTCAAACTCCATGAAGCCTTGTTGGATTGAAACAAGCTCCTAGAGCTTGGTATGAGATGCTTTCAAAATTTTTGGTTGAAAAAGGATATGTTAGGGGTAGCATCGATACTACATTGTTTATCAAAAGATATTTAAATGATTTAATTGTTGTTCAAATTTATGTGGATGACATTGTTTTTGGTGCAACTAATGAGGCTTTATGCAAGAATTTTGCCAAAGTGATGTAGGGTGAATTTGAGATGAGCATGATGGGTGAGCTGAAGTACTTTCTTAGCCTTCAAATCAAACAAAGTGAGAAAGGAATCTTCATCAACCAAGAAAGATACACTCAAGATATGTTCAAAAAAGTTTGATATGCTGAAGCTAAAACCAATCAGCACACCAATGAGTCCATCCACCAAACTTGATGTTGATGAGAAAGGAAAAAGTATTGATCAAAAGCTTTATAGAGGTATGATCAGATCTTTACTCTACTTAACAACAAGCAGACTAGATATTCAATTTAGTGTGTGTTTGTCTTCTACATTTCAGTTACAGCCTAAAGAATCACACTTAACTGCTATTAAGAGAATTTTTAGATACCTCGTAGAAACACAAACCTTAGGAATATGGTACTCTAGAGAATCATCATTTATTCTTGTAGGCTATTCGGATGTAGACTTTATAGGAAGCAAAATCGATAGAAAAAGCACTAGTGGAACATGCCAATTTCTAAAAAGTATGCTAGTATCCTGGTCAAGTAAGAAACAAAATTCTGTAGCACTTTCAACAGCTGAAGTAGAGTATATTTCTTTAGGCAACTGTTGTGCACAAATTTTGTGGATCAAACATCAATTAAAGGATTATGGAATGACAATGCATAATGTTCCAATAATTATGATAATATAAGTGCAATCAATATATCAAAAAATCCTGTGCAACATTCTAGGACTAAACACATTTAAATTAGGCACCATTTTGTTAGAGACCATGTTGTGAAGGGGGATGTTAAAATTGAGTTTGTGAATACTTTGCATCAATTAGCTGACATCTTTACCAAACCTCTAAATGAAGATAGATTTTGTGCGATTAGAAGAAATTTAGGAATGATTAATATGCAGGAGTTGTAGGTAAAATTTTTGACTCATACAAATAAAATAGAAGGCACTTAGTCGACTAAAGAAAATCTTGTCAACTAAGAGCATTCTATTTCATTAAATAATAAGACTCAGTTAAGTTAAAGGTAGAAGGAATAAAATAATAAGAAGAAATTTCCTATCGGGAAATAAAATAGGAAAGAAAGATCGCTCAAGCCAGAAATAAATTTAGGAGGCTATTTTTGAATTTTGAAGGGGGAGTTACAAATTACACTTAAATAAGGGGAGTCAGACAGTCTTTTATTTGGAATTAAACTGCTCTCAACCCATTTTTTTTGCACTCTCAACATTTTCTCGCTGCTGAAACTGACTCCTGAAACTGAAACCTTCACCCCTTAACCATTCGAAACCCTGTGTTGAAAATCTTCCAAACCAAATGGCTAAAACCTCTCAGAGCAAAGACATTATTGAGAAGAAGAAAGGTAAACGACCATTGGAAGAAAACATGCATGAAGAGATATAGAAGAAAAGGAACAAGATTGTGTTGGGATCTGTGAGTGAAAAATTTAAGAAATCACAGAAGGAAAAGGAGATGAAAAAAGAGAAGAAAAAAGAAAAGGGAAAAACATCAAAGAAAGGTAAATCTTTATCCTCTAAATTCATAAACAAAATCCATGAGGATAGGTTCCAGAAAATTGAAAATGCACCAATCACTTGTGAGAAATTTATCGCCTGGAACAGTTTTAATGAAGTGCCTGAATTTAAAGCAATTTAATCAGATTATTTTGAGGAGATGAAATTAAAATATTTTATTACTTTTAAGAATCGAGCTTATAGTGTAAGTTTGGTTAAGGAATTTAATTCTAGTATAGTAGTTGAGAAGGATGAATTAGAGGAGCTGGATGATTATCTTGAGGATGGCCTGAATGTATTTCTAAATGGGAAGGAATTTATTGTGACTGCTACTGATTTGGGCAGTTTGCTTAAAATTGAATGTGAAGAAAGTGAGTTTGAATTTCCAGAAAACTATGATCCCTCATCCTTGTGGGAACTGATTACTGGAAAGAAAGAGAAATATTCTTCTAAAAGTAACACTAGTTTGATCACTAGTCCATAAATTAGAATATTGCATTATTTCATTGCTGCTAATGTTCATGAAATAGGGGAAAGCTTTAGCTATATTAGTCTGTAGGATCTTTGGCTAATGGAACATGCCTTCAATGGCAGTCCACTGAACCTAGGAAGATTTATGATTGAAAGAATGAAGGGAGCTTGTAGACTGGAAAAGATCAATCTGCCATACGAGAATATCATTACTGCATTGGTCCAGAAAAAGGGGATTTGGAGTTCAAGATATGCAATGGATTAGGTAAAGAGCAGGGATCAATCAATCTACCTCGGGAGTTTATCTAAGATGGGATACAAACTTGAAGGAGAAAAATATGTTAAAACTCCCAAAACAATTCCTGGAGAAGAACCTTCACTCGCAACTCAACCAGAGGCAACATCAACTTAATTCTCAAATGAAGTAATCTTTAATTTGCTAATGAGAATTGATGGGAAACTCACTTATCAAGGAGTAAGAATTCAAAAAATTAAAGAAAAGTTAACAGAAATTGAAAGCAAATGAAGGAAAAAGAAAAAAGTGCCATCTGAACCAGCTGCTGCAGACAGCTCTGCCACTCCTAGCTTGGCTCAAGCAGGATAAAAAGTTAAGGCACAAGTTGAAGGTCATGAACATGAGATGGAACAATCGAGAAAATCACCCTCACCTGAACCTCAGGGCAAGGATGAATCTGATCAAGGTACCGAGGTACTTGGATCACTTAATGAAAATCCTCTCTCTGAACCCCAACCTCAACCATCTCCTCCACACTCTGAAGAGGTGGCTAAGGGAAAAGCTTAGTAAACAGCATCTGCATCAGCTCCTACTGCAGAAGGGCAGTTAGGGAAAGCAAAAGAAAAAGTTGTTGAAGAACCACAGAAAAAGTCCAAACCATTAGGCATGTGCAAGAAAACAATGGCAACTAAAACAAAGTTCATTAAAAGGAAGAAATCATCCAGATTGGCTAATAAGGCCAAGCCAGCACCAATCTCCTCTCTTCAACACCCTCTTAAGATTTATCCCCTAAAAAATCCCTTGAGAAATCACCACCCCAACCTTCTCCTCAACCAGAATCCTCTCCTCAACCCCTCAATGTCAAATACTACACTGATAATGAATCCTCTCCCTCATCCTCCTCTAAAGCTGATTAGGAATTGATGATGACAAAAAGGGGGAGAAGTATGGCAGGGAATTCAAGAGAAAATTTAGAGGAGATAGGAAGTAAAAACTATCTAGGGGCAGTTTAGGAACATTAACTATTAATTTGTGGGAATCTGCTGTTTGTGCCATGATTGGCAATTGAACACTTAAATTTAATCCTGTTGTTTATGTTTTTGTGTGAAATGGGATGCTAATATATTTATGCTATATGGTTGTTTATAATTAAATTTCTGATGATGTCTTACTATTTATGGTATTTTAACTGATGCTGATGAAAATCTGGTGCTGTACTGATATTGAGAAATGATGCTGATGATTGATTTCTGTCATGCTTTCATGAATGGAAAGTGTTTGTGAATACATATGGATGTTATATCTGATGAATTATTAATGGCAAAGACAAAATCTGGTAACAATACATTGTTGATAGACACTGTTGAAATGAAGATGAAAATCTGTCAACATTCACCTGCTGTAAATCACTTTATATCTCTGCATACGTATATACTTTGAATGAATAATGTCATTTTCTATATGACATGAATAAAATTTGCTGAAATGAATAAGCCAAATATGCACACACAAAGGGAGAGCACACTGAGGGGGAGTAATCCCCATTTTTCTGCAGAATTAAAAATTAAAAAGACATTGTGCTATTAATCAAGGAATGTTTTGTCATCATCAAAAAGGGGGAGATTGTTGACTCCATTAGTTTTTGATGATAATAAAACATTCCCATTTCATTTGTGTCTAATATTTCTACTTGAGTGTGCAGGACAAAATTTATATGCAAATAAATAATCAATCATTAAAATGATATATCAAAGAGCATAGAAATAAGGAAGCTACAATTGATCAACAAGACAGAAACCCCTTAGTCGATTAATAAAGAGTTAGTTAGTTAAGATTTAAATCAAAGGTTGGCAGGCTGAAGAGTGTTGAGAAACAAAATCAACTTAGTCGACCAAGGAATGAGTTAGTCAACTAAGTGTACACTGCCTGAATTGCTAGAAACTGGGAGCGGAAGACAGAGACGACTTAGTAGGTTAGTCGACTAAGAGCATTTTGCCTGCAAGTTTGAATTCTGCACTAAAAAACAGATTAACTACTAGAACCAACCCCCAACTGTTTCCAACGGTCAGAAAACTATCAAATTGCCATCAGAGTTGTTTCTCCAAGTATACAAGAGGGTTCCAACAGCTAGAAATATATAGAAGGCTTCCAAGAACAAAAAAAAGCTCAAAAACCAACAAAATCTCTCTGCACTTTACTACACTCAAAGCCCATCTTTGTAGTTGTATTTTGCACTTCACTTTGTACCACTTAGATCAAGTTAATGATCATAGGTATACATTTATTTCTCTTCTTTTTGTACACTTAGAGTGTGCAAGACACTCTAAGGGATTTATTTAAGCTTGGATTGCTTGATTGAGTGTATAGGTTCTAACCTAGTCTTGAAAATTTAGTTTTTAGGTTTTGGTTGATCTCGTGAAAAACTATTATTGTAGGTTACCTTTGAAAAATCACTTTGGGTTTTGGTTGAGCCCTTGAAAAATCATTGTGAAAGGTTGTGGTTGAGCCTTTGAAAAACTACTTTAGATTTTGGTTGATCTCGGTAAAAACCATTGTGAAAGGTTTTAGCTAAGCCTAGTAAAAGCCATTGTAAAAACTTGGTGAAAGCTTGTGAATTTCACTAGTTTATAGTGGATTAGTTTGGAAAATCCTTGGTTGGATAATCAAGGTAGTGGATGTAAGTCTTGGATCGAACCACTCTAAATTCTTGCACATTGTCTACTCAGTTTTTTTTTTCATTGATTTTTAAATTAGTTCCTCATCTTGTCAAAAGCCAAAAAGTGCTATTCACCCCCCCTCTAGCACATTTATTTGGGACCAACAACGTATATGGGTGAAGCAGATTTCATCAAAATTTTCAATCAACTTTTTAATATATTTTTAGTACTGGATTAGCTTTAAATCATGCGTTTCCTATTTTCTTAACAATTAGTATATAACCAAGGTAGAATCCTTATACACCCCTAATTTGTGAATCTTTTTCTTAATTGCAGCTTGTAGACCCATGACACTAGCCTCATATTCAGCCACATTATTAGTACAGTAGAAACTGAGTTTGGCTGTAATTAGATAATGGTCTCCCTTTGGAGATATCGATACTACCCTTATATCATGCCAAAAGCTTTCGAAGCTCCATTAATGAACATCATCCAATTCTTTTCATCTACAGACTTTTCCTCATTTATCTAAAGTACTAACATCAAGTCTCTATCAGGAAACTCAAACTTCATTAGTTCATAATCATCCTCCACCTTTTTTGCCAAGAAGTCAGCAATCGCACTTCCTTTGATGGCTTTTCGAGTTACACATACAATATCATACTTGGATAACAAAACCTTCCATCTTGCCACTTTCCTTGATAAGGATGGCTTTTCAAAGATATATTTAATAGGATCTAATTTTGCTATGAGCCTGGTTGTATAATACAACGTATATTACCGAAGTCGATGCACTGTCTAAGCCAATGCATAACACCTCTTTTCCAATGGGAAATACTTGGACTCATAATCATTGAACTTTTGGCTCAAGTAATAAATGGCCTTTTTCTTCTTGCCTATCCCATTGTGCTGTCCCAACACATATATCATGGCTCATTTGTTTACTACTAGATACAAAATGAGAAGTTTTCCAACCATAGATGGTATTAATACTAAAAGACTTAAAAGGTATTCCTTAACCTTGTCAAAAGCAATCTAGCATTCTTCATTCCATGCCCTCGGATTGTGCTTGTAGAGAAGCTTGAAATTTGGGTCGAATTTAGAGGTGAGTTGTGATCTGAACTGTGCTATATAATTCAGCCTTCCCAGAAAAGCTCTAACTTCTTTTTGTGTTCTAGGAAAAGGTAAATTATGGATTGCTCGAAACTAGTCTAGATCAACCTTTGTTCTTTTTTCACTAACAATAAAGCCAAGTGGTTTCCTAGAAGTGGCATCGAAAATGCATTTTGTCAGATTTAGCCTAAGTTGAAATCTTCGTAGCCTTTCAAACAACTTTTCAAGATTAATCGCATGATCTTTCACTTTGCGAGCCTTCACAATCATATCATCCACATATACTTCCACTTCCTTGTGCATCATTTCATGGAAAAAAGTCACCATAGCCCGTTGATCAGTTGCACTAGCATTTTTCAAACCAAATGGTAACTCTTTATAACAAAAAGTTCCCCATATAGTTATGAAAGTGGTTTTTTCCTTGTTTTTCGGTGCCATTTCAATTTGGTTAGATCCTAAAAAGCCATCTATGAATGAAAACACAAAGTGGCGAATAGTGTTGTCAATAAGGGTATCAATGTGAGGTAAAAGAAAATTATATTTTGGATTTGCTCTATTTAAATGTCGATAATCCTCACACATTCAAACCTTTTCATCTTTTTTAGGTACTGGGACAATGATTGCAACCTATTTCAGATACTTCGAAATCTTGCATCGAATTTCTATTTTACCTTTTCCTTAATTTTTAATAGCATTTTAGGTTTCATTCTCTTCAACTTCTACTTAATTGGTTTACATTCTGGTTTCAAAGGTAGCTTATGAGCTACAACATCTGTGATAAGCCCTAGAATGTCTTGGTAAGACCATGCAAACACATCTACATATTCATGGAGAAGTTTTATTAACTTTTGTTTTTCAAATGGTGGTAATGTGGTACCAATTTTAACCTCTTTCTTATTTTCTTCAGTTCCCAAGTTAATTATTTTTAAAGGTTCTTAATGTGGGACAATCTGTTTCTCCTCTTGCTCTACTAGCCTTAACAAGTCTGGGGATAAGTCATGATCCTCCACATTCTTCATATTGTCAAGTTCACTAACACATGTGCCTTTTTCAACATTGACCTCTAGACCACTATCACTACTATTTTTACATTCATTATTTGGAACCCTGGTAAATAGATGAAATTGAAGAATGTAGGACTATTGTATACATAAAAGATCATGGCAAGGAGAATAAAAAATGATAGGACTAAAAAGAAATATGAGAAATGCATTATGCATGTGATTTTATTAAAATGATGTATAATAAAAGCCCTTTATACATGAAAGATTTCCAATGCTCTTAGGCATAAGCATGGATGTTCAATTATAGATTACTTTAGAAAAGAGCCATAGGTGATTAGCAAACACAGGGTGTTCCAGTTGCTCAACTTCAATTAAGGTGGTCCAACATACGATGCAGACATCCCTTCTCCATTTTCTAGTTGCTCTTCATCTTTTTCTGTAGTACATATTGAGAAGTCAGAGAATGAATCACTCAAAGCTTACACAAATACTTCATTCTTTTCAGTGAGTGCTCTCGAAACAATGTAACCTTTAGACTAAAATGTTTTATAAAGGTAGGGAAATGTCATTTCTTTAGTTTCTAATTCATATCCCTTAAAGCGAGTTAACCTTTTTTTCTTTCTTTCAACTATCGTATCATCTCTTTCCTTCCTTGTTGGCTTGTGTCTTAAAGCAAACATCTTTTTATTGTTGGCAGCTAGTATCGGCCTTTTAATTCCTTGCAATCTTTTTCCCAATCTTGCCCTCGCTCGACATTCTTTCCTTACTGTTTGGTTAATTGACATCTTAGTGGTTTTGGATAGCTTTAGGATGGGGAGCAATGCTCCTTCTCCTACATAAGTGGCATTGACAAATTCAAAGGATCGGAAAGAACATTTGAGCACTTCTTCAGTGGCTTTCATGAAAGGAGTATCCGTAGGTTTGCTTATGAGTAGATCTTCTTCCCCATTGTTGCACACAAGCCTTCCATCTAATATAAACTCAACTTGTTAATGGAGAAACGATGGTATAGTCCGGACCATATGAATCCATGGTCGTAGCATGTAATTGTAGGATAGGGCAATTTTCATGACTTGGAATTCTATAATAAAGGTACAAGGACCCACCTCTATGGGTATCTCAATATCTCCCACAACTCTTTTTCTTGTTCCATTGAAAACCTTCACAATTGTATGACTTTTCTTCGTATGGGACATATCGATCTGTAGACGGGTCAAAGTTCTTATAGGCATCACATTTAAGGATGAACCATTATCGAGTAGCACCTTTGCAACAGTACAACTTTTGCATTTGGTGGTGCTATGTAGGGCTTTGTAATTTCCCCAATCTCTAGAAGGGATTTTTTCATCATTGAAAAAGATGATGCTGCCTATAAAGATATTCCCCACAATATAGTCTAAGTTTTCCATTGATATGTCATGATCAACATATGTTTGATTCAAAATCCTCATTAATGAGTTCTTGTGTGGTTTGGAACTAAGGAGTAAAGACAATAATGAGATATGAGCACGTAATTTGTTTAACTATTCAAGCACATTGTATTCACTATGATTAATAAATTTCAAGAATTCAACAACCTTTTTTTTTCATTACAGATGTTTTTGGATCATTTATTGATCCTTGAGATTGCATCTTGTCTTCACTCATACTTTGTTTTTTTTTTTCTGAGATTATCCAAAACTTCTAGCATATAACAGCATCCACTAGGGTAATTCCTTTGACACCAGTTATATTTACAAAACTAGCTTGAGGTGTACCTGTCTATTTTCCCATGTCAAAGACTTGTATGCTACAGTTATAATTTCAAGGGACAGCTTTGTCACTTTTGTAAAGGAAAGGTTTAAGGACTTCAATGGTAACCTTCGTCGGCATCTTGTCTTCAATGAGTTAGTTCTTTTCTTTAAAAAAAAATAGTTAAAGACCTTATCTTAACTTGATAGGTCAAATTTTACATTAAGTTTTCCTCTATCACATTCACGGATGGCTTTGAAACTTCTACATATAATTCAATAAGTGATTCATCCATCATTTTTTGTATTTTTTCTAGTAATGGACTGTAATCTTGTATTTGATGCCCCACAAATCCCTTATGATACAAGCAATAAGGACCTTGGATTATTTTTGAACTATTCATGCAAGAATACTCTTAGCTAGACTTCAAGCATGTTGGCTTTCACTAAAGCTTCAAACACCTTTTCCATGGGTGTTTTTGCCTTTTAAACACCCTTTTTGATATACTTCTCCCTTTTTATAGTACTCACCCTAACTTTAGCATGACTTGGCAATGAATTGTCATTAACACCCTGCTCAGGCTTTTTCTCAAAATTTAAGAAACCCACCTTAATCAAGCCTTGCACCTTCTCTTTGAAGGCCATGCAATTCTCAATTGAGTGACCTTCAACTCTCTAATGATAATCACAATGAACGATAGCATCATACCATCTTGGGAATGAGGGTTTTAATGGTTCTATGTATAAGGGTGCCACTACATGATTTGTGACTAGCTGTGTGAACAATTCTATGTACGATATTGTAATTAGGTCAAACTGCACTTCCTCTTACCTATTTCACCATCCTCTTGGTTCACTAGCGATATTGTTAAGAGATATTACAGGTTGTGTGGTTGAAGTTAAAATAGGTGTCGGAGTAGGTGGGCGAATATTCAAGAGATAAGGTGTTCTTTGAATAGAAGCATATGGGTAAGGGCTTGGTAAAGCATTTGGCATTAGCGGGTATTGGTATGATCCTTGGGAGGTATTGTTCATTGTTGGGTAGTAGGGTCAGAAAGATATGGGTGATAAGGATTATAAACCCTATATTATGGCTGTCCTAAAAAGATAGATTAAGTTTGTCCCTCTTTCTTCTTAAAAGTATTCCTTTCTTCTTACTTGTTGCCTTACCTCCTGCCATTTTACCTTACTTGATAGCGTTCTCGATCATTTCCCCTAAAATTACCATATTGGCAAAGTTCTTTGTAGCACTACCTACCAATATTTCATAATAGGGTGTTTGCAAGGTATTGACAAACATCACGTTGGTGTCCTTTTCAGTCAAAGGTGGTTGAACTTGAAAAGCCATATTCCTCCTCTTTTAGGCATATTCTTTGAAGCTTTCAATGGGTTTCTTCTTCATATTTTACTAAGAGAGACGATCAGGGGCCATGTCTACAACACACTTGTATTGAGCCATAAATGCCCTAGCAAGGTCTTTCCATGTATGGATCCGATTGACGTCTAATTAGACGTACCATTTTGCCTCGGGGCCCGTAAGGCTATCTTGGAAATAATGGATCAGAAGCTTGTCATTATTTGCATATGTAGCCATTCTCCTACAATACATGGTGATATGTGTAACCAAACATTTGGTGCCATCCTATTTTTCAAAATAAAAAATTTTGAATTTTGGAGGAATAACCACATTCAATATAAGGCAAAGCTCTATTGCATCCATGGAGTAATACATGTCCATCCCTTCTACCATACATAACCTCTCTTCTGGTAGGTTTTACTTTTAACGAGTTTTGAGGTTATCTTTTAGTTCAGATAAGCCACACTTAAGTTTTCTTACTCTTTTGGATCATCCAATTTGGCACAGAGATGGGATCAGAAGGACTCATTCCCCCAATTAGCCTTGGTTGAATGCATGCTGGGGGTGGTCCCATAAGCATAGGCATTCCAAAGAATGGATATAAGCTAGCTTGGAATGTGGGGACCTATATGTTCCTTATTTGCAGTGGAGAAATCCCTGTGGATATGCAGGCTCTGCATTGGTATACGATGGTTGTACTTTTTCTAGTATATTAGAACTTCCCATCGGTAGACATCGATTCCAAGATTTTAGCCAACTGACCCATTATCTCATTCTACTTCTTCTCGATTTTATCTATCATCTATGATTGTTCATTCCCCATGACCTTTAAGCGGAACCTTGTGTTGTATTTGTGAGGAATTCGGCTTTTTGGAATTTTGTTCTTACTTAGGCTAAAGATGACCCAAGATGACTGGTCCATGAAGGCACATAACTCTGCTTCTAAACAACCCACCAAGCCTTCCCCAAAACACATCATTTACTATGCTCGGTATCATCCCAAATGAAGACATTTAAGCATTGCTTCCCTAGTGGAGTCGTCAAGTTGTCATAATGTGCAGGTCCATAAACTCAACCGCTTAGACATGGAAATTTAAGAGTTGCCACCAATCTTTTTTGTCTAGATGTGATTGGTTACCTACTAAGTTAGTTTTATTCGACGAGATCCTAAATTGATTTTAAGTCCATCTAAAGAATAAATTCTAGTTTGTGCATTTTAGAGTTGGGTTCGCAAGTACGATTATGCACGGAGAAGGATTAACACCCCTGTGGTGTTCGTTCTACAAACGGTACCATCTAATAATGTGTTATCATATTGGAGCTCTAATTTTTAATTTTATTCTTGTATCTCCTTAATCATTATTTAGTTATTTTATGAATGAATTAAAGTTTATTATTGCATCGTGCACATGATGCCATCATGAAATGCATGGCATAAACATCAATAAAATGTCAAATAAAAACCTTTTATTGAGATTGTTTTTCGAATTTACCTATCATATTGGTGGGATTCAGAGATAATTTCTCACATGGAGAATAATTTGAGAAAGCTTACCTTCGCAAGTTTATCGAGTTAATCTCATCATCAGGGTAGTTATTTTTAGGTAAAAAATAATTGTTTGATGAATACAAACCCTAATACGAGCAAAAGCCTTTTATTAAAAACATTCTCCGAGCGCTCCCATCATACTTGTGAGACTCGCAAAGTGTCTTTCCACCTAGGGAATTTTTTGAAAGAACTAGCCTTCGCAAGCTCCTTCGAAAAGTCCCATCATCGGGGCTTTGACTCACGCACACCAAATGTCTATATGCCATGATACTTCAATAATGCAATGATGGCGCTTGATGTGCATATAAATTTAAATATCTATTTTTAATCTTCCTTTATAGCTATTTTGTTAATTCTTTAAAATTTTTATCTTTATTTTATCTTTGTATGAACATATATCATAAATAAATATTTTATTATTATTATTTTTACCTAATTATTTTTTTTGAATTTAAGTATTTATCTATTTTACTATATATGTTTTCTTTTTTCCTAAATTTATTTCTTATAACCTAATACTTTATTTTATAACAATAATAATTATTTATATATACTTTTAACCTAATCTACTTTTTCGTAACTAAATTTGTTTCTATTTTTCTTATTTACCTAACCTATTTTTGTGACTAAATATTTTTCATTTTTCTTCCCTAACCTATTTTTTTATGACAAAATATTTATTTTCATTTTTTTTACATTTTCTCTCATCTATCTAAATCTATTTCTTTATAACTAAATGTTTTCCATTTTTCCTATTTAAATCTTTTTTTAACTCAATATTTATTTATTTTCAATATTTTACCTACCTAAGTCTATTATTATTATTATCATGAAATTTAAACATTTATTTTCTTTCCATAGCTATATTTAAACCTGTTCTTTTCGTAACTAAATATTTATTTGCCTTTTTTCTATTTAAGGTTTTTTCTGTTTTTTTCTTTTCTTAATCTTCCTATAACATTATATAATTTTTTTGTATTTTTTTGCATCATCCTATATTAATTAATCACATATTTTGCTCAATATATTTTCTAATAAAATAAACTAGGCCAACCAAATAGATCCACACAACAAAGAAAAAAAGCCTCACCTTGCTTGGGCTAGAGTTGGCCCAAGATGACTAGTTCATGAAGGCACCCAAATCTGCTCCTAAACAGCCCAGTGAGCCTTCCCCAAAACGCATTGTTTAATGTGCTTGATATCCTCCCAAACAACACTGTTTAAGTGTTGCTTCCTCCAAATGGAATGGTCCTAATAAAGTGGTGCTATTTTGACTCCCAAATTTCTATAAACCTAAGTATTTAAACCTTTTTTTCTTCATCTCTCTTCATTTTTATTTTTTTTGCTTTCTCTCTAACGGTAGCTTCTCTTCCTTATCTCTACCTAAATCCTTAATCCTCTTTTTCTACCTCCCTTTGCCATTCACCATCATTGTTAGCCTAGCCTCAAAACCCCTTATTTTTTTACTTCATCAAGAACCCTTTTTTTCTCCTTTGATCAGGTGAAAAAAAAAATAAGAAAGAGAACTGTTAAACCCTCAATCTTTTTAAACCCCGCAAAAATCCCAAAAGAAATTTCCCCATCGTACCTTTTCGATCACCTTTTCTATTTCTTTTTACTATTTCCTTTTTTGTGATATTTTTTGGTTTTTGAGTTTTTAATGTGGTTATGGTATCGCACCGGCTAGTAAAAAGAAAAAGCTAAGAGTTTTGTTGTTGATGCTAGGTTTCTTTTTTTATAGGAATCTTTAGGGTTTTTTTTTTTTGAAAGGGGCTCCCTTGATTTAGGAAAAAGCAACTCTTTATAGCTGTCCTCACGGGTGTTGGGGATGTAGCCACCTGTGCCATCCCCCAACACCAAGCGGTATCTTGCCAAATGTGGATTTCTCACATCTTGCAGGGGACAATTGTGCTTGCCAGGGTGTAAACGCACCTTATTGAACTAGGCATGGCCTTGTCTCCACTCCCAGTTGGCTTTTCTTTTGCTCTTTTTTGTAAATTTTTAGTTTCTCATTTTTATTTCATTTTGCAAAATGTTCTTTGTTTAGATCATTTTGCTTTTAGCTTATTAGTCTTAATCTTGTTTTCTTAGTTTGATCCTTTATATTTCAATTTTAACCACATTGGGCCTATTATCATCAATAGTCTCAAACATTAGCCTTGCTCATTAAATCCAATGGGCTTTTAGTGAAAAACCAAGACAAAGCCTAGATTCCTAAAGCCCATTGAATATTTAATTGAATTTGCCTAAAAAAAAAAAGAATAAAAGAGCAAGATAAAGAGTAAAACAACAAATAAAAATAAAAGCATGTAAACATTAATTATTTTAAAAAATAATGTCTACAACATGTTTTCTTTTTACTTTTTCCACTTGCACGTTTTCTTGTACTTTGAATTTTTAATGTTCAAATTCATAGCCTGAGTTTAGTTTAGGATTTTTTTGTGTTTTTTTTTTTTGTAACTTCAATCAATTTGTATGGATGCTTTAGTTTTTATGGGTTTAGAGTTAACATGACAAAAAGCAACAAGATTATGCAAGCTTTAGCCCCCCCCCTTCCTCTCTCTCTCTCTCTCTATATATATATATATACTGAAGTGTTCCTGATTACCTGATTACTTGATTACTTGAAAGCATTTTATAATACAAATTTTGTTTTTCGTGTTTTGGTTTGAATTGCATTATCAATATTTTATCAATTTCTACTGAGTTTTAAGGATGATAGTTTGGTAAGCCATGGATTAGGCACGATAAGACAATTTTCCTTCCTGTAAGTCGAAAAGATATTGTTAGGTAATCCAATAAAAACCCTTTATGTAGGAAAATTAAATTTATAACAATAAGATGCTTCCATTTCTAAGGACCACCTATTCTTTTAGCTCAATATCCAACCAAACCCAATCAATCAATGAAGAAAATGCTCAATATGAAAATATTATTTAAGAAATAGATAATTATGAAATTGCAAGAGTTCCTCAAAATCAAATTTATAAGTCATCAACATTCCAAAATTTACATCTACATTCCTTTTGTGGATATTTGATTAAAACAAAAAAAAATGGAATACCCATTTAAAACCAATATGAAAATATCCAACTCTTGGATCATGAGACAATAGAAAAACTTAAACACCAAAAATATAATTATATTCATTTTGGATTAATACAAGTAGGAGGTAAACCGCTCACAAAAGAAGGATTGGATATTTCCATCCTTATAGCACTCAGAGATAAAAGGCATCTCCATTTCGATGATTTCTTGTTAGGAACAGTAGAAACAAGTTTATGTAGAGGGCTAATACACTTCAATTCCTTCTCCAATTTTATGGTGTCCTTGAAAGATAGGAATATCTTAAACTCCTTGACTCTCCAAATCCAAACGCATAATTACAAAATGATGCCTAGGTGTGAACCATTGACCTTAGTTTATAGATTATATTATAAGGCCATGTACTTAGAGATCAATTTCAAGGCTTTAATCCATAGTCCAAGAGGAGAAACTCTCGTAATTCATATAAACTTGTCTAGGTCTCATACTATCACAACCTGGAACCTCCCTCGGGCCCATGACAATCGCCGCGACGTTTCGATTGATAATCATTACCCGGAATGCCAACCGAAACCCCACAAGGCTTACATATCAGTTCCTTTCTTTTCTTGTAAGCAATTGTTGATAAACATTCCATTTTAAACAAATACCGGTCGTTTCCGGCTCAAATAAATCAAAAGACAAATTTTTAAAAGGATTTATAGACAAATATCACTATTCACAATATTGATTAAAATATAGCATTTTTATATAAAACAATATTTATAGAAACACGTGTAAGAAATCTTTTGTAACGTGTAAGTAAAACAAATTCATACATACAAAAATTTACAAAGTTATAATGTACAATAATGGTTACATGACAAGTGGCCCAAAATACACCCAGTGTTGGTGCTAGAAACCTACTGTCTGTGTGGTAGAGATGTCAACTGGAGTCCTCGACAAAATAGGGTATCTACAAGCTACCACAGACTTGAAATGTTTGGAAAGGAGGTGGGTGAAATTTTGCAATCCCAATGAGTAAACAAACATTATTATAAATATCTAAAGGCGAGTAACATGAAGGCAAGTTTAAATAACAAATCACAAACCATTTCATAATGTTTTCAATTTATTTATTAAACCATAAAATATTTATAATTTACCAAAACAGTTGTTAAGGTTTATGTCTTTTATTAAAAATAAGGCTCAAGTCAAAACTAATCCTCGGGGATACCTTGGTAGAGGCATCTAACCGAGTCCGTCAAGGTTGTTATAACATTTACATGTGAAACACATTTTTATTTTTAAAACAAGTGGTTTCTTGGCGTTGGCCGAGTTACACATTCACATGGGGGTTCGACGTGAAGTGAGCTCTAATACTACCCCGAGAGTTACCCTTATTGCCTTTACAATAGGAGTAACTATATAACCGGGTTTACCGTGCCCCTCTAATAGGCAGTCCACGAAAACCCGTCACTATAGTGACTAACCCACCAATTTTAATAAAATTTCGACAGTATAACGTGGCTTTTATTTATTTATCCAGCTTGCATAGTAAAAACAGCTTACATAAATTTTCCAATGCACTTACAAAATATAGCCACATATACTCATATATCATAAGCCATTCATAGGAAAATATATAATTTTCAAGACAGTTAACAGCCTCCAATTACTCAATTTCATAATTAACACTATATATTTTTATTTGTCACATTTATTTCTAAAACATCAAAAATCTCATTTTAATCTCATTTTCGTTTCATAAAATACATAAAGAGCATTTAAAAATAAACTCTAAATAATTTACAATAATAATAGGTTTACTCACCGTTTGTATAGATGAAATGCTTCCTAGGTGCCCCGATCACTGTTGGTTGGGTACGACTTCCTTGCCTTTACCAGAAGGCTCTCCTCCTAGACACATTGCAAAATTTACCCAATTTACCACATTGATGCTAAATCACTATATAATTGACTTAAATCCTATACTAATGCATGGTATGAAATGCAATAACCTAAAACGGCTTAAACGCGGTATTAACCTATTTTTGGCACTTTACCCGATAAATTGCTAACTCGCTCCATTTTAGCTCTAAATCATCCCATTCTCTCTCCAACATTTCTAACAATTAAATATCAGCTAATAACCTTCTAAAATCACCAAAATCAGTTCACTTTCCTCCTTGGAAAATTCGGCCAAAAATGGGACATTAACTCGATAAATTTTCCACTTTGTTTTTCTATCACATTTAACCATTTTTCTTCATTTTCTCTTCATTTCCCATAGAATAAAAATCAATTCATCATCATTGTACATCATTGAACATTCAGCCAAGAGTGGGTATTGTGAAAATTTCATGTTTTCTTGCCCAATTTAATTTCTATACACATTTAACTAACTAAAACTATCAATTTAACTAAAAATCAAAACCTAAAAATTTCAAAATTCCTCCCTTAGAATTTCGGCCAGCACATGGTGTCACTCTTTGATCTCTCTCCTCAAGCATGCTAAATGGAAATAAAGGCATAGGAAAGGTAGAAATCAAGCTAAAATCGAAAAATCTTACCGTTAGACGCGTAAACAGACGAAATTCGCAATTTCCCCTTTGAATTTTTCTAGTTTCCCTTTGTTTTCTCTCTTTTCATCCTTTCCTCTCTATTTCCTCTCTTGTTCTCCCTTATGGCCGGCCATCACTTAAAATGGGGTTTAAAAGGCTGACTTTTCCTTTAAAATATTATAATATTATTTTATTCATTTTTTTTGTTTTATTAATTCCTTAAATTCTAGCCATCCATTTGTTTCCAAATTTTCACCTATACTTGTCCCACATATTCATAGCTTAGATAAAATTCTCAGACTTATCCAAAGTCTTGGTGGAGTAATTTTTTAAATTTACACTTTTGCCCCCATAAAAGTTAAAAATTACATTTTTGCCCCAAAAACTGAAAAATTGCCCATAGACATATTTTTCATCCCTTATACTCATACCATTCTCCAATTTGTCAAATTTGATCTAAATTCTCTCAAAATCTCAAATTTTGTTCGCGAGTGGTAAAATTACGATTTTGCCCCTACACTCCAAAAATCACAAGAATTAAACTTTTTCACTTTCTATCATTAAATTATACTCCAAATAGTTAATCTTGGTCGAAAATTTCACTCCATGATCAAATTATTATCTTAGGTGGTAAAATGACGATTTTACCCCTGAACATCAAAATTTTCAATTTTACCCCTAATGAACCCTCGAATTTCGAACAATCATTTTTAGTCATTCCTGGACTATAAAATGTTAAATTTCATCCAACAATTCCTATTTGAACTAGTTCGAGGTTAAATCAACTCAAGTGTACCATTAGGTATGATATCGGGTCGTCTATTCTTAGGTGCTTTCCTAGCATAATAACATGCTATTCAGTGCATGTATGTCATGACATGTGTTTATAGGGTCGGGTTTTACACATACTACCATACCAAGAACAATACACTGGTATGAAGTCCAACTCCCAAACAAAAAGAGACTTGAAAAAGTCACAACTCTTATTCTCATCTAAAACACAAAAATAAACTATGTAGCTCAATATAGAGGTGGGTCTGTAGAGTCAGTGTTTAACAAACCACCAAGAATGCCTCCAAAACAATCCATTGATTTAAGACAAGCCATTGCTTCTATTAAAAGTTTAAATATCCTAGGAGATGATTTGTCCACAACAACCCATAGAACGGACTTTAGGACAGCTAGAGCTTCTCTTTCTTCAGTACCATCCACCATTAGGACAGATTTACAAGGGATGGATAATTCCTCAAATATACCTCAACCAATATACAATAGACAAGAACCTAGCCCAACCAACTCACCTAAAATGTCTTTAACATATTCATCAATGACCTATCATCCAAACATAACTACAATTGGTGAAGAAAATTTTGAAATTTTTGTACTAGAAAAAGAGTTTAAAATCAATAAAGAATGGTGTAGAAAGCATTTCTACTCTGAGAAAAATAAACAAAAAAGAAAAAAATTATTTAAAAACTTATAAAAATGAAAAAGATCAAATCCTACAAAAATATAACAATTTCATGGAAAATCAAAAGATTCTAATAAAATTCTTTACATGGATTGAAGAATATTACTTAAGATCAATAAACATTATAAAAAACATAGTCAAATGGCCAACAAATAGAGGAGAAATTGAATCTCAACATCTTTTTTTGATAGAAGTCCAATATTCCTACAAAAATATAGGAATCAAAGTAACTCCTTTAAGGATGAGGTCTTCAGACTTAAAAGAACAAGTTTTTTCAAAAGACATAAAAATGATAGTTGATTAAAACAATTATACATATCTAATTCTTCATACCATTGCAAAACAACTAGAGCATATAGAAACGTTAATTGAAAATAAACCAAAATTTACCCAAACATAGCCAATAAACAAAGAAACTGTTAAGACTAAAGAAACAATTTTCAAATATTTTGAAATATCAAACAAAATTTCATCAACTGCATCCAAATCAATTTTTGAGGGAAATTCGAAATATGATTGATGCCCTAGAAAGCTAAACCTCAAGAATGATAGCCTTTGATACCCCTTTACAACAAAGCCATTCAACAAACATAATAAAACCAAAAAATAGATTTAGAAGATACAGATGCCCAACAATTTAACAAAATGATTTGAAAAGAAAAAAAAAAAACCTTATTATCCAAAGATCACGGCACCTGATTTGAACATAGAAGAAAAACCCATTTTTCAAAATAAGTAAAATACCAACATAATTTATTAATGAAATATTGATGAAATGTTTGAATACAATATCCTCAATAACCTTCAACAAATGACAATGGTATCCAATGTTTACAAAACCCAAAATCAAATGGGTCTTATTATATTTCATTCAATAACAAACCTTTTAGTTAACAATAAAAAACTACAAAAAAAAAAAAAATGAAAAACGCTCTCAACTTCTCCAACTTTCTCCCCCTTGCCCACCACCACGGGATGGCGGCCGGCGGGTCGCCGAACCTCTCCAGTTCTTCACCACCGATTGCAGTACCTCCCTACATACAACTTGAGGCTGCCCACAGCCACCTTCCCCCAAACAAGGTACTACCGCCACCCAAAAATGCTTCCCGCAACCCATAGCTTAAGGAAACCACAGCTGCCACCCAACAGTGGCTTCCCGCAATCCATCTCAGAAGGAAATCAGCAGTTGCCGTCCCCTAGGGCCTTCAAGAAATCCTTTCAGTCTGTAGCGGCAGGAGAGAGACCACCGGTGATTCCTCTAATGCGTGATCCGGGCGTCTACAAGGACAGGCCAGCCGCGACTTTCTATGAAGACGAGATCCAGATCCTGGCACGGCCATTCACTCACTCTGTTATAGGAAAGTTCAACCGGATGCCCAAAATACAAGAAATAAGGTAGGCCTTCAAAGGCATAGGGCTATTGGGTGCTTACGAGATTCGCTGGTTGGATTACAAACATGTGTTGATTCATTTGTCAAATGAGCAGGATTTCAACTGCATATGGGTCAAGCAGCAATGGTTTATTTCAAAGCAGAAAATGAGGGTATTCAAATGGTCCCCAGACTTTGAAGGGGAAAAGGAGTCGGCAATGATCTCGGTTTGGATTTCTTTCTCGAACTTAAAGGCACATTTGTATGAGAAGTCAGCTTTATTGTTGATAGCAAAGATAGTTGGGAAGCCGTTGTATGTAGATGAAGCTACGGCAAATGGGTCCCGACCAAGTGTGGCCAGAGTGTGTATTGAATATGACTGCAGGCAGCCGCTCGTGGAGGAGGTTTGGATTGTTATCCGAAACAGAGAAACGGGGGCCGTTACAGGTGGTTATTCTCAGAGAGTAGATTTTTCAAGATTATCGGATTATTGTAATCATTGCTTTCATGTGGGGCATAAGGAATCGGAATGCTTGGTTTTGGGTAACCGGTCATCTAATAAAAAATCTAGTGAAAAAAATGCTACGGACTCAATAAAACAGCTGAACGGGATGTTTGGTCATGTAGACCACAAAACTATAGAGGAGCGACTGAAGGGGACTGAAGGAAGGGCTACGGTCATCGGAGAAAAAAGAAAAAATCTGGGCGATGAGGTACCAGCCAAACAAAGTCAACGTTGGTAGGAGGTTGGGACACATGTGCGGCCGGTTATGGAAGGAAATAATAAGGCAGAAAAGTTTTTACTAGCTAAGGAAGCTGATCGGGATCCAGACTTGAGCCGATATGCAGTTTTGGAATCCTTGGAGGAACCCGAACAATTGAATCGAGTAAAACAGGGGCAAACAGGGGAGGAGAATAGTGTCGAGGATCGACCGCACGTTTCTCAGCATCCTTCAGGTAAGAGGCAGCCCAGATCGGACCTTTCGTTTTCTATAAAAGACGGCAAAAGTGGCGGCCAGCGGGGAGGAACAACTTCAGACGAACCTGCAGCAGCGACGCAACATACAATGCGGTCCAGAGGGCAGAAACTAGTCCACAAGTTAGTCCAGGTAAATGACAGCAATACACTGCTGGCCACAGACAGATAGCAAGAAGAAGGTGTGGGCAGCCACCGTGAAGCAGTAGATGAGGAGACGATGTGCGCAGACGACCGGGACGGTGAATAAGAGTTACCGAAGGGAGTCAGGATGGTGACAGCACGTCCAGCAAAGTCAAATCTCGGGGAGGACATAGTGCATGTTTCCTTTCACGTGCATGGAGTGCATGCGCAAGAGAGAAATACCGAAAAAGATACAGAGTTTACCGGCCCAAACACCAAAAGAGAAAAAGAGCCTACCGAGGCAGCAGCAACAGCAGAAGCAGGCAAGATAGACGTACGTCATTCCAACGTAAATGACTAGTGGGACCTAGCAAACAGTGGCTCGAACATAAGGGAAAAGGACTTGACAGCAACCGCAGAGGAGGATGAGACTTTGGTGCCTAAACCAATGCAGGAGGGAGAGGGTAAAATTTCAAAAAATTATTTTACTAAGTAGTCAACTCAAGCAGAATTTTTATTGAAGGGGATTGACAAGCAGATGGCAGAGAAACCTTTGGCCATTGTGCCAAGGGCTACTGAAATGGACGGCTGAAGCAAAAAGGTCAAAAGTAAAAATAAAAAAAAAGTCAACAAAAGCGTGCTAACGGGATGGTAGACACTTGTCTGCATGAGGGGAGCGAACAATGCCCAGAAAATGAATTTCTTGACTATGAGCCCTTGGCCACGGTACCGGCTCCTGTTGAAGTTGATGGCTCAATGGCACCAGCAGCGGGAAGGTTAGTCACAACGACTTTTTCACAAGGGGAAGGACAGAAAACATTAGAAAGGTCAGAACGTGGCAGTTGACATGGCTGAAGGTAGTGGAGAATACAGCCCATTAGTGGGACCGGGTGCATGTCAGACAAGGAGTGCAAATTGACATATTTGGGTTTTTTCCATCAGATGCATGCTCACATGACAGAATGGAAGACAATGTTGATAATTCTCCAAACTTGGAGTCCGCCTCAAGCAAGTGCATGCACAATAAAAAATTAAGTGATATTCCTTTTGTCCCCTCCTTTTTCGGAACAAATTACACAAAAATAGAAGTTCATCCTCGGGTACGACGTCAAAGACATTTAGACACTGAAAGTTTCAATTGACAAAATATTCAATTTAGTTTCAGATAAAGTCGTAGACATGAGAGAAAATGATGAGGCCTCGGATAAAGATGTCGTATCGGTGAACTTTGCAGCTAGTTGGGAACGCGAGAGGTATTTCTAGCACTCTAATCTAGAGAAGAATCAAGAAATTGCAGGTGTTGTAAAAATAAAAATTTTAGTCGTTTTATTATCTCAATGTAATAGTAGGGAATATCTGTTTTACATTAGCATCAAAAGTTATGCACGTAAAATAAATTTCCTTACTCTAGGCGTATCTCTGAAATTTTCTTATGTTCATGTAACATAGAGGCACGAATTAGATCCCCTCTTTTGCACTTTTTATTTCGTATTTAATAAATTTAATAGGGTAGCTTGGCCTTGTGTGATTTTCCAGCTTTTTTAAAAAAAAAACCTTTTAGTTATCGATGTCACTAGACAACATAAAGGATGGTGGGATAATTATCTTACCACAAAACAGCAAGAAGAAATATTAAAAGCTAAAAAAAAAAGGATGATGAAGGAAATAACATCCTCGATGAACAAAGAAGAGAAATCCAAGATGTTGTTGCAACATTTGTATTTCCAATCTTGAAACACTTTCTAGGAGACCTTTCCAATCTTAAAGATAGAAACTCAGAATTATTGTCAAATTTAAAATGCAAAAGATTAATAGATTTTAAATGGTACATTGACATATTTATGACAAGAGTAATGCAAAGATCTGATAATCAACAACCTTTCTGAAAACAAAAATTCTTAGTAGGATTTCATACACTATTAGGAGAAAAAGTTAGAAAACAGATAAGGGAAACTTATAAAGGAATAATCCCTTATGAATAATATCTTACATGTGGCGAACTTATAAGTTTCACCCAAAAAGAAGGGTTAAAAATTTGCCATGATTTAAAACTTCAAAAATAATTAAAAAAGGAGAGATATCTATGTAGAAAAGAATTAGGGTCATTTTGTCAACAATTTGATATCAACCATGAACCTTCTTCTTTTAAAACTTGTTGTCCTGCAAAACCAAAACAAATGAAATATAAAAAATTACTCTAGATTATTACAAAAAACCAAAATACAAGAGGTATAGAAGAGAGAAACAAAAGCGTGAAGAAGAAAATAGAATAGACAAAACAATAAAATGTTTCAGATGTGGAAAATTTGGTCACATTTCAAAATTTTACAAAAGAAGAAGAAAATCAATGAACTTCACCTAGATGGAGAAATTGAACAAAAAATTAATGAAATTTTACTAGAATCAACAACATCAGACTATGAGACGTATGAAAACATAGAATCTTTAAGTGAGTTCCAAATAGATGAAATACAAACTACATCTCAATCTTCAATAGATGGTGAAAAACAAATTAATGTCTTAACCAAAGACCAAGAACTCATGATTGACATTATTGATAAAATTTAGGACTCAACATTGAAAAGGGAATATTTGAGAAATTAAAAATTTCAATGAAAGAGAAAACAAAAAACCCATAATCACAAATCAAGAACACATGTATAATATAAAGGATATTATATTTGACAAATATAAATCCTCTAAACCAAAACAAATCGTAAATGCAGAATTATAATAAAAAATTTAGAAAACAAAAATGGAAATTTCCAAGCTTAGGAGTGACCAAAGTGAAATTAAAAACCAAATAGAATTCTTACAAAATTCAAAAATTTCAATTGAAAATCCTTCTTCAGATATAGAAATAAAGCCAAAAGAATCACAAGAATATATGATTGTTCTTATAGAAGTATAAATACAAAGATACTTGATTAAAATACACCTTTTAATCAACAATAATTTCAACTAGAAACGATAGCACTATTTAATACTGGTGTAGACCAAAATTTTATTAGAGAAGGGATGATTCTAGCAAAATATTATGACAAAACATTAGAAGGCCTTAAAATTGTTGCTGGTGGTAAGCTCAAAGTTACGTATAAAATTCCTAATGTAGAAATCTGCAATAATAGAATCAAATTCAAAACACCTTTTCTAATGATAAGAAATATAATGCAAGATGTCATATTAGGCACACTATTCATATCTTTACTTAAACCATATAAAGTTACAAATCAAGCAATTACTACTAAAATATTAAAAACCAAAGTAATTTTTCATTTCATAGAAAACCAAAATAAGAAATCTCAACTTACTAAAATCTTTATCTATCCATATGAGTCAAATTAATTCTCTAATTAATCATAAACAAAAATAAATTACTTATTTAAAAGAAAAAATCTCTTTTAAAAGGATAAATGAACAATCAGGTGTTAAATTTGTTCAACAAAAAGTCAGACAAATCAAAAAAGAAATTGAAAATACAATTTGTTTTGATACTTTTAATGCTTTTTGAGATAAAACAAGACATGAAATAGATTTACCCGATGAAAAGGATTTTGATGAAAAACAACTTGTTACTAAAGCAAGACCAATTTAGATGAACAAAGAAATTGAAGAATTCTGTAAGAAAGAATTACAGGATCTTCTCGAAAAGAAACTCATAAGAAAAAGCAACTCACTTTGGAGCTGTTCTACTTTCTATGTTATAAAAAATGTAGAACTAGAAAGAGGAACACCAAGATTAGTAATAAATTACAAACAGTTAAACAAGGCATTAAAATGGATCAGATATCCAATCCTAGAGAAAAAAGATTTACTACAAAAATTATGTAATGCAAATATTTTCTCAAAATTTGACATGAAATCAAGGTTTTAGCAAATCCAAATCAAAGAAAATGAAAGGTATAAAATAACATTTACTGTCATTTTTGACCAATATGAATGGAATGTCATGCCATTTGGATTAAAAAATGCACAATTAGAGCTCCAAAGGATAATGAATGAAATATTTAGTCCATACTCCCAATTTACCATTATTTTCATAAATGATGTCTTAGTATATTCTGAGAATTTAGAAAAACACTTTAAACATCTCAAGACTTTTATCAAAATAATCAAAAAAAATGGATTGGTAGTCTCCAAATTCAAAATTAACTTGTTCCAAACCAAAGTAAGATTTTTAGGTTATTATGTAACCCAAGGAACCATTACGTCAATAAAATAATCCATAAATTTTGCAAAAAAATTTCCTGACCAAATTCTAGACAAAACCCAACTCCAAAGATTCTTAAGAAGTCTCAATTATGTCATTAATTTCTATTCAGACCTTAACAAAATCTATAAACCTTTACATGATAGGTTCAACAAGAATCCTACGCCTCGGGTATTATTGCACATATTGATCTTGTCAAGCAAATAAAATCACATATTAAAGAATTCCCTTGTTTACATCTAGTTGACCCAAGAACCCTAAAAATAGTAGAAATAGATACCTTAGACATAAGATATGTGGGTATTCTCAAGCAAGTTCAAAATCATAAGGAACAAGTAGTTCAATTCACCTTAAAACATTGGACGCATACCCAGCAAAATTATAGCACTATCAAAAAAGATATTTTATCAATTGTTTTATGCATTTCAAAATTTCAAAGTAATTTCCTCAATCAAAAATTTCTTTTATAGATTGATTGCAATTGGCAAAAGAAGCTTTACAAAAAGATGTCTAAAATATTGCTTCGAAATAGATTTTTGCCATATGGCAAACAATTTTAATTATATTTGACTTTGATATTGAATATATCAAAGGGTAATCAAATTTTTTACCTGATTTTCTTACCAGAGAATTTTTACAGGAAAAAACTTGCTACAAAAATTGAGTGATCAAAAAGAAAAAAAAGAGAAAAAAAAGGAATCCATTTCCCAAAATCTTTCCCAAAAACCAATCAAATCATGGTACGAAATTTGTATTCAAAAAACTAAACAAAAGGGAGAAAGCTTATAAAAAATACCTAAAACTTATTAAAATGCCCAAGATCCAAATAAGCTTGACTCACAAATCAAAAAATAGATTGAGACTTTTACCCAATCCCCAAAAGTAGCTTTGGCACTTGCCACTCAAATCAAAGAGGATGTTTCTTTTAAACAAATTGTTGTTGATGTATTAGAATCCTCAAAAGGAAAAGAGGTTATTTGCACAAGCCTAAACCTCTCTAAACTATTTTCGTAACATCACAAACAATGTCCTTTTTCCATAAGAGTTCTACTCAATATTTTCACGAAAAGTCCTTCCAAAAAGTCTTACTAATTAAGGAAGGATTTTATAAAAAATCTCCTAATGTTGCAATTCGAAAAGCCTTCCAAATATGGCATTACAAACCATGGGATCTTCAGAAACCCCAACAGTATTATGAAAACATTCTCATCTAAATAGAGTCTGTATAGTTTAAACACTATGCAAAAAAAGGTGACTTCGAATTCATTGCTCACTCGACAGCCCCAATTTTGAAAGTATTAAGGCCCATAGATTGTGGAGAAAACCCAAACTTACATAAAAAATTTCCTACCAAATTTACAATGAGAACAGGCCAACACATGTTTTTCAATTGTTGAGACTATTAGCAAGCCTGATTCAATACCTTCATTTTTAATAATAAACATACCAGACATTCTTGGCTAGTATTTTTCAAATATGGAAACCAATATAAATTACCATTATGGTTTACCCGCTGGTGAAATTGGTATGGGCCATTAAGAGAGATCCTTCCTCCCAAAAGTGCCAAAATTTTTTCATGAACCAAATCAGGACAAATTACATGTCTTTATCCACTTTTTCTCAAAATTAACCATTTGATGGATAGCTTCATGGGATTATACATATGATGTTGATCACCAAAATGATGCCCCCACAACAATCCGAACTTTCAAGACCAAGTGGTGGGACAAACTTGATAATAGAAAATATGATGAACAATATTTTAATAACTGGTTTAACAAGAACACAACATTATGCAAGACGGCTACCTCAGATCAAGAAGTTGCAAGATTTTTACAAGCAGAATCAAATGCAAGTGCACTACTTGCCCAAGCAAAAAAGAAACAAGAATACAAGAAAATAATGACAGAAATGATTCAGTCCATCAACTTTGACGAAGAAGATGAATAATAACATGAGACTTCTGACTCATCCATCAAAACTGTTGACTTGGACCAAGATGAAGACTACATGCTACTAAGAAAGAGTAAGAAGTTAAAAAAAAAGTTTGGAAAAGCCTACAAAAACATCTTTTTACACCAAGAAAAAACATTCTGAAGAATACAAAAGCATATCAGAAGCAACCAAGACCACTAAGGCTGCAAAAAGTATCAGTGGCCTAAATTTCAAAAATAAAAGACATCTTTGAAGCCTACAGAGAAGGCATCTTTAAAGCTTGCAAAGCATTTCCAAATTTTCAAAATATCTCTGACATTGCAAATAAAAGACAAAAGCATCTCTGAAGAGCAAAAGAGACAAAAGCATCCTTAAAATTTGCAGGGCATCTTCAAATTTTCAAAAGGCACTTTTGAAGCTGTAGGGCATCTTCAACAAATTTCAAAAAGAAAAAGAAAATTTCAACATTTCATTCAATCCTTGTAAAATTTTTAGAAAGATAAACATTTGTAAAATGTTTAAATGAACAAAGAAATTAAAGCAAACTAGAATTGCTCCCATTGTATTCTATAAAAGGCTTCCATTGTATTTTGAGGGGGCAAAGCCAGAATTGCTTTTATAAAAGCTTCTCTAGAATAACTTTTCCTGGAATGAAAATTTTGGACCTTTTTCTTTAAGTATTCTTTAAATTTTAATTTTCTTTATTGTGAAACAAACTTGTATCCAGTGTTCCTATTGCACCACTTTTAGTCAAACTTTATTAATCTCTATTAGCCAGCTATTTGGCAATCCTACGGGTGATCTGGTATATATATACATATACATATGTATATGTACATATACATATGTATATGTATATATCACACTGACAAAGAGCAACATGATTTTGCAAGCTTTCACCCCCACCTTACCCTACTCCCACCCCAACTTGTAATATATATGCAAAAATGATTCCTGAGGCTTTGATTTTGTCCAAAATTCTTGTAGCAAATGACATTTATTGTTTGATAATATACAATTTAGAAAAAATTCAACCATAGCCACTTTGCACTTAATCACAAGATGGAAGATTGAGCATGTTTTATTGTGTCAATACTTATGATTGAGAATGTTGTTTGTATAGCATAGATTAGAAACAAAAATGAAAATGCTTGTTTGCTAAATTATGTTATTTTCAGACAATTTTAGGAATATTGACTTTAAGGGAAAAAATGGATACAAATCCACACTTGTAAGCACAAATTTGAGAGTCTAAAATTTAAAACTTCAAATGACAAATTCATGGTTAAAGATCCATATGAATGACATACAAAATGTAGTAAAATGCACATATGTTGTTAAAAGTTCAAAGGAGAAGAAAGCAACGTAAGGTACCATTTGGTTGATGTTTTTACTAGCTTTTTGTTTCAAGAAGCAAAAAACAAAAATTGTTTATCTTCTCTTATAGTTCTCAATAAAATTTAGGCAATCTGATGGATGTATATAGTTTTGGATACTTAATGTCTGCTAACATTTTACTTGCTGATGATTAATTTTCATTTGTCTCTACTTTATTCAAATGCTAAATCAATGGATGGATAGCCTGAACTTTTTTGTGACAGTCAACATGGTAATTCTAATGCTTCAAAGGAAATATTTCCTCTTAAATTATTAATGTATTCTAACAAGTTATTTGTTTGCCATGATTTTATCGTACTTATTACTATGTCATTATAATCTATCTATTTGTACTATATATTAAAGTGGACATCAAATGGGTTCAATTATGTGACAGGTGGCATTCCAATAGTTAGATATGTGGCAACTTTAATTTGGGCATGATTTTGGCACATAACCTTTATTTTGTAGAAATTAGTATTATATCTATATATGTGGGGATGGCAATGGCTACTTTGTTACAAGGTACTGCCGGTACTTGATTTGATTATAGAGGGTTAAGGTATCCTATAATTGCGTATGGGACTGTACAGGTAGTAAGTTCACTATCCATATCAAGTTCGGGTACCACGTGTTTGGTACTTAGTACTTAAACCTGATTATGTTTTTTTTTTAATTTCATGTAATTAAAGATAAACCCATATTGTTAATTAAATTAATTCATGAAACTATGATTATTAATTAACTTGTAATGTCTTTTTAATATATATACTCTATATATTATGTTAATTTATAAGGAATATAATTACTATTATATATATACTTTAAATATAAATATATTTACTTTCTATTTTGGGTTAACATTACAAAAATTATATTTTATAAAATTAGTTATTATAATATATGTACATTTGTTTATATAAACTTATAATATATATGTCAAACCCTGTTCTATAAAATAATTACGACGTCAGTTACATGCTCAATAGAATGGTTACATATTTAGGAAGTTTGAGAAATCGTTAAAAGACGATATTACCCCTAATGGTATCATTAAGTCGATTAACCTTCAACTAGTTCAAATAGGAATTTTAAGGAGAAATTAAGAGTTTCACAATTTACGGATGACTCAAAATGGTAATTCAGAGTTCGAGGATCAATTTGGAGTCAAACTGAAATTTTCACTATCTAGGCGTAAAATGGTCATTTGCCATTTGGGGACAAAATGAAAATTTTTAGAAAAGATTTTTTTAGTCAATTTGACTTATTGGAGTATGATTTGAGGTTTAGAAGTGAAAAAGTTTAATTTCAGTGATTTTTAGAGTGTAGGGGTAAAATCGTAATTTTTCCAACTACAGACAAAATTTGAGATTTTGAGAGAATTTAGATCACATTTGACAAATTGGAGAATGGTATGAGTATAAGGGATGAAAAATATGTCTATGGGCAATTTTTTAGTTTTTGGGGTAAAATGTAATTTTTGACTTTTACGGGGGTAAAAGTGTAAATTTTAAAAATTACTTCACCAAGACTTTGGATAAGTCTGAGAATTTTATCTAAGTTATGGATATTTGAAGGAATAATGTGTGGTGGAGATTTAAAGCTTAAAAGATAAGAATTTTTAAAAATGGACCAATAATGTAGTGACATGTGGCAAGTTTAGGTTATTATATTATTTAACTATAAAAATCAGCCCACACCACCATTTTCTCTTCATTTGGCTGGCCATAGCAAGAAAACAAAGGGGAAAAGAAAAACAAAAATCTTGGTGGAGAAATTCAAGGGAAAATTGGTGAAAATTCAAGGAAACAAGTGACAAAAGGTAAAATTTCTTGATTTTGACTTGTGATCTACCTTTCCCATGCTTTTCTCATTATTTTTCATGGTTAGATTTCATGTTTTAATGGTGAATTCATGGCTGCCCAAATGGGTATGGAGAGAGAATGAAGTTAGATTAATTTGATTTTAAGTTATGTTAGTGTTTTAAGTTAGTTTAGCATATTTAGAAACAAAACAACAGGAAAAGAATTCATTTTCCTCCATTACCATTATTGGCTGAATTTTTTAGGGGAATATTGGCTGCTGATCTTGATGTTTATTTGAGGAATTATGATGAATAATGATGAATTATGAGCCTAGAAAAATAATGAGAATTTTTGGAGCAAAAATACGAATTTTTACCCACTAGGGGTATTTTTGTAATTTGCTATCGACTGATAATTTGCACCACACTGAGGAACATTAAGTCAATTTGGGTGCAATTGAGGTATAGAAACTGAAAAAAATTAATTTGGGATTAAATTGGACGCGTTAGTAATTTAATCGGGTAATAGGCTGAATTAGGTCAGCACCGCATTTAAGCGGTAGTCGGATAAGTTGCATGTCATATCATACATATACACCGAGCCTGAATTGATTTTATAATGGTCAAGCATTAATGTGGTGAATTATGTATTGTACATTGTGGATAGGTGGTGAGCAAATTACACTAGTAAAAGTATAGAGATTGTGCTTGAAGATTGGGGTTAGGAGTATATCGACTCCTAGAACTGTGAGTGGACAATTTATCGTCTTAAATATCTAGAGTAATTATACTTATTTGATGCTTTTATTGAATGGTGAGTTTAAACTATAAAATATTATGTTTTCCAATTAAAATATTTTTTAATAAAAATGAGATTTATACTAGTTTTGAAATCAAATATTGTTTTGGGAAAATTAAGTATATGGAGACTGTGTTGAATTTATGATTTTATATGTTATTGAAATTGTGGCTTATGACACTATAGTAGCATGATGGCTAAATTTTTGGGGTTGG
This sequence comes from Theobroma cacao, assembly GCF_000208745.1. Taxonomy (NCBI): domain Eukaryota; kingdom Viridiplantae; phylum Streptophyta; class Magnoliopsida; order Malvales; family Malvaceae; genus Theobroma; species Theobroma cacao. Next base: position 15,799,592 of record NC_030850.1, read on the forward strand.
CATTAAAATATGTGAACAGGTTTGGATTGGTCTCGGTAGACTGGATTAAATTTTATTCACCATATTATGCTACTGGAAATTTTATGGGTCTGGTGGTATATTAAACGGTCACTGCAGTGGTGGGGGTTTCCGTGGATTGCCTATAAGAGGGGCACGGTAACCTAATTATATAACTACCTCCGGGGGGAGATGTTGGATGAAGTATCTCCTGAGGTATGATTTGAGTGCACCTCACGTTCGGGCCACCACTTGAGAGTGAGACTCAGCCAACGCTAAGGAACGGCTATGTGTCAGATGTGAAAACATGTTTATGGGTATGGGTCATTGAACAGCTTTGGCGGTCTCAGTGGGATACCTTGACGAATGTACCCACTAGAATGATTCTGGCAGGGGCCAAGTTTAAGAAATTCATAAGCCGAGAAATTTTGATGAAAGGAAATTGTTTGGTATAGATTGAAATGAATTTTGTGTTATGAACATTATTGAGATATAACGTTTTTATATTGTCTCCATCTACTCGGCTTTAGATGCTTTTGATGGTAATTGTTTACTCACTGGGATTATGCAATCATAATCTCACCCCTCTTCCTATCCATTTTTCAGGCTCAGGACAGTTTGTTGATAGTTGATTAAGACGAGAATTAATCTCGGAGTTGCATCCTAGAAAGTAAGGGTTCGTAGTGTTACATTTTCTTAGTCAGTTGAGGGCTCACGTGTCACTGTAAAAGTAATTTTATTCTTCAGTTATTTGATTTAAAGTATGTATGAATATATTTAGCTTTTACACCATATTTTTGGCGAGTTTCAGTATTTTCGAAGAAAAATGACGAAAATACCCCTATGAGCCAGAAAGTAATATTTTATTGTTTTGATTTGGAAATGACTTATAATTTCTTGAAATGTGAGATTTAATAACTGTTGCTCATCGGTGAGATGCAGAAGCTGATGCTAAGCCTTGTGGGGTTTCGATCAGCATTCGGGGTATTAAGTGCCTATCGGGACGTCGCGGTGGTTGTCACGGGCTCGATGAGAGTTCCGGGTCGTGACAATATATACATAAAGAGAAGTTGTGAGATTAGAACTGCTTGAAACGTAGATATATTTTTTTAATTTCATGTAATTAAGGACAAACCTATATTGTTAATTAAATTATTCATGAAACTATGATTATTAATTAACTTATAATATCTTTTAATATATATTTTATATATTGTGTTAATTTATAAGGAATATAATTTTTTTATAAGGCATCGTTTCATGGATATATAAATTTGTACAGTAACAATAAGGGAACCAAAAAAACCTTGTCATAAAAGCAGAAAACATATTAACAGCCTTAGTGCCTATACATAATCAAGGGCAAGATCTGTAACCAATAAAACATAAGGAAAAAGAATCCCTGATACTTTTGAATTTGACACCATGAGAAAACAAGATTGTAAAAACAGAGAGCTTCGATCTTCAACTCAAGCAACGGGATAGTCAAAAACACATCAATAAGACAAGATTACAAAGAAAGAGAGTTCCGATCTGTAGCTCTAAAAGGAATATAATTACTATTATATATATATATATATATACATTTAGTATATATACTTTAAACATAAACATATTTACTTTCTATTTTGAGTTAACATTACAAAATTATAACTTATAAAATTATTAATTATAATATATATACATAAAGAGAAGTTGTGAGATTAGAATATTTTTAGTGTCATGGATCCCACATCACTAAAAGATGGGGTGGGTCTTGGGTATATAAACATGGACCTTCCACCACCTATCAAGCATGTCTTTTCAGATGAGAATGTGGCCTCATGATTTATAGACTGACTTAAACTCTATTGTCAGAGTTTAAAGGTACACGAAGTTAGGCTTAAATTATGACCCATGACGTTTGGTATCAAAGCAAACCCAAATCTTTACTATTATGAGACTCCCATGAAAGATACAAAGGTCAAGTTAAACTTAGACTAGTGTAATAGTTTATCTTCTCTATGGGTAAAAAGCTAGTGCAACGAGGGCATTGCGTAATTGGGTGGGGTCAATGGTCACGAATCCCACATCACTAAGAAATGGGGTGGGTCATGGGCCTTCCACCATCTATCAAGCATTTCTTTTGGATTGGAAATGTGGGCTTGTGATTTATAGGCTTACTTAAACTCTATTTTTAGAGTTTAAAGCCACACGAGGTTAGGCTTAAAGTCTGGCACGTGACATTTGGAACCGAGCTATATTTTTAATTTCATGTAATTAAGGACAAACCTATAGAGTTAATTAAACTTGTAATGTTGTTGCCTTGTTGTAAACTTGTAATGTTGTTGCCTTGTTGTAAACTTGTAATGTTGTTTAAGTTATTATTTGGATATTTGTTTTTAGTTATTTAGATTGACATTTGAGATATTTATTTTTTATTATTTAAATATAAATGTTGTTGTTTATGTGCTTTTCATTAGTGAATTATATGGAATATGGATGGAAAATATTGTTGTATATGGATACGGGTACAAATTTGGGTTCGGGCTATTAGTTGTAAAATGATCATAGTTTTGATTATAGAAAAATTATCAAATTTACTCGAACACTATTTGAATGATCTTTGACAAATTCTTGAAATGATTTAGCTCTCATACATTTATTCTTACATGATTACCAGCTTGATTATTTTAGCTGCATGAATTCTTATAGCCATTGAATTATCATACATGTTGGTCCCAAGTAAATATACCAAAGGGGGATGAGTAACACTTTTTGGCTCTAACTAAAATTGACTTCTAATTGGGAATAATTATAAGAAAAAATAAAAATTTAAAAAAGAATGAAAAACTAAAAATAGAGCAAACAATCACACAAGAATTTATAGTAGTTCGGTCCAAGACCTACATCAACTACCTTATTTGTTCAACCAAGGATTTTCCAAATAATAGCACTATGAATAGTAAAATTCACAAGCTTTCACCAAGCTTTTACAATGGCTTTTACTAAGCTCAGCCAAAACTTTTCACAATGATTTTGACCGGAATCAATCAAAACCCAACAATTAACTTTTGTAGGCTAAGTTAGAACCCATACACCCAATCAAGCAATCCAAGCTTGAATAAATCCCTTAGAGTGTCTCGCACACTCTAAGCATACAAGGAGATGAGAAATGAAGGTGTACCTATGATCACTGACTTGATCTAAGTGATACAAAGTGAAGTGCTTATCTCAAATACAAAGATAGGAGTGAAGTGTAGTAAAAGTGCAGAGAGTTTTTACTAGTTTTTGAGCTTTTTTTGGACTTGGAAGCCTTAATTTTATTTCTAGCCATTGGAAGCCTCTTAAATACTTGAAAATCAGCTCTGATTGGTGTTAGGCAGTTTTTGACCATTGGAAATAGTTTGGTGGCAGTTCTGGCCATTAATCAGTCTTCTAGTACTCAATTTAAATTTTCTGATAGAATAATCTTACTTGACTAACTGCACTCTTAGTCAACTAAGTCGTTTCTGTTTTCAGATCCCAATTTCTGGCAATGAGCACTTAGTCGACTAACTTCCTTCTTAGTCGATTAAGTTGTTTCTGTCTTGAAGTCCAAATTTCTAGCAGTAGGCTCTTAGTAAACTAACTTACTTCTTGGTCGATTAAGTTGGTTTTGTCTTGAAGTCTAGATTTATGGTAGTGGACTCTTAGTCGACTAACCCATTTCTTGATCGACTAAGTCTTTTCTGTTTCTTAATACTCTTGAGCCCGCCAACATCTGATTCAAATTTTAGCTGACTAACCCTTTATTATTCAACTAAGGAGCTTCTGTTTTGTTGATCAATTGTGGCTTCCTATACATATAATTTTTGATATGTCCCTTGGAATAAGTTATTTATCATTGGCATACAATTCTTGTCTTGCATACTCAAAAAGAAATATTAGACACAAATGAATAATAATGTTTTATTATCATAAAAAATTAATGAAGCCAACAATCTCCCCTTGTTTGATGACGACAAAACATTCCTTAATTAATAGTGCAGTGTCCATTTAATCTTTTTAGTTCTGCACAAAAAAATGAGAATTTTTCCCCTAAGTGAGTGCTCCCCCTTAGTGTGTGCTTATTTTACTTATTCATTTCAATAAATTTTTATTTATGTCATACAGACAATGACATTAGACATTCAGAATATATTTATGTTGACATATAATGTGATCAACAATAGGTGACTGGTTGACAAAATATCATTAATATTTCAGCTGTGTCTGTCAATAACATATTGTTACCAGATTTTATCTATACCATTTTTCATTCAACAAACATAGTATAATTTACATCCATATACATTCACAAACATAATCCATTCACATTCCATTCACAATATCATTGACAGAAATTGGTTATCATCATAACAGCCTAATATCAGTACCAATTCTCAAAACAGTAGCAAACAAACTCAAGAACAAATTTAACCATCAGCAAACAAATAATATAAGCAGCTTAACAGCATCTCATTTTCAACACAATAACATAAACCACAAAGTTAAATCTAGATGTTCAATTGACAACAGAACAAAAACAACAGAAAAAAATAATCATTGTTTTGTTCCTAAACTGCCCCTAGTTCTCCCTTAAACTTTTTACCATAATTCTCCCCCTTTTTGTCATCTCAAATCCTAAGGAGGCTCAATCATCTTCTGAAGAGGGTGAAGGGGTAGATTCATCCATGCAATAAAAAACATTAAGGGGTTTAAGAGATGGTTCTGGAGGTGATTTATGTGGTGAGGGTTCAGGGGATGATTTATTAGAAATTTCAAGGGGTTCTTGAGGAGAAAAGATGGCTGATGGTCTTGCTTTTTCAACTATTCTAGAGGATTTCCTTCTCTTGAGGAATTTGGTCTTGGTTGCCATTGTCTTCATGCCTTTACCAGATGGTTTAGACTTGGCTTGTGGAGCAGCAACAACTTTTTCTTTTCCTTTCCCATATTATTCCTCTGTAACTGAAGCTGGTTCAGGGGATTCTCTTAGAGATACTGACTTTTGTGTATTCCCTTTAGCTGCTTCCTTTATAGCTTGTTCTTCTCTAACCATTTAGTGGAAGACATCCATTATTAAGACTTCCTCTGAATTGAGAAGATAAGGTTGCTCTTGCTGTGGTTCATGATGAGATGGAGAATTTTCATCATATGAGTCAAGCACCTTGGTATCTTGTTCTGATTCGGCTTTCTTTTGTGGCTCAAGTGAGGAGGATTTCCTTGGTTGATCAACTTTAGGTTTATGACCCTCGGCTTGAAAGGTAAAGCCTTCAGCATCCTGTCTTGCTGGTGCAGGGCTTGTTGTGGTAGAAGTGTCTGTAGCTGCAGGTTCAGTAGGCATTTTTCCTTTTTCCTTCAGCACTTTTTTTAGTTCTGCCAATTTTTCTTCAATTTTCTGCATCCTCACAGCCTGATTAGTAAGCTTTCCATCCATTCACATGAGTAGATTGAAAACCATTTCATTAAAAAACTGTGAAGGGGATGCCTCTGACTGAACAAGGAGAAAAGACTCTCCTCTTAGAGTGACCTTGGAGGTTTTAACAAATTTTTCTCCATCAAGCTTATACCCCATCTTAGGCAGACTCCCAAGGTAAATAGCTTGGTCTCTGCTCTTCACTTTATCCGATTCATACCTAGAGCTACAAATTCCCTTTTTCTGTACCAATGATGTAATGATATTTCCATAAGGCAGATTTATTTTTTTCAGTCGACAAACTCCTCTCATTCTCTCAATCATGAATCTGCCTAGATTAAGTGGAGCACCATTGAAGGCATGCTCCATTAGCCATAAGTCTTGAAGACTAATGTAGCTAAAACTGCCACCTCTTCCATGAATGTTAGCAACAATAAAGTAATGGAAAATTCTAATTTGTAGACTTTTAGTTAGACCAACATTACTCTTTGATGAATATTTTTCTTTCCTCCCTGTAATTATCTCCCACAAAGAAGTGGGATCATAGTTTTTAGGCATTTTAAAGTCACCATTTTCACTTTCAATTTTAAGCAGATTTCCTAAATCAGGAGCAATTACAACAAATTCCTTTCCATTTAAAAAGACATTCAGACTATCATCAATATAATCATCAGAATCCTCAAGTTCATCCTTATCTAAGGCTATGCTAGCATAAAATTCTTTCACCAAACTAACACTATAGGTTCAATTCTTAAAAGTGCTAAAATCCTTCAGTTTCATTTCTTCAAAATAACATGATAAAACAACTTGAAATTCAGGTGACTCATCAAAACTACTCCAATCAATAAATTACCACAAGTAATAGGGGCATTCTCTATCTTTTTTGAACCTATCCTCACGAAATTTATTTCTAAATTTTGAGAATGAAGTTTTACCTTTCTTGGATGATTTTTCTTTCTCTTTCTTCTTCTCAAATTTATGTTTATTCTCTGTTGGCTTTTTCTCAATTTTCTGAACCACAAAGGCAGACTCAATCTTTTTCTTCTCTTTCTGTATTTCAACTTGTGGATTGTCCTCCATTGGCTGCTTCCCCTTTTTCTTTTCCAAAGTGTCTTGAGATTATCCCAATTTTGCCATTTGGTTTAAGAGATTTTTGATTCAGGGTTTTGTAAGTTTGTGAGGGGTGGGTTTCAGTTTCAGGTGGATTAGTTTCAGAAGAAAGAAAATGTAGAGAAAATGAGTTAAGGGCAGTTTAATTTTCTCAAAGACCTTTTATCTCCCCCTCTTTAAATATAATTAGCAGTTTCCTATTTCAAAATTTGAAAATTTTCCTTTAAACTTAGTTTTTGCTCTGTTTTATTACCTAGTAAATAGTTTCTTTCCATTATTTTATTCCTCCTTCCTTTAACTAACTAAGTCTTATTATTTAAAGAGACAGAATGCTTTTAGTTGATTAAATGACTCTCTTAGTCAACTAAGTGCCTATTGTCTTTTGAGAAAATTTTAGAATTTTTCTTAAAGCTCCTGCACATTAACCATTCTTAAATTTCTCCTAATCTCACAAAATCTTTCCTCATTCAAAGGCTTCATGAATATGTCAGCTAATGGTTGTAGAGTATTAACAAACTTAATCTTAATATCACCTTTCACTACATGATCTCTAACAAAGTGATGCCTAATCTCGATATGCTTAGTCCTAGAATGCTGTATAGGATTTTTTGAAAAATTGATTTCATTTGTATTATCACAGTATATTGGTACGTTATTTATTGTTACTCCAAAGTCTTTTAGTTGTTGTTTAATCTACAAGATTTGGGCATAACAACTTCCTAGAGAAATATATTCAACTTCAATTGTAGAGAGAGCAACTGAATTCCGTTTTTTAATTGACCATGGCACAAGCATACTACCTAAAAACTGGCAGGTTCCACTAGTGCTCTTTCTATCAGTTTTGCTTCCAGCAAAATTTGCATCTAAATATCCAACTAGATTAAAGGATGATTCTTTAGGATACCATATTCCTAAAGTTTGTGTATCGAAAAGGTATCTAAAAATTCTTTTAACAGCAGTCAAGTGTGATTCCTTGGGTTAAGATTTAAAACGAGCACGCAAATATACACTAGATTGGTTATCAGGCCTGTTGAGTCACGACCCGAAACCTCCCTCGGGCCCATGACAACCGCCGTGACGCCTCAATTGACACTCATTACCCGAAATGCCAATCAGAACCCCGCAAGGCTTACATATCAGTTTCTTGCCTTTTTTGTGAGCAATCGTTTTTAAACATTCCATTTTAAATAATTTTCAGTAGTTTCCTGCTCAAGTAAATCAAAAGACAAAAATATTTTAAAAAGATTTATAGATAAATATCACTATTCAAAATATTGATTAAAATATAGCATTTTTTTATATAAAACAATATTTATAGAAACACGTGTAAGAAATCTTTTGTAACATGTAAGTAAATAAATTCACACATACAAAAATTTACAAAGTTATAATGTACAATAATGGTTACAATGACAAGTGGCCCAAAATACACCCAGTGTTGGTGCTAGAAACCTACTGTCTGTGTGGTAGAGATGTCAACTGGAATCCTCGACAAAATAGGGTATCTACAAGCTACCACAACCCTGAAATATTTGGAAAGGAGGTAGGTGAGATTTTGCAATCTCAATGAGTAAACAGACATTATCATAAATATCTAAAGGCGAGGAAAATGGAGGCAAGTTTAAATAACAAATTACGAACGATTTCATAATGTTTTCAATTTATTTCTCAAACCATAAAATATTTGTAATTTACCAAAACAGTTGTTAAGGCTTATGTCTTTTTATTAAAAACAAGGATCAAGCCAAAACTAATCATCGGGGATACCTTGGCTGAGGTATCTAACCGAGTCCGCCAAGGTTGTTATAACATTTACATGTGAAACACATTTTTATTTTTAAAATAAGTCGTTCCTTGGTGTTGGCCGAGTTACACATTCACGTGGGGGTTCGACGTGAAGTGAGCTCTAATATTACCCTGGGAGTTACCTTCCTCGCCTCTACAACCGGAGTAACTATATAACTGGGTTTACCGTGACCCTCTAATAGGCAGTCCATGAAAACCCGTCATTGCAGTGACTAACCCACCAATTTTAATAAAATTTCAACAGTATAACGTGACTTTTATTTATTTATCCAGTTTGCATAGTAAAAACAACTTACATAAATTTTCCAATACACTTACAAAATATAGCCGCATATACTCATATCTCATAAGCCATTCATAGGAAAATATATAATTTTCAAGACAGTTAACAGCCTCCAATTACTCAATTTCATAATCAACACAATATATTTTTTTTGTCACATTTATTTCTAAAACATCAAAAATCCTGTTTTAATCTCATTTTCGTTTCATAAAATACATAAAGAGCATTTTTAAAATAACTCTAGATAATTCACAATAATAATAGGTTTACTCACCGTTTGTACAAACTAATTGCTTTTTAGGTGCCCCGATAACTACTCGTCGGGTACGATTTCCTTGCCTTTACCGGAAGGCTCTCCTCCTAGACACATTGCAAAAATTTACTCAATTCATCACATTAATGCTAAATCACTATATATTTGACTTAAATCCTATACTAATGCATGGTATGAAATGCAATAGCCAAAAATGGCTTAAACGCGGTATTAACCTATTTTTGGCACTTTACCCGATAAATTGGTAACGCGCTCCATTTTAGCTCTAAATTGTCCCATTCTCTCTCCAACATTTCTAACCATTAATTATCAGCCAATATTCCTCTAAAATCACCAAAATCAGCTCACTCTCTTCCTTGGAAAATTCGGCCAAAAATGGGACATTAACTCGGTAAATTTTCTACTTTGTTTTTCTATCACGTTTAACCATTTTTCATCATTTTCTCTTCATTTCCCTTAGAATAAAATCAATTCATCATCATTGTACAGCATTGAGCATCCAGCCAAGAGTGGGTATTGTGAAAATTTAATGATTTCTTGCCCAATTTAATTTCTAAACACATTTAACTAACTAAAACTATCAATTTAACTAAAAATCAAAACCTAAAAATTTCAATTTCTCTCCCCTAGAATTTCGTCCAGCCCTTGATATCACTTTTTGATCTCTCTCCTCAAGCATGCTAAATGGAAATAAAGGCATAGGAAAGGTAGAAATCAAGCTAAAATCGAAAAATCTTACCGTTAGACGCGTAAACGGTCGAAAACCGCGAATTTCCCTTTGAATTTTCTTGTTTCTCTTTGGTTTTTCTTTTTTTCTTCCTTTCCTCTCTATTTCCTCTCTTGTTCTTCCTTATGGCCGGCCAGCACTCAAAATTTGGGTTTAAATGGCTGACTTTTCATTAAAATAATATTATTTCATTAAAAAATGCCATGTGTCACTTTCCCATTGGCCCATTTTTAAAATTTCATCCATTTGTTTCCAAATTTTCACCATACACTTGTCCCACATATCCATAGCTTAGATAAAATTCTCAGACTTATCCAAAGTCTCGGTGGAGTAATTTTTTAAAATTTACACTTTTGCCCCCGTAAAAGTCAAAAATTACATTTTTGCCCCAAAAATTGAAAAATTGCCCATAGACATATTTTTCATCCCTTATACTCATACCATTCTCCAATTTGTCAAATTTGATCTAAATTCTCTCAAAATCTCAAATTTTGTCCGTGGGTGGCAAAATTACGATTTTGCCCCTACACTCCAAAAATCACCAGAATTAAACTTTTTCACTTCCTATCATTAAATTATACTCCAAATAGTTAATCTTGATCAAAAATTTCACTCCATGATCAAATTATTATCTTAGGTGGCAAAATGATGATTTTGCCTCTAAACATCCAAATTTCCAATTTTACCCCAAATGAACCCTCGAACTCCGAACAATCAATTTTTAGTCATTCCTAGACTATAAAATATTAAATTTCATCTTACAATTCCTATTTGAACTAGTTCGAGGTTAAATCAACTCAAGTGTACCGTTAGGTACGATACCGGGTTTTATCTTTTCTTAGGTGCTTTTCTAGCATAATAACATGCTACTCGGTGCATGTATGTCATGACATGTATTTATAGGGTCGGGTTTTATAATTCTACCCCCCTTAAAATAAAATTTTGACCTCAAAATTTCACTGACTAGATTCGACAAATAGATGCGGGTATTGGTTCTTCATCTGATGCTCTACTTCCCATGTCATTTCCTCCATTCGAGCACTTTTCCACAACATTTTGACCATTGAAATGCTCTTGTTCCTCAGTACTCGATCTTTTCGATCCAAGATACTCACAGGTTGCACCTCGAACTTCAAATCATCATGCAACTCGATCGGAGGTGCTTCGAGGATGTGAAAGGGATCTGGTACATATTTCTTAAGCATGGAGACATGAAAAATGTTGTGGATCTGATCTAACTCCAGAGATAGTTCTAGTCTATACGCCACTGGCCCAATTCTTTCAATAATACGAAAAGGTCCAATGTATCATTGATTGAGCTTTCCTCGCTTTGCAAACCAGATCACACCTTTCATTATCCAACAAGATATCATAATTTACCATAAAAATATAATCAAATAAAACTTAATACCACAAAGCATTCAGATTATTACCTTTCCAAGGAGAAACCTTAAGAAAAACTCTATCATCGGTCTCAAACTCCAAGTCTTTTCTCCGTTTATCTGCATAGCTCTTCTGCCTATCCTGGGCTACTTTTAGCCTCTCTCGTATAACCTTGATCTTGTCATTAGTTAGCTCGATCAATTCCACACTAACTAACTTTCTTTCACCCACTTCATCCCAACAAAGTGGAGTACGACATTTCCTTCCATATAAAGCTTTGTATGGTGCTATACCAATGCTAGACTGGAAGCTGTTGTTGTAAGCAAACTCCACTAACGGCAAGTGTCTATCCCAACTCCCAGTAAAGTCAATGACACAAGCTCGTAGCATATCCTCCAAAGTCTGTATAGTCCTTTCGGATTGACCATCCGTCTGTGGGTGAAAAGTAGTACTAAATCTCAACTTAGTTCCGAGAGCTTCTTGGAATTTTGGCCAAAATCGAGAAGTGAATCGAGGATCTTGGTTTGACACTATAGAAACGGGAACTCCATGTAACCTCAGAATCTCATCTATATAGAGTTGAGCCAGCTTCTCAATAGAGTATGTACTATGGACAGCTAAAAAGTGAGCGGACTTAGTCAACCGATCTACGATCACCCAAATTGCATCCTTTTCCCTCTGTGTCCGCGGCAATCCTAAAACAAAATCCATAGTTACATGCTCCCATTTCCACTCGAGAACAGGTAAAGATTGAAATGTACTTGCTGACTTCTAATGCTCCGCCTTAACTTGCTGACATACGAGACACTTTGCTACAAATTCTACTGCGTCTTGCTTCATACCTGGCCACCAATAATTCTCCCTGATAGTCCTATACATCTTGGTGCTTCTGGGATGTAATGCATAGGCAGATGAATGGGCTTCTTCCATGATCGCCTGTCTTAACTGGTTTCCCTCAAGAACACAAACTCGGTCTCTAAACATCAAGACGTTATCCTCTCTGAGTCTGAACTCACTAACTCCCCCATCGATCAATTTTTGAATTTCTTTCCTTAACTCATCATCAGACCTCTGAATGTCCTTGATCTGATTAAGTAACGAAGGTCGCACGATGAAGTTTGCCAATAAGGATCCATCATCACCATTTCTCAACTGGACCCCAAGAGATTTCATCTCTAATAATGATGGAAAATAACAACTCTGAAGTGCTGCTAAAGACGATGAAGACTTACGACTTAAGGCATCAGCTACAACGTTCACCTTTCTCGGATGATAGTCTATCACCAAGTCATAATCTTTTATCAACTCCAACCATCGCCTTTGCCTCAAATTAAGCTCCTTCTGAGTGAGCAAATATTTTAAACTTTTATGATCCGTAAATACCCGACAATGCTCACCATACAAGTAATGCCTCAAGATTTTTAAAGCAAACACCACTGCTGCTAACTTTAAATCATGGGTAGGGTAATTTGCTTCATGCCTCTTTAGCTGTCTAGAAGCATAAGCCATAACTTTTTCATTCTGCATCAGTACGCACCCCAACCCCCACTTTGAGGCATCACTATAAACTACAAATCCCTTACCACTCACAAGAAGTGTTAAAACGGGAGCGGAGGTTAACTGGTTCTTTAGCTCTTGAAATCGATTCTCACAAACATCATCCCACACAAACTTAACTCCCTTACGAGTTAAACGGGTCAAAGGAGCTGCTATTAAGGAAAACCCCTGAACAAACCTTCGATAATAACTGGCTAATCCGAGAAAACTACGAATCTCCGTCACTGTCTTAGGTTGCTCCCATTGTAAAATTGCCTCTATCTTCTTGGGATTAACATATATTCCAGCTCTCGATACTACGTGTCCCAAGAATACCACTTCCTGTAACCAAAACTCACACTTCAAAAACTTTGCATACAACTATCTTTCCCGCAAAATTTGTAATACTATACGCAAGTGGTTAGCATGCTCATCATTATCTCTCGAGTAAACCAGGATATCATCAATGAACACAATAACAAACTTGTCCAAGTAAGGGTGGAACACCCTATTCATGAGATCCATAAAAGCTGTCGGTACGTTAGTTAACCTAAAAGGCATGACCAAGAACTCATAATGACCGTACCGAGTCCTGAACGCTGTCTTGGGTACATCCTGTTCTTTAATCCTCAACTGATGATACCCAGACCTTAGATCAATCTTAGAAAACACTGTAGCTCACTGTAATTGATCGAAAAGATCATTAATCCTCGGTAACGGATACTTGTTCTTAATGGTCATTCTATTAAGCTGTCGGTAATCGATACATAACCGAAGTGTATCGTCTTTCTTTTTCACAAATAAAATCGGTGCTCTCCACAGAGATGTACTAGGGCGTATAAAACCCTTGTCCACTAACTCTTTCAACTGCACTTTCAACTCCTTCAACTCTGCCAGAGCCATTCTATATGGAGGAATAGAGATAGGAGCAGTACCCGAAAGTAAATCAATAGTGAATTCTAACTCACGATCGGGAGGAAGTCTAGGTAATTCATCAGGAAATACATCAGAGAACTCACTTACTACGGGGACATTCTCTAACTTAGGTTCCTCCCTCGATATATCAATCACGTGAGCCAAGTATGCCGGATATCCCTTTCACACCAATTTCAAAGCTTTGAGGGTCGAGATTACACAAAACGGTAATACTCGACGCTCCCCCGTAAATACAACTTCTGCTCCCTCTAAACTCTAGAGAATCACTTCTTTCTTAAAACAGTCCACCTTTTCTCGATGAGTGGATAACCAATCCATACCCAAGATCAAATCAAAGTTCCGAATCTCCAAAGGGATTAAATCACCCATGAATTCTTCTTCCCCAACTTTAATACCACAATCTCTATAATATGTATTTCTTACTAATCGCTCGCCTAGAGGAGTATGCATTACAATCTCTTCCTCTAACGATGACAGGTTCCTATCTGAGAATGATGCAAATGATATGTTCACGTATGATCTACCGGAGGCTGAATCTATCAAAACATGTGCATCTCTATCAAACACAATCATAGTACCTGTCACGATGCTCGGTCGAGCTCGGGCTTCATCCTCAGTCACTACAAAGACCCTGGTCGAAATCTGGGGCTACGGTTTGGAAGATGGCTGCTCTGGGGTATTACTCCCCATGCTTGACCGTATCACTGAGCCTTGTCTGGACTGCGATCCCGAAATGTCTCTCCGCTGTATACTAGGACGAGTCGGAAGAGTAGAAGTAGTTATTGTACCCCATCTCAACTGAGGATAATCTCTCTTTATATGCCCTTGTTGGCCGCATTGAAAACACTTTACAGGCTATCTACATGACCCAACATGAATCCTCCGCAATTACGGCATCTGTCCAATCTCCTGAAGTCCTCCCCTAACTACTCATCACTGGCCGATCAAATCTAGACGATCTCAGCTGTGATTGCTGAGATGGAGGTTTAGTGGATGCCACAAACGCTAAGGTAGTACTTCTTGCAGTAGATGTCGAATCTCTACCTCTCTTTGAAGACTGACCTGAAAACGTAAGTGGATTTCTTCTTTTACGAACTCAGCTCGGATCCGTCTATTCTCAGTGGCAAGCTTCTCAGCCCGTAAGACCATCTGCACAACTTCCTTATACGACTCCTTGCCAGTCACTAGCATACGCTCTCGTATCTCATTACGGAGTCCCTCCTCAAAGTAGTTTACCTGATCTTGCTCCAATCTCACCAACTCAGGTACATACAACATCAGCTCGTTAAAACGAGTTTCATACTCCTCAATGGTCATGTTCCCTTTTTTCAAACTCAGAAATTCTCTCTTTTTCTCTTTTTGATGGAAATAGGTGTAGTACTGACCATCGAACTTTCGGAGAAAATCTGTCCAAGTCAGCGATATAAGAGAGCGAGACTTTACTGAATTCCACCAGGTACGAGCTCTCTTATTAAGTAATCGTGTAGCCATCTTTAATTTCATCTCATCATCTAATCCCATATCTACCAGTGTCTCCGATACTTGAATAACCCAATCCCTAGCTGCGGTCGCATCCAACTCACCAGTAAACGAGACGTAACCTAACTGTCTAGTTTCCTTCAATTTCTTAGAAATGGAGACGTCCGGTGTCTGGGGTGGAATAGGAGGTGGTGGTATTGGGGCTGTTATAGGGGAATCAGCAGGTGAAACTGGATCAGCGTGAGCCTGACCTGTAAGAGCAGCGAGAAAAGTCGTTAATGCTTGAGCTACCTCGGGTGTCATGGCAGGTACGCTAGGAGTAGCAACAGGTGGTGGAGGAGGTACAAGAATGTCTGTAGACTCAGCAGTAGGAACTGCTCTAAAAGAAGACGCAACCGACTCCTATTCTATGAAATCCGATCGACTTTGTCTGAGGTGACCTCTTCCCCTACCGGTAGATCTAGTAATAGGTGGTAGCTCACGTCGAGGAGGCATAATGATCTACAAAAAGAACGGAATTGGTTTAGACAACTTAAGACTCTATATGCAACTAACTAATCTTAATTGGGCCACACTGACATTGTAAATTATTTTAAAAATATAACTTTAAATCCAAGAACTTTAAAAATCAAAAACTTCTTTCAAAACCATAAGCTTTTAAACCAAAAGCTCTGATACCAATTGAATTGTCATGACCTGTAACCTCCCTCGGGCCCATGACAACCGTCGCGACGCCTCAATTGACACTCATTACCCGAAATGTCAATCAGAACCCCGCAAAGCTTACATATCAGTTTCTTACCTTTTCTGTGAGCAATCGTTTTTAAACATTCCATTTTAAACAGTTTTCAGTAGTTTCCTGCTCAAGTAAATCAAAAGACAAAAATATTTTAAAAGGATTTATAGATAAATATCACTATTCAAAATATTGATTAAAATATAGCATTTTTTTATATAAAATAATATTTATAGAAACACGTGTAAGAAATCTTTTGTAACATGTAAGTAAAATAAATTCACACATACAAAAATTTACAAAGTTATAATGTACAATAATGGTTACAATGACAAGTGGCCAAAAATACACCCAGTGTTGGTGCTAGAAATCTATTGTTTGTGTGGTAGAGATGTCAACTGAAATCCTCGACAAAATAGGGTATCTACAAGCTACCACAACCTTGAAATATTTGGAAAGGAGGTGGGTGAGATTTTGCAATCACAATGAGTAAACAGACATTATCATAAATATCTAAAGGCGAGTAAAATGGAGGCAAGTTTAAACAACAAATTACGAACGATTTCATAATGTTTTCAATTTATTTCTTAAACCATAAAATATTTGTAATTTACCAAAACAGTTGTTAAGGCTTATATCTTTTATTAAAAATAAGGCTCAAGCCAAAACTAATCCTCGGGGATACCTTGGTCGAGGCATCTAACTGAGTCCGCCAAGGTTGTTATAACATTTACATGTGAAACACATTTGTATTTTTAAAACAAGCCGTTCCTTGGCGTTGGCCGAGTTACACATTCACGTGGGGGTTCGATGTGAAGTGAGCTCTAATACTACCCCGGGAGTTACTCGCCTCTACAACCGGAGTAACTATATAACCGGGTTTACCGTGCCCCTCTAATCGGCAGTCCACAAAAACCCGTCACTACAGTGACTAACCCACCAATTTTAATAAAATTTCGACAGTATAACGTGGCTTTTATTTATTTATCTAGCCTGCATAGTAAAAACAGCTTACATAAATTTTCCAATACACTTACAAAATATAGCCACATATACTCATATCTCATAAGCCATTCATAGGAAAACATATAATTTTCAAGACAGTTAACAACCTCCAATTACTCAATTTCATAATCAACACAATATATTTTTTTTGTCACATTTATTTCTAAAACATCAAAAATCCTGTTTTAATCTCATTTTCGTTTCATAAAATACATAAAGAGCATTTTTAAAATAACTCTAGATAATTCACAATAATAATAGGTTTTCTCACCGTTTGTACAAACTAATTGCTTTTTAGGTGCCCCGATAACTACTCGTCGGGTACGATTTTTTTGCCTTTACCGGAAGGCTCTCCTCTTAGACACATTGCAAAAATTTACTCAATTCATCACATTAATGCTAAATCACTATATATTTGACTTAAATCCTATACTAATGCATGGTATGAAATGCAATAGCCAAAAATGGCTTAAACGGGATATTAACTTATTTTTGGCACTTTACTCGATAAATTGGTAACGTGCTCCATTTTAGCTCTAAATTGTTCCATTCTCTCTCCAACATTTCTAACCATTAATTATCAGCCAATATTCCTCTAAAATCACCAAAATCAGCTCACTCTCTTCCTTGGAAAATTCGGCAAAAAATGGGACATTAGCTCGGTTAATTTTCTACTTTGTTTTTCTATCACATTTAACCATTTTTCATCATTTGCTTTTCATTTCTCTTAGAATAAAAATCAGATCATCATCATTGTACATCAATGCATATTCAGCCAAGGGTGGGTATTGTGAAAATTTAATGCTTTCTTACCCAATTTAATTTCTAAACACATTTAACTAACTATAACTATCAATTTAACTAAAAATCAAAACCTAAAAATTCCAAAATCTCTCCCCTAGAATTTCATCCAGCCCTTGATATCACTTTTTGATCTCTCTCCTCAAGCATGCTAAATGGAAACAAAGGCATAAGAAAGGTAGAAATCAAGCTAAAGTCAAAAAATCTTACCGTTAGACGCGTAAAAGGGCAAAAAACGCGAATTCCCCTTTGAATTTTCTTGTTTCTCTTTGGTTTTTCTTTTTTTCTTCCTTTCCTCTCTATTTTCTCTCTTGTTCTCCGTTATGGCTGGCCAGCACTTAAAATGGGGTTTAAATGGGCTGACTTTTCATTAAAATAATATTATATCATTAAAAAAATACCACGTGTCACTTTCCCATTGGCCCATTTTAAAAATTTCATCCATTTGTTTTCAAATTTTCACCATACACTTGTCCCACATATCCATAGCTTAGATAAAATTCTCAGACTTATCCAAAGTCTCGGTGGAGTAATTTTTGAAATTTACACTTTTGCCCCCGTAAAAGTGAAAAATTACATTTTTGCCAAAAAAATTGAAAAACTGCCCATAGACATATTTTTCATCCCTTATACTCATACCATTCTCCAATTTGTCAAATTTGATCTAAATTCTCTCAAAATCTCAAATTTTATCCTCGAGTGGTAAAATTACGATTTTGCCCCTACACTCCATAAATCACAGAATTAAAATTTTTCACTTCCTATCATTAAATTATACTCCAAATAGTTAATCTTGATCAAAAATTTCACTCCATGATCAAATTATTATATTAGGTGGCAAAATGATGATTTTGCCCCTGAACATCCAAATTTCCAATTTTACCCCAAATGAACTCTCGAACTCCGAACAATCATTTTTTAGTCATTCCTGGACTATAAAATATTAAATTTCATCCTAGAATTCCTATTTGAACTAGTTCGAGGTTAAATCAACTCAAGTGTACCGTTAGGTACGATACCGGGTTTCGTCTTTTCTTATGTGTTTTCCTAGCATAATAACATGCTACTCAGTGCATGTATGTCATGACATGTATTTGTAGGGTCGGGTTTTACATGCTGGCTATTAAATAAAGTAGTGATCCGATCATACCTCTATAGAGCTTTTGATTAACATATTTTCCCTTTTCATCAACCTCAAGTTTGGTGGATGGACTTATTGGCGTGCTAATTGACTTTAGCTTCAGCATGTCAAACTTTTTGAGCATGTCTTGAATGTATCTTTCTTGGCTGATGAAAATCCTTCCTCACTTTGTTTGATTTGGAGCCCAAGAAAGCATTTTAGCTCTCCCATC
This sequence comes from Theobroma cacao, assembly GCF_000208745.1. Classification (NCBI taxonomy): domain Eukaryota; kingdom Viridiplantae; phylum Streptophyta; class Magnoliopsida; order Malvales; family Malvaceae; genus Theobroma; species Theobroma cacao. The sequence continues at coordinate 15,818,433 of NC_030850.1, forward strand.
ATGCTCATCTCAAATTAACCTTGCATTTCTTCAGCAAAGTTCTTGCATAAAGTCTCATTAGTTGCACTAAAAACAATATCATTTACATAGATTTGAGCAACAATTAAATCATTTAAGTATCTCTTAATAAATAATGTTGTATCAATGTTGCTTCTAACATAACCTTTTTCAACTAAGAACTTAGAAAGTCTTTCATACCAAGCTCTTGGAGCTTATTTTAGTCTATACAAAGCCTTATGAAGTTTGAACACAATCTGGTTTTTCATAGTCCTTAAATACAGGGGGTTGTTCAACATATACTTTTTTTTGAATGTAACCATTTAAAAATGCACTTTTTACATCCATTTGAAATAACTTAAAGTTCATAAAACAAGCAAATGCAAGCAACAACCTTATTACTTATATTCTAGCAACCGGTGTAAAGGTTTCATCATAGTCAATTCCTTCATCTTGGTTATACCCTTGAGCCACTAACCTAGCTTTGTTTCTAATAACATTTCCTTGCTCATCTACCTTATTTCTATACACCTATTTTGTCCCAACAATAGGGTGATTTAAAGGCCTAGAGACTAATGACCACACACGGTTTCTTTTGAATTGATCAAGTTCCTCTTGCGTGGCCATTACCCAGCTTTCCTCTTTTTCAGCTTTTTTAAAGTTCCTAGGCTCAATTTGAGATATGAAAGCTGAAAACTCACATGTCTTTCTAACTCTTCTCCTAGTTTTGACACTTTATGTAATATCTTCTATGATTAGTTCTTGTGGATGGTCTTTTACATATCTCCAACTTCTTGAAAGGTCATTATGCTAATTTTCGGTTCTTTGCAATGTTTCTAAAGGTGGAGGTTCTGTTTCTCTTCCTAGGGACTTTTCTTCACTGTTTTTCTTGTCATCTAAATTCATTTCTTCCATTTATCTATCAAGATCATCCGTATCATCTTCATCAGTAAGAATTTCCTTTTGTAAGGCATTAGATTCATCAAAAATTACATGAATTGATTCTTCAACAGTTAAAGTCCTTTTGTTAAAACTTTGTAGGCCTTTGAGTTTAATGTATATCCTAAAACTATTGCCTCATCACTCTTTGCATCAAACTTTCCTAGATAATATTTTCCATTGTTCAATACAACAAAAACTCGTAAGATGAGAGATATTTGGTTTCCTGCCCTTGTAAAGTTCATATGGAGTCTTCGATATCATGGCTCTAATTGAGACTCTATTAAGCATGTATGCTGCTGTGTTGACAGCTTTTGCCCAAAAATATTTTGGTAAATTATTCTCACAAAGCATAGTTTGAGCCATCTCTTTTAAGGTTCGATTTTTCCTTTCTACAACTCCATTTTGCTAGGTGTTCTAGGTGCAGAAAAATTATGATCCAACCCCTTTTCATTGCAAAAATTTTCAAACTCATCTCCTTCAAACTCACTATCATGATCACTCATAATACTAACTATGACAAGTTTTTTTTCATTTTCAGCTTTCCTACAATGATTTATAAATGTTGGTAGTGCATCATTCTTATGAGCAAGGAAGTAGACCCAAGTATACCAAGAGTAGTCATCAACTATCACAAAGCCATATGATTTTCCTCCTAGACTAGTTGTATTAATTGACCCAAATAGATCAATGTGTAGCAATTCTAATGGTCTAGAGCTTGACTTATTTTTCTTACTTTTGAATGATGTTCTAACTTGTTTTCCTAGTTGACATGCATAACAAATTTGATCATATTCAAATTTAAGTTCAATCAATTCTATAACCAAATTCTTTCTTATCAATTTTGAGATGGTATGCATGCTCACATGTCCAAGTCTCCTATGCCATAACCGGCCATCATTTTCAACATTTGCTATAAGACATGTTTCACAATTCACCTCAAGATCTTCAAGAAATATAACATACATATTCTTAATTCTTTTTTCTATAAATGAAACTTTGTTAGTACTTATATCTATCACTTCACATTTATTTGAGTCAAAGCATACCTTAAAACCTTTATCACATAGTTGGCTGATACTCAATAAATTGTGTTTTAAACTTTTAACTAGCAACACATGACTAATTCGAGCTTGAGAGTTCTTACCAACGGTTCCAATACCACAAATTCTACCTTTTGAATCATCACGAAAAGAAATAGTACCTCTTTTTTTCTTGTCCAACTGAGCAAACATCATTTCATTTCCAGTTATGTGCCTTAAGCAGCTACTATCCATAAACCATGATTATTTCTCCTTTAGTTGAGCTATTGAACATGTGTCTTTTAGATTCAACTCAACCTACAAAACAGATTTTTAGTTTTTCTTAATAGGTACCCATACTTTGATGGGTTCTTGAAGCTTTGCTGCAATATAGGATCTTTTTGGAACCCAAATTTTTCTTGTTTTCTACATGCTTCTATCCCTATAGCAGTCATAAGATAAATGTCCAATTTTTCCACAATTGTAACATCTAGATGAGGTATTATCAAAATTTTTCTTAAAGTATGTGTTCCTCCTTGATGTTTCTTTCTTCAAACTTTTAAGATCAGCATTTTCTTTAATTACCTTTTGCAAGGATTTAGTTTTGTTTTCCGATTCTAATTTTAGAGTTTCAAAATCTATTTTTGAATACTCTAATTCAATTTGCAAAAAATTTCTTTGCTTAAAAACAAAATTGAAGTCATGTTTTATCTTTTGCAAATCAGTCTCAAGAGATGCGGTTTTTCTTTTCAAAGTTTTATATTTTGATGCAAGTTTCTCAAATTCATCATAAAGACATTCATACTCCTCTTGTAATTTATCAATTGAAATATCACAAGGGGATGAAGATACCTCGGATTCATCATCCCTTGCCATCAGACATAGATTAGCTCTTTCTTCAGCTTTTTCTTCTTCAAATTAGCTATTTCTTCAGCTTTTTCTTCATCATCATCAGAACTTGAAGTATCACTATTTGACCAAGTAGCAACCAACATTGCCTTCTTTGATTTTCTATTTATCTTTGGAGTTTCCTCCTTCAGCATGCGGCATGCAGACCTGAAGTGTCCTAGCTTCTTGCATTCAAAGCATATAAGCTCTTCCTTCTTGTTAGACTCATTTTTATTTTTGGTTTTCCATGAAAAGCCTTGATCTCTTCTATACCCTCTTATAGCCAATCTTCGGTTTCTTCAGCCCATAAGTTGTCTGAACCTTCTTGCAACCATAGCTAGCTCCTCATCATCATCACAAGCTAAACTATCCAATTCTTCTTCAAGGATACTAGCTTTTAAGGTAATACTTTTCTTCTTTTCCTTTGCTTCTCTTTTGTCTTCCTCTTCCTTGAGTTCCAGCTCGTAAGTGAGAAGAGAACCACAAATTTCATCCAAGGTTATAACATTTAAGTCCTTAGCTTCACGGATGGCAGTCACCTTTGGCTTTTAATTTTTTGGTAGGCTTCTAAGAAGTCTTTAATGATTTCATGCTCAGGAATTGGTTTACCTAGCTAACTTAATTTGTTTGTGATGTTTGTGAATCTATCTAATATGCTGGTAATATCTTCACTAGGCTCCATCTTAAACATCTCATAATTGTGGGTTAAGAGGGCTATCTTGGACTCCTTGACTTGTGAAGTCCTTTCATGAATAATTCTAAGTTTATCCTACACTTGTTTAGTTGTGGTACAGCTTGACATTTTATTGAATCCAGTGGGAGTTAAAGCACAATGCAGTGTATTGATTACCTTAAAGTTGTTTTGGACTCTTTTGGTTTTGGCTTCGGTCCATTTAGACGTTGGTTTAGGAATCATCTCGTTGGTTACAATATTTAAGGTTGAAGGAATAAAGGGACCATCAGTTATAACATCTCACATCTCATAATCTATTACTCTAATGTATATTGACATCTTAGTACTCCAATATGGGTAATTTGAGCCATCAAACAGAGGTGGTTTGTTTGTTGATTGTCCCTCAGCCACTATTGATTTTTGAAGAGCCATTTGGATCTTCCCAAAAGGTTTAGACCTTAAGAACAGGAAACTTGCTCTTATACCACTTGTTAGTCCCAAGTAAATGTGCTAGAGGGGGGATGACTAGTACTTTTTGGCTCTTACTAAAATTGACTTCTAATTGAGGACAATTGCAAGATAAAATAAAGATTTAAAGAAGAATGAAAAACTAAAAACAGAGCAGATAATCACACAAGAATTTATAATGGTTCGGTCAAAGACCTACATCCACTACCTTGATTGTTCAACCAAGGATTTTCTAAATAATATCACTATGAATGGTGAACTTCACAAGCTTTCACCAAGCTTTTATAATGGCTTTTACTAGGCTCAGCCAAAACCTTTCAGAATGGTTTTTATCGGGATCAACCAAAACCCAACAACTAACTTGTCTAGGCTAAGTTAGAACCTATACACCCAATCAAGCAATTCAAGCTTGAATAAATCCCTTAGAGTGTCTCGTACACTCCAAGCATACAAGGAGAAGAGAAATAAATGTGTACCTATGATCACTGACTTTATCTAAGTGATACAAAGTGAAGTGCTTATCTCAAATACAAAGATAAAAGTGAAGTGAAGAGAGTTTTTGCTAGTTTTTTAGCTTTTTTTGGACTTGGAAGTCTTAATTTTATTTCTAGCCGTTAGGAGCCTCTTAAATACTTGAAAAATCAGCTTTGATAGGTGTTAGGCAGTTTTTGACTGTTGGAAATAGTTTGGTGGCAGTTTTGACTGTTAATCTGTCTTCTAGTGCTCAATTCAAATTTTTTGACAGAATGATCTTAGTTGATTAACTGCACTTTTAGTTGACTAAGTTGTTTCTGTTTTCAGATCCTAATTTCTAGCAGTGAGCACTTAGTCAACTAACTTCCTTCTTAGTCGATTACGTTATTTCTATCTTGAAGTCTAGATTTCTGACAGTAGGCTCTTAGTCTACTAACTTACTTCTTGGTCAATTAAGTTAGTTCTGTCTTGAAGTCTAGATTTCTGGTAGTGGACTCTTAGTCGACTAACCCATTTCTTGGTTGACTAAGTCTTTTCTGTTTCTCAATACTCTTGAGCCCACCAACTTCTGATTTGAATTTTAGCTAGCTAACTCTTTATTATTCAACCAAGGAGCTTCTGTTTTGTTGATCAATTGTGGCTTCCTATATATATAATTTTTGATATGTCCCTTGGAATAATTTATTTATCATTGGCATACAATTCTTGTCTTGCACACTCAAGTACAAATATTAGACACAAATGAATGAGAATATTTTATTATCATCAAAAACTAATGGAGCCAACAATACACTTGTTCTATAAATGTCTACCAACTTGAATGACTTAATTGTATGAGTGTTAAATTTACTTAAAAGTGTTCTATTTATGATCCCTTTAACATTTACCTTTGAGATGTTAAAGTTGCAAGATAGGTTCTCAAATTGTGAAGTTTATCTCAAAGCATTCAAAGATCATCAATCTACATTACACCAAGCATGCTTTAAGTCAAGAAACTTAGTCATCACTCAACATTTGATCACAAGGAAGATATGGCCAAATTTACATGCTAAAATGTCAAGGAATCTTGAAGAAACAAACTCCAATTGATCCTAGAACAAGGCAAGTCGATCTTATGGAAGAATGAGTAAGAATGGACAAGGAAACTTAAAAAGAGATAGCCATAGTCAACCCTATAAGCTCTATAGTCAACCTTGAGGTAGAACATTTACAAATTTGAAAAATTAAGAAGCTATAATTGACCTTGATGAAGCCATAGTCGACCACACCAAGCCAGACTTTAAAAATACAAGATTTTTGGAAATGGATCGACTAGAGAACATCATACTTCACTATAGATGGTTGTTAGACACAAAATTCAAAAGGAAAATGGCTAGTTTCTTGCTATAATCACCTCCAATGGCTCTAAGACTTATTTAACTATAAAAAGGACCATTTGAAAACATTTCAAAGTGAGGAAGAAGAAAGAAGACAACCAAAACTCTTGAGGATCAAAGTCTTGAAAGAAAATGAGAGAAACCAAGCCTTCTTGAAGCTAAAATTTTCTTATGCTTTCACTCTTATCTTTACATTTTATCTTTATACCCAATGTTAGACATTCTTCCTTCATTGTACCCATTTAGCAAAATCTACTTTTAAAAGGCATTCTTGCTATTCTTGTAAAGGTTCTAACTTAGCCTTGAAAAGTTAGTGTAAGGGTTATGGTTGATCTTGGAAAAGCCATTGTATGGGCTTGAGGTTGAGCATGTTAAAAACCATGGGTTATCACTTGATCTCTTGAAAAGCTGTTGTAAGAGTTATTGCTTGATCTTGTGGAAAAGCCATTGTGAAGGTTACCGCTTCATCCTATTAAAAAGGTAGGAATCCTTTTAGTGGGTTAGAAATTCCTTAGTGAGCCAAAAGAGTGGATGTAAGCATTTGAGAGAGCTGAACCATTATAAAATCCTTGTTTCTTGATTTACATTTATGCTTTATGATTCATTGTTGAAATTCTACTTTAAAAAAATCACTTACTTTGATTTTAACACAAGTACGAAATCCATTTTAAAAAAGGTTTAATTTTTACCTAATGTATTCAATTTTATTTTTGCTTTGATTTGTTGCATTTTGTTTAAAAAGGCCCACTTCATAAATTGCTTGTGTTTTGATTTATATTCTTCACATATTAATTTGGCTCTTTTTTAAACCTTTTTCAACCATCACTATTTGTCTATCTATTGTTGAATAGATTTCTTGAAATATTGTTCTTGAATTGTTATTCTTCAATTCAAACTTAAAAATTGCTATTCTGCACTAGGATTGACAATTGAGTTTGTGTAGTAGATCATAGACTTGATTAAATAATTTTGAAAAGTGTTTATAAAGACAAGATACAATCATAGTAGACTATAGGCACTCTATTTTCATTTTTCATTTTTTTTATAGTCCAATTTGCCCAACCCCCCTTGGATATTCTTGCCACTTATTCATTGAAATAACACTTCTAACAATTGGTAACAAAGCTTGGTCTCAATCTTGTAGGTCTAACCACTTTTGAGTAGTTATTCTTGTTAGCTCTAAGAGGCAAAAAGAGATAAGATATCAAGTGTACTAAAACAAGGATGAATAAATTGAGAATCAAATGCTCTCTAGACATATAAAATGAAAATGGGTGACTTCTTTTTCAAAAACCTCTTTATGCTTTCAAATTTAAGAATTTCACTTGAGATTATTTGATTTAGCTTACTTTCTAAAAGTTGTTTGTATCTTTGATTGAAAATCTTGGTTGCATAATTCTTTTTTGAGCTCTATTAACAAATCTTGATTATGTAAAATTAATTTAAGTGTGATAAATGTTACAAATTGCATGATTTTAGAGAAATCATAAACCTATGGAGACTAAAACTCTGCACTTGAATATATCATCATTTTCATTATTGATTTTGTTTAATTGTGGAAAATTGTTTTGATAAATTCACTACAAAAACAAAAGGTATCATTGATGGAAAGTTTCGTCAGTAATACATAATATTCCATAGGTATCATGCTTCACTGACTGATTTAGCGATGGAAAAGATGTCGATGGTAATGGAATTTTTCATCGTTAAATTGTTGATCAAAATTTTTGTGGACTAGTTCCATCGGCAAAGAGTTGGTTCTGTTAGTAAACTATTTGTCGGCACTAGTTGAAATTCATTGGTAATATTTGTTTGTAATTAATGATGGAATATGATTTGTCGAAAATTTTGTTGGTAATTACGAATAGAATTGCTGACAAATTATTGACAAATTATCAACAAAACCAACTTTGAAGTCACAAGCCGTATTCGTTGGTAGTGTCCAATTTCGTCTATAATCTGTCGTTATTACGTATGAACTTCATCAATAATTCCATCATTAATCCGTTGTTATTGAGTATGAACTCTATCGGTAATTCCATCAGTAACTGATGAAATTTGTCACTAATAAATGAACTCCATCGACAATTCCATTGGTAATACAAATAGTGCAAGTTTTTTTTTTTTGGTTTTGAGAATTAAATTTGTCTTGTTTGTAATAAAATTTTGATATGATGTTGTTATTGATAAAGTAAACGTATAACAAACAAATAAGCATATAGAAAATATGAAAATCTAATAGAAATTGTTATTAATAAAAATATTCAACTGTAAAAATCAAATAATAATCTAAATATTCTGTTTACAAATCTCATTGAAAGGGTGGGTGTGGCTATTGTTATGGTGGAGGTTGCAAAGGCCCAAACTCGTCTGGCTGAGGCTGCGATCTCCTTGATCCAATTACATCCATCAACAAACCCTTAATATCAGTTAAACCTGTCATCAAGGTCGTCACATTGCTAAGCAATTGTTGATATCCTTTGCGCTCAGGCACGGGAGTCGACATAGGAGGTGATGCATCATTTGGTCCACAAGCAGACTTAGACGTCATGGTTGTAGCCAGAAGTCTCAAAGAAAGGACTCGAGTGCCAAATCTGTTTATGTTAGTCCAAGTACTCATCAACCTTCCAATGGGCTTGATCCATGCCTTTGGATCAAAGTCCAGTTGGCTCGACGGCTCCGCACCATACTTCTTCACTATTGCCGAAGTGTATGATTCCTACAAAAAAAAAAGCAAGTAAAATTCTTAAGATATTTAATTGGTAAGCAACATATATATCGAATATATATAAACATACGTATTACTTATAGAAGCAATCTTGGACTTGTTGTCCATAAATCCCTCAGCACCCTTTTGTCGTTTGTGAGTGTATTTGAAGAGGTCAGAGAATGTAACTTGTCGCTTTTTTTCCTCTTCCTGTAAGCATAAAAGGAGAAAAAAATATATATACACATCATTAAAAGAATCACAATCGTTAATTAGCATAAAAAATTATATTATTAAATTGAATCATTTATGTAATATACATATCTATCAAAATAAAAGCACGTACCATCCTTTTATGGTAAAAGGCGAAAGGTAAAGAACCACTTATATGTTTTGCCACACTACTATCCTTTTTGGTGAGGTGGTTTTGCTTTGCCTTGCATGATCATGCTTGCCACTCCGACATTGACCATACTTGATCAATAAGTTGGTCCCATACCTCAGTTATGATCCACGGTCACGCTTTACCCTTCGTTAATACGAGATCAACGTCAAGGCCACCCGTTTCTCTCTTCGCCTAATCGTGCTTATCCGCTAATAGGTCCTTAAGATGATCCTTGCAAATTTTCTCCCATATGGACTTCACCTCTGTCATTTCTACAACAACCCATGTGAAAGATTCTTACAGGAAAAAACTATTTAAGTACAAAAAATTATGATAAAATAATATATACTATATCTTTACATTACTTTGAATTTTCACCACATGTTATCCTTATGCTTCGAAGGAACTTGCCTTTATGTATGCTAAAGCCCACTGAAGTTATTCTTGATAATCCTTGCAATTATGAGAGTAACGCCAATCTCCTTGGAAGTACTAGAAAATAGACTTATTGGTTAGTAAAATGCATTACTTAATTAACTAAATATTGAGTGTATATAATTAATGATATAAATTTGAGTAGAGGAAATTACCTATCTCTGAGAGGATGTAGTAATATTTGTCGGTCCGGATGCGTCAGAGTCGGCAAGCCAAGACTCAACCTTTAACCCTTAGACTGCGACATGATATTGGACGCAATATCATTGTCTGGAGTAGTGGGGGTTCTCAATCTTAGTACCTCCTCCTTTGACTATACCTCAATATCTATTATTGGAGTAATGGGAGTCCTTCGTCTAGAGGGAGGATGCAATAGTAAGGGTGTCGACTGTGGTGGAGGTAGCGATAAAGGAGGTCGGGCACTCGAAAGGTTAGTGCTACAAGTATTGTCCTATCTTCGAAGGCCTTCCTTTGACTTGTTTCTCACCACAACCATGTCAAAACCTTAATTAATTTAAATAATTTTTAATTATCTTCAATTAGCTAATTTTATTATTAATTTGACTAATGACTAATACTTATAATTAATACATTACATTACTTAATTAACTTAATCATTTAAATACATTATTAACACCTTTAGTCATTAATTTAAATATTTTTAAAATTCAATATTATTACTAATTTTGTTAATTGCTTAATTACTAAAAAATTTTATTCATTTCGTTAGTTAAATTATTTAACTATTTCCCTATAAACCTTAATAAATTTAAATAATTTTTAATTATCTTCAGTTGGCAAATTTAATTATTTGATTGCTGACTAATACTTATAATTAATACATTACATTAGTTAATTAACTTAATCATTTAACTACGTTATTAACACCTTTAATTAGTCATTAATTTAAATATTTTTTAAGTTAAATAATATTACTTATGTAGTTCATTGCTTAATAATTAATTTGCTTAATCCATTTGATTAGTAAAAAGTATTTCTATCTTGCTTAATTAATCACTAGATTTAATTATGCCCTAATTATTTGTAAATAACTAAAGCCTAAACCAGCATTTTTTTCAATTGAATTCTCTTTGCCAACAACTATATAATAAACAGCTAAACTCTAACAAATCAACAGCAAAAAGCCAACAAAAACAAATTATCAAGCCCCAGAACAATAGCAAAACCTCAAATAACAAATAATCACTTTTTTTTTTTCATTTCATTACAAACCAAATAATCCAATTCAATCAAACAATAATATGGCAAAAATTGGCAATTAAACCTTAAATCCACAACAACCAAAACCTCAAATATTCAAACAACAAAATCCTCAAATATTAAATCAATTAAAACCACAAATTAATGGGGGATTGTAAGCACCAAAAGAAAGAGAAGATTTTCCCGGCTGAGGTAGGGGCAGCGGCAGGGGCGGCTCAACCGTGGCCGACCAGTCAAAAGAAGATGATGGGGTGGGGCATTAAGTCCAGCAGCGGTCGATATGGGTTGGTCACCAATGGATGGGAGGGGGTGCTCGGATGGGGTGAAGCGAGAGTAGAAGGGAGATAAGAGAAATCGAAGAGTGAAGAGAGAGAACAAAACAGAGAGAGAAAACTGTAAAGGGTAAAATGAGAAGAAAAATCTTGAGTGGGGATTTTATTAAGATTATTGACGGATGGTTCCGTTGGTAATTAAAATAAGGTAAATTGGGAAAAATCCCATGTGTGAATTTTAAATATGCATTACCAAAGGATATGTCGACAGACACCTCCATTGGTAGTCTAAAAATTAATACCGACGAAAATTCTGTTGGCATATCTATCTGTAATGTTACCATTGCCTAACCAAGTTATTAACCACATAGCCCATCGGCTAGGTGGTCGGTAACTATTAAATTTCCCATCATGTTATTATTCATATGCGTCATTATATTATCAACGAAATATCGATAGAATTTATTTCATTGAAATATTTCGTCGATATATCTCACAATCTTGTTCTGTCGGTAATCGGTTGATATTCCATCATAATCAGTTCCATCAGTAAAAAGTGTTTTTCCTGTAGTGATGGTTTATTATCTTGTGAGAGAAAACGTAGGATATTACAGCTTTTAATCAATCACTATAGGATTTGTTTTTTGTTTTGTCGTTTTTTGGTGGATAAGAGCTGTGCGATACTAAGGCTCGCGCACCCACCATGACAGCAAGAAAGCTATACTAGCAGCATTAGCATTCCACCCATATAACAATTCTAGGCAGGGAGTTACAATGGATCATTTCACCACCATTAAATTTAGAATTAATATTTGATGTATTAACAATGTATAACTTCATACCATTAAATATTGATATCTTATTAATGAAATATTATTTTGAAGGAAAGAAAAAATTGATAAAGCTTCAAAACGAGATTAAATTTTAATATCAATTTTTTATTTCTTTCAAAATAATTCTTCATTAATGATATGTCAAAATTGATGACTTGATAATATATAAAAATTATGTGCTGTCAATATATTAAATATTTTCCTGTAAACTTATACTTGTTTTGCCTCTACCCTTTTCTTTTTTTGCCCAACTCTGGCTTCTTAATTAGCTAGGCATTAGTTCTTCATTATCAATTCTAAGTACTTATAATTTTAAACTGCATAGGCTTTACTGTAACACTGCCTCGATGTTCATTTCTTTTTCCTCCCTGCAACTTTTATGTAAATGGCAAATGGTCAAATTTGTTTTAAATTTTTTATTAATTGAAATATTTAGATAATCCATTAAAAAGTTCAAATCAAAAGGTTTTCAATTTTGTTCTTTTAAAGAAATTAAATTGCTAAAAGTATTTAAAGTAACAACGATCATGACTGAAATGCAATGTTGACTTCCAAAGGACAAAAACTAACATTCATTTCCAGATAAAGTGCGTATCTCCCCTTTTTTTTCCAACACTAGTAGTGACACAGCAAAGTATGCAGGTGGTAATCATTTTCATCAAGAGTTTTTTCTGTTTCTAGTAAGACTTTTTAATTAAACATAATTATCAATTCTAATTGTTTACAAATAGTGAGAATTGTGTACCATATATATTACTTCAACATTTACATGGTTAATTCTCACCCTCTCTCTCTGGAATTTACCTAACAAAAAATATCACTAATTTTTAATTTTAAACTTAATTTAATACTATTTTCTTACCTTATTTTTTTCATGTATTTCTTTTCCTCAATTACTTTTATTTCTAAATTAGTTATTTCCCATAATTTTATATATATAATAATAATTTCACTTATATTCAAAAATGAAGTAATTTCTTCTCTCACATATTGCCTTTTGTTTTATTTTACTCTCTCTCTCTCTCTCTCTCTCAACTTTTCTTTTTCTAATTATTTTTTAGTTTAAATTGAATTAAAATAATCTTAAAAGTGAACTTTTTAAACACCAATAAAAAAATTCCACGTCATATATTTTTAATATGAAAGATTAATATTATACATGCACTGCTATTGAAATAATCCTCTTTTAACCCTATCTTAATCTTGATTAAAATATCTAAAAATTATTAATTGAAAGTAGATCAATGAAACATTATTTTTTTCTGTAATAATTTATTTTATACATGCAAGCATTTGGTTTATTAATTAATGCATGATCTTCCACTTAAAACAAATAGGGTTCATATCCCCTTCTTTTAAATATAAAAAAAATTAATTCATTTTATTCTTAGGTAATATCTTAAAGCAGTTTCACAAGTCACCTGAGTTGGAATACACGTTAGATAGCACTTAAAAATACACCTAATCATCCAACACCCAATAAGATCCATACTGCTTTTGCATCTGTAAATTACAAGTATAATTAAAATAAGGTTTATGTTGATAGGTGCATATCAATAGTTATTGAGCTTTACAAAATGGCATTATCGTAATATATTTTAAATTCGTTTTTTTTTTCCTGATAATGTCTTTCATCATAGCAACCTTTCGCATTCTTCTGCTCCATCGATCCACCCACTTCTATGTGTTCCAAGCTCCCTCACCCCTTATCTTTATCTTGGTTTCTCCGTCAAAACCCATCTCTCTTTGTCGCTTCTTCCTTCATTCATTTTCCCTGTAGTCATCATGGCTTTTACGATCTCTAGAAGCTTTTACAACTCCGATATATATATATATATTTACTCATTGTTTAATCTCTTATATTTTATTTTTTCTGATCAATTTCTTCTTTTTAAATCAGAAATTGATTTAGAACTTTAAGGGGCTTCTAAGCTTAACTCTGTATTGCCAGTAGAGGAGGTGTGGTGAGTGCTGCCGGTATCGCAAGAGAGAAGCCAACCTTTCTTAGAACAGCCATTGAACACTCGCCTCTAGTCACGCAACTATGCAAAGCTTTGCAAATAAGCAGAAGCAAAAGGGCTGTTGCAACTTACAAAGTCAAAATTGAATTTTCTTTTATAGCAAAAATAGCAGCGACTGTCGTCTAGCAATCCGACCTTGATCTAGTGATCATACTATTTTCTATGGAAAAGGTCCAGGTTCTCTTCTGTCTTGTACTTCAAGCTACAGTCCTGCCGCTAGACTGTTTTTCACTTCTTCGCCTGCTGCGCTCGAAAAATTTTCAAATCCACTAATAAACTTACTGTAATTTAGCCCTATCTTATCATGGATGTGTCCTCTTATCTACCAGCAGTCGTTGCAGGCTTCTTGGGATTGCTAATATTGTACAATCTTACTGTAACACTTGCCCGAACCCTTGCGGCAATGGCAGATAAATATGGACCTGTCTTCACAATCCGAATTGGCATATACCGCACCCTTATCGTTTCCAATCATGAGGCAGTTAAGGAGTGTTTCACCACTAACGACAAGATCTTAGCCAATCGCCCAAGATCGAATGCAGGAACATACCTTGCTTACGACCATGCAGGCTTTGGGTTTGCCCCTGATGGAGCATATTGGCGTCAGATGCGTAAGCTAGCCGTGCTTGAACTTCTGTCTGTCCATAGGCTAGCGACATTAACGCATGTTCGAGTATCAGAGGTGGATGCATTTATAAAAAATTTGTGCTTCTTTTGCAAGAAAAGCGAGCAGAGTCCAAATCAAAAGATCTCGATTAGTCAAAGGCTTGAAGTTCTGAACTTGAATATGATGCTAAGAACAATTGCAGGGACGAGATATTTCTCAGATGCTGATGGTGAAAACGATAAGGAAGCACAACGTGCCATGAAGCTTATCAAAGAATTTTCGTACTTGCTAGGTGTTACTGCCCTCTCGGAAGTAGTTCCATTTTTAAAATGGATTGATTTCTGGGGCCATCAAGTCAAATCTATGAAGCGTATTTCGAAAGAGATGGACTCTCTTATTGAAAGTTGGGTTGATGAACATAAATTAAGGAGGTTTAAAATTGGAGCAAAAAACAATCAAGACTTCATCGACGTGCTGCTATCTGCAATAGAGGATGATTCCATGTTTGGCCATACACGAGAAACGATTATCAAGGCAACAGTAACGGTATGCTATTTTGACTCTTGAGTCTTCATATGTTCGCAAATCATAAATTTCAATTTATTAATAACCATCCTGATCCTAGCTAATTTACCTTGTTAATTATATTAGGTTTTAATCTCAGCAGGTAGTGACTCGACATCCCTTACGTTGACGTGGATTTTGTCCAACTTGATGAACAATAGAAATGCCATGAAGCGTGCTCAAGAAGAGCTAGACCTCAAAATCGGTAGAGATAGATGGGTGGAGGACTGTGATATTGAGAAATTAGTCTATCTCCAGGCCATTATTAAGGAAACATTTCGCCTGTATCCAGCAGCACCTCTATCAGTTCCCCATCAGGCAATGGAATATTGTCGTATTAGCGGCTACCACATTCCAAAGGGCACTCGTTTGTTTGTGAATGTATGGAAGTTGCAACGAGACCCACGAACTTGGTCGAATCCTGAGGAGTTTGAGCCCGAAAGATTTCTCACAAGCTATCAAAACGTGGATATTCTGGGCCAACATTTTGAGCTGATTCCTTTTGGTTCTGGTAGACGATCTTGCCCAGGGATGAGTTGGGCATTGCAAGTGATACGCTTGACAATTGCTCGCTTGCTTCAAGGATTTGATTTAGCAACACCCTTAAATGCTCCAGTGGATATGACTAAAGAGCCAGGAGGCACCATGTCCAAGGCAACTCCTCTTCAACTTGTCCTCACTCCTCGCCTTCCCGATCATCTTTATCAACTCTAGGTGTAACGTAATATCATCCAATAGTTAATATCAAGCCTCTTAGATATGCACTGCTAATATTATGATGCGACTGATGTAATATATGAATAAAGCAGGGTAGTGTTGCCCCTTTCCTTTCTTTGTTCTGTGGCTAGCCGGATTGTCAGAATAATATATGCAGGCTATTCTTTTTTTTTGGTACATAATATGCAGGCCACTTTGTAATCATGCATTATGTATATATCTTGGCCTGTGCTCTGAATGCGAAAGAGTTATAGTAATGACATTTGCCTATGGTAAGGGTAACTAAGTGCCTGACTTCCCAGCTTCAGCAGCAGCTCTCTACTCTACTAGCCATATACCTTAGCCCAATGTTTTACAACAGAATTCTTGACTTGTCTTCGTTTTATTATTATTTCCTACCTTCTATATCTCTTTTGTTTGCCCTTGTAATCTCTTTAAGCACTTTGCAATATGCAATTGCAAATGCATTCTAAGAAATCATGACCTGTGAGCATTCAAACTAATTCAATTTAAAGACTAAAAAACATATCAAGTACTTCAATACGAGGGTAATACAATAAATTTACTTTCATTATAAACATAGAATTCAAAAAAAAGTAGTCCATTACTATGGAAGGAATAACTGAAAAACTTTATGTATAAATGATTTATATTAATTCAAGATCTAATATAGTAGGAATTTAGAACGTAGAGCGTATCTTATTTATGATCCATGATCCATAGTTTACTAACGGAAATAACACTGACCAGATTAACTGGTGGTATTCAGTGCACTAGGATCTTCCTCTCTTTTTCTTTATGACTCTCTAATGGGTGAGATCTTTGTGTCATTGTTCACAAGAGAGGGGACCTAACCTTACTTTTATATAGTGAATCACTACTCTCACCCATCATAGGATTTAAGGTTTCTCATATAGGCCTACACTTTTAAACCCACTTATAACATTAAACTCTAGACCACTTTATTAGATCATAATAGGGACTATAAAATTGTCCCCTTATCAAGATCAAATCATCTTAGCCTATTTGATAAAATACAAAAATAAATAATGTAAGTCCACACAAGGATTTAACTAGAAAATCTAACAATCTCTCACTTGGACTACATTATTTAAATTTAAATTTTAAAAACAAATTTCTTGAAATTGACATAAGCTAAGACAACCAAAAACTTTATAGGCCCAATTTTGAAAACAAATTGATCTTGAGACTACTCCAAGAACCGTTCTATTCAACAAAATTTTGTGATATAGAAAAATAGCAACAACTACGTCTACAAAGATATAACACTAACTATAATCACATATACCACTCAATCTTATCGATACTAACTCAATATGGTAGTGTAGCAATGATTAACAACACTTCCTTAATGATCTATATTCATGTGTTGTATTCTTTTGTTAGTCACTTTATTCTCTGCTTTATGTAGCCAATGCTTGCAAGAGAAATACTTGATTTATTCAGTAAACCTGTATGTCTGCCTTAAATATCTCAAGATATACTTTATGTGTCAAAGACATACTCTTAAGGCCGTAAATTTAGGCCCCAACCTATGCTTAAGACTAACACATGTCTTAAGTTTGCATATATGTAAATATGTATATACATACATAAAATCTTTACGACTAAAAGCCTGTTTGGCCTGGCTTTTTTCTAACTTAAAAGTTATTATGAAGCTCTTATGAAAAATAATAACTTTTAAAATTAAGTTAAAGTTGTTTGGTGAATTTCTTTTTATAAGTTTTTTTTATAAGTTATAATTTTTGTTAAAATTATCATAGAAGGTATTTTTTTTGAGAAGGTAATATTGTAATTATTTTTAATAAATGAGGATATTTTTGGAATAAAAATTCTCTTATATTTTTAAAAGAAGAGAAGAAAAAGCTCCTCATTGGAGCTTTTTTTTAAGCTCTTTTTTAAAAAATTTTGTTCTTAAAAAAAAAGATACTTTTTTTTTAAGAACTTCTCAAAAAATCATGTTTGGCTTGGCTTTTACTTTTAAGAGGTAGATAAGCTGAAAAAAAGCTAGGCCAAACATGCACTAAATATTATTAAATAATCATTGTTCATAATAAATCCATACATATCATCAATGATGTATTCCAAACAATTGTGCACAAAGTACAAAACAATGTCAAATCCTCCCACTAACCAAGTTCATTAATAAACTCCTTAATGCTCATGTCAAAATATGTTTTTTGATATTGACAGGGCACTGTCACTTGGTCAAACGATCAACTATCATATCATCAATATAAATATACTTTACTAAAATGTCATCCTTTTTCTATAAATTTTTTAGTTATCAAATATTTTATCTCTATATGCTTAGTGTCACAAACTATGCTCAATCGCTTAAGTATGCGATAGTTTCTACATCACTTGAGTGGACGCTTCCACACAAGCCAATTAATAACTCATTTATATCTGATAAAACATCAACAATAGCAACAAATTAGACTAAGGCAATGCACATCAAAATAATAAGGCATACCAAATGCCATATATGCAACCATTGAAGCCACATAAAGGAAAATGTTTATTAATATGAAAATGAATACAAAGCGACCAAGACACGCCATCATCAAGCTATAAGAGCAGCCTAGATGATTCGCTATAAAAATATATTTACCAATGAGGAAGCCTAACAATCCACCGATTGCTCACCCCTATAAAAAGTTTATGATATTTTAGAAGTATTTCACCAATAGCCATTACAATGCTTGAGATGGGGACGCCTTTTTCCTAAAGAGTTTTCCCCTTAAAGACTTAACAAGAATTTCTATAAATGTCACCAAGTGCCATTACAATGTTTGAAAGGGGTCATCTCCCTTGGAAGTACAAAAGACTTAAACTCCTAGGGAATTCTACCTTGTCATGGCCCTATACAAGGTTGGCTTATGACATCCTCCCTTACTCAATCTGTAGATGTCCTCGTTGATTGGTTGTCTTGGAATTTTTTAATCTTTTGCTTGAAGGTGCGAAGATTGACTTCTTTTTCATAGGTGATTTCATTTAGCCCCAAACCTTCCCATCTCCGTAAGTACTCTTATGCTGGTCGTCGGTTTATTATCGTCATCTTCCTTGCCAAAATCTCCTTTACTCTACGTTATGATGGTGGCTTAGTGCCAATGGCGATTCTAGTGGCTTGAGTTTTACTTGCATCTGTTGGATCTACATGGAACGGCTTGAAGTTGTTGATGTGAAACATAACGTATAATTTTATCCACTTGGGTGGATCAATCTTGTAGGAAGTCTTCCCACCTTTGCCATAATCAGTACTAGCCTTTCATACTTTCGCATTAGTCTTTATTTCTTTTCCTTAAGAATTGAAGTTGTTCGAGTGCCAACTTCACTAGCATTAGGTCTCCCATCTTAAAGTGTTGCTCCTTTCAACCTTTATTTGCCCACTTTTTCATGCTAGAGGCTTTCTCTAAATAGGCTTTGACGATTTCAGTGTTTTGTCTCCACTCGTTAGCAAAGTTAAACGCTCATGACTCTTCTCGCTATATGATTCTACTGAGGTAAGGGAAAGTCTGAGTTGCTATTTAGTGATGACTTTGAAAGAGGTTTTATTAGTGGCTGAGCTTTTTTGTGGATTGAAACATAGTTGAGCCATATTTAGCAGGTTGGGCTAATTCTTCTAGTTCGCTTGTACAAAGTGTCATAAATATTCTTTTAGCAACCCATTGAAGCGTTGTCTGGCCATCTGTTTTCTGTTGATAACTAAAAGAGATGTTGAGGTCTGACCCCAATAGCTTGAAAAACTCATTCTAGAAGAAAGCGGTAAACCTTAGATCCTTATCACTAATAATGTTCTTAGTAACACCTTAATATTTTACCACATGAAATAGAGTGAGCCATTTCTTCTATGGAACCAAACTTCTGCATCGGGATAAACATCGTGTACTTTGAGAAATGGTACACCACTACCAAGATGACTGTCATATCTCTTACTTGGGAAGTCTTACTATGAAGTCCAGAGAAATACTTTTCCACGATTTGGTTGGTACTGGTAAAGGTTCAAGCATTCTTGTCAATCTTTGTCTGTCTACTTTGTCTTGTTGGCAAATGAGGCATGTCTTGGTATAATCCTTCGCATCCTAGCCCATATAAAACTAATAGTAACCTTGTTTCAATAGTGCAATGGTCCACTACCAGCTAAGATATCCTACCCAAGGGGTGTCATAACATTCCTGTATCAATTTCTACCTCAACTTTCTTGCTCTTGGAACAAATATGCATGGTCATTAGGAGTCCATTTTTCACCCAAAAGCATTTTGACTTTTCATTCTCCACCAACTTCAAAATGGCGATTGCTTAGGGATCTTAATGCAAGTTTTCTTCAATAAGATTATGGATATCTATGGTTATTTTGCTGGCTATCATTAGTGCAATCAGCTTAAGAGTTATGAATTTGCCCTTCTTGCTAAGGATGTCTACCACAAGATTCGTCTTTCTGACTTTGTGCTCGAAAGAGAAATCAAACTCAACCAAGAACTCTTACCATCTTACCTGCTTAGCTATAAGTTGTTATTAGGTGAGGAAGTGACTTACGATAGTGTTGTTGGTCTTAACTATGAATTGTGATCCTAGCAAGTAGTGTCGTCAGGCTCGTAAATAGTGAATCACTACTCGTAGTTCTTTCTCTTATGCCATGTATCTTCTCTTAGCTTAATTCAACTTACGACTTTTAAATGCAACTGTATGTCCTTCTTATAACAACACTCCTCCAAGGGCAAAGTTTGGTGCATCTGTCTATACCTCAAAGGGCTTTTTAGTATCAGGGAGTGCTAAAACAAGGTTTGTCATCATCACATCTTTTAGGCATTCGAAAACTACTTGGAACTGTCGAGTCTAACTCCATTTTTGCCCTTTTTCCAGCATTTCTGTGAGTACTACAATCCTTTTTGAATATCCTTCCACAAATTTTCAATAATAATTGGCTAGCCTTATGAATGAATGAAGCTTAGTTGTATTCTTAAGGGTGGCCCATTCTTTGATAGCCTTTACCTTTTGCATATCCATCCGGATATGCCCTTGTTCGATTATGTGGTTAAGAAACTAAATTCAAGTTTGCACGAATACATATTTCCCTTTTTTCACATACAACTAGTTGTCATGTAACCTTTGCAAGACTTGCCGTAAGTGCCTTTGATGCTTCTCCAAGGTTGAATTGTACACCACGATATCATTCAAGTAGATCACCACGAACTTGTCCAGATAACCATTGGAAGACCTGATTCATCAATGTACAAAAGGTGGCAAGAGCATTGGTTAGTCTTAAAGGCATAACAAGAAATTCGAATGCACCATATCGTGTCACGCAAGTGGCTTTCGGTTCATCTCCCTTGACAACTCTTATTTAATGGTAACCTCATTTGAAATCTAATTTGGAGAAGTAGTTTGCATGACTCAACTAGTCCAAAAGATGTTGTAAGGGGAATTGGATATTTATTCTTGACTGTGACTTTGTTTAGCGTGTGGTAATCCACACTCAACCGTAAACTCCCATCTTGCTTTTTTTGAAAAAGTACTAGGGCCCCAAATGGTGTCTTAGATGGTTGGATGAATTTGGCTTGAATCAGTTTGTTTAAACTAACTCTAGAGGAGCCATCTTGTATGCCTTTTTTGCAAGCGGCTTGATGCTTAAGAGTAATTCTATCTCATGATCAATAGCTTGGCAAGGTGGTAAGAGCTTAGGTAGTTGTTCTGGCATCATATCTTGAAATTTTTCTAAAACTAGCTTCACTCCCTCTAGTGTTAGATTTGTACTATCTTCATTTTTATAGATGGGCATGGTCACATAGGAAGACACTTCTTTCTTGATCCTTTTCTTGAACTGAATAGTTAATATAATCTCATTCCCACTCTTATTCCCACTTTTGGGTAGAATTGTAGTTGATATCACGCATGGTTGTTCCTTGAAAAACATTAAACAACTCGCAGTAGGAAAAAGGATGGCCTGTGCTTTCAGCATAAAATCCAAGCCTAAGACAAAATCAAAGTCATATATAGTGGCTATAATGGCTATAGTCATGTTCACCTTCCCCTCCCAAGAATCAATCTTAAGCTTTTGGTCTTTGGAGTTCCCTATAATAGCTGATGCTGGTGAGTTGACTACTTTCATCTACCTAAAGTCTTTCTCAACTTTGGGATCGCATCTCTTTGCCTCTCTCGTGGTGATGAAGGTGTCTAAGGCCCCCATGTCGAGCATGGTTTTGGTTCTTTTCTCATTTAACAACACCCCTATATATATTAAACCTGGTTGGGGCTCATTCTTCATCTCTTCTAATTGGGGTTCCTTGACTTGTTTGTTCTCAGTTGGGGTGAGTCTCTAGTAAGTAGTTTTCTACCACCTCCCCCATTAGAGGGTCTGCTAACTCTCAAAATTTCATCTCACTGTTTGAACTAGAGTTGCTGGTCTTGGATGGAAGGTCATTCCTTTTGTTCGAATTTTCATTATAATCAGTAAGGCGCTTGGTAGTTGTCATCGTTGAAGTCACATCTTGTACCTTATATCGTTGTAACTTTGTCTTCGCGCATGGTTTTAGACCCTCGAGGAAATAAAATAGTCTATAATTTTCAATCAATCTTATCCCTGATATCTAGCATTAGAGTAGAGAAGTTCCTCACAAACTCCTGCATTGATCTTGTTTGTGATAACTTTTGCGACTTTTGTTGTGCCATATACTCAACATTCTCAAGGAAAAACTAGTTCTTCAGTTTTTGCTTGAGGTCCGCCCAAGTGTTGATGCAGCACTTACCATTAATGAATTTGAAACTCCACTATAACTTTACATCCCCAACAAGATAAACTGAAGCCATCGCCACTTTGTCCCCTTTCAACTCTGTGCACACAGCTCAAAAATACTACTCCATATTAAAAAGGAAGTTCTCTAACTCTTTAACATCTTTGGCCCCTCGTATCTCTTGGGCTTTGGCATTTTGGCCATTTTACCTCGATCGCCTAAGTTTGCACTGGTATTACCTGTAGCAATAAACAAAAGATTTAACTGAGCTTTCAATTCTCGCTTTGAAGAGTGCTCAACTTATCCCTGGTCTCATCACTCAGGGCACTAATCATCTCGAATAGTTATTGCTAGACTATCTCAATTTGATCATTCGCTCACGTAGGACTATTTGAACTTATACTGTGGCCACCGTAACTTTTAGCTCATCAATCTTTAAATGGTTCTCTAGTGAACTCCGCATGGTCACCATGTTTACTCTTTAGCTTAGCACGTCTCGCCTTTGCTTTGATACCAACTGTCACAAACTATACTCCTTCGCTTATGTAATAGTCC
The DNA here is from genome assembly GCF_000208745.1 of Theobroma cacao. NCBI lineage: Eukaryota > Viridiplantae > Streptophyta > Magnoliopsida > Malvales > Malvaceae > Theobroma > Theobroma cacao. The sequence continues at coordinate 15,841,342 of NC_030850.1, forward strand.
ATGGGACGCTTAAGTGGACGCTTCCATGTAAGCTAGCCAATAACTTGTTCATATCTAATCAAACATCAACAATAGCAATAAATTGGACTAAGGCAATGCACAGAGAAATTATATGGTATACCGAATGTCGTATACGCAACCACTAAAGCCACATAAAGAAAAATATTTTATTAATATGAAAATGAGTACAAAGGGATCAAGACATGCCATCGTTATGCCATAAGGGTAATCCTAGATGATTCACTGCAAACATCCCTTTACCAGTGAGGCAACCCAATAATTCACAGACTGCTCACCTCCTAAAAAGAGTTTATGTGATTTTACAAGTATTTCACCAATACCTATTACAATGCTTGAGATGGGGACATCCCTTTCTTAAAGAGTCTTCCCTCTAAAAACTTAACTAGAATTTCAACAAATGTCACCAAATGTCATTACAATGTTTGAAAAGGGGACATCTCCCTTAGAAGTAAAAAAGACTTGAACTCTGAGGGAATTCTACCATGTCATGGCCCTATACAAAGTTGGCTCATGACACTTAGCCCTTATGATACTTTTATTATTATTAGTCAACCAAACCTATGCAGTGTTATCACAATATAATTGTATGGGTCTAGTAATAGAGTTAACCACCAAGAATTCTTTAATGAGACTTCTTAACTAGAAAGCTTGTGTAGCTACTCCATAGCATGATACAAATTTTTCTTACACAATGAATGAGGTCATAAGGGTTTTCTTTATACTTTTCTAAGATTGTACACCACCTACCAACATAAAAATATATAATCCTTAGTCTTATTCCTATTATCTAAATAGTTGGCTAAGTTAGAATTTGTATGACTCTCAAACTTAAGGTCTTCAACCTTTTGATAAACTAACATATAATCCTTAGCCTTGTTCAAGTATCTCATCGCATTCTTTGCTGAATCCTAATGATCTATATTGGGATTAGATAAATATCTTCCCAAAAGACCCATTGCATAAGCAATGTCAAGCTTCATGCATAGTTGAGCATACATTAAGTTCCTTATTGGACTAGCATATGACATTGCTTTCATACATTCTTTCTCAACATCATTTTAGGATATTATGCCATGTTCAATTTATCACATTTGGCAATTGATATATCTCCACTTTTTCAATCAAGCATATAAATTATATTCAAAACTAGATTAACATATGTTGTTGAGAAAGTCTCAACAAGTGATGAGATATATCTTTATGAATTTCAATCTTAAGGACATAAGATGCTTTCCTAAGATCTTTCATGTCAAATTCCTTAAACACAACTACAAAGCAAGATATCAATAACATACAAAATAAGAAAGATAAACTTGCTCCCATTGATCTTGAGATCTATGTATTAGTCTACCTTATTCTCAACAAAATCAAAAGAGGTTATTTGTTCATCAAATTTAAGATATCACTAGTGAGAAACTTGCTTAAACCCATACATAGACTTTTAGGTTTGCATGGAAGATGATCTTTATCACTTTCTTTAAATTCTTTAGGTTGCAACATGTAGACTTTTTCAATAAGACTCTTAATTAGAAAGGCAATCATAATATTTATTTGGTGTAGTTGTAAATAGTAATGAGCGATTAATGTCATAAATACTTTAAACAATATCCTAATAAGATACAACAACAAGGTTTAATTTTAATTAAAATCTTTGGCAAGCAGCTTGACTTTAAACCTCTCAATTTTTCTTTTAGAATCTTTCTTGACCATATATACTTATTTACAACTAATGAGTTTGCAAGCATTATTTAGCTTAACAAGCTCTTATAAACCAGTGTATAACATAGATTTGTATCTTATTTCTCATTGCATCTCACCACAGATCTAATTTAGGACTAAAAATGACTTTTAGAAAAGTTATTAGATAAACTATATGGCTATAGAATTCATAGATGTTTGAGGAAAGAGCAAACTTCCTTACCTTTGTGGATCTTCTTTATGGCAATTGTTAAACAACATTCTAATGTCGAGGGACCACATCAAGAACTAGTTAAACTTATTCTTGTTCCTCAACTGGTGTATGTGCCATATTATCCTTTTATATAAGTATTGGAATACTTAAGTATCCATATGCTCTCTTCCATCCTTATCATGAGAGCAGCTACTATTAGCCATATGTAACTCTAAAAAATTATTTGCTTTTTACCTTAACAATTTTACCTTTTCTCTTGAGCAATAAAATTTATAATCCTAAGATTGATCTGAGTTCCCAATAAAATAGCAATAAGTGAAACGATAAGCACCTTTTTGAAGGACATCCCTAAACACATAAATGATTAAAACTAGGTTTCCATCAAGTCCAAAACTTAAAAGGTATTTTAGGTATAGATTTGGAAAGGATTCTATTCAAGATATGCAAATTTATTTTGACTGCTTCTCCCTACAAAATCATGATAAATAGCCCCACTAATCATACACCTTATTATATCTTTAAGGGTATGATTCTACATTTTAGCCCCACCATTTTGTTCAAGACTACTAGACATAATGTATTAGGACACTATTCCACAAATTTCTATGTATTTGGAAAACTTACCTTTTGTTGCCTATTTGTGTCATGTCTATCATAATGCTCACCACCCCAATCTAACTTGACAGTTTTAATGATTTTTCTCAATTATTTCTTAACTTTAGTCTTAAAAACCTTAAATTTATCAAGAGTTTTAGAATTTTCTTTAATTAAAAACATTATAATCATAAGGAGAAAAATCATTAATAAATACCATAAATATCAATGATTGTAGATACTAGGGATACATGGTTCATTTATGTCAGTGTAGGTGAGTTCTAATAAATCAAAACTTTCTATTTGATCTCTTTCATTTATCTTGGTCATCTTATCTTTATAACAATTAGTACATGTTTCTAGGTCATCAAAAATAAGAGCAAGCAGGATGTTATTCTTTATCAACCTTTTTACCCTTTCTTTAGAGATGTTGTTGATTCCATGTGTTTTTTATGATAACAAAACATTCTTTATTCACTGATGTCTAACTTCACTACTTAAGTGTGCAGGATAAAGTTTAAATTCCCCTAATAAATTTGATGATTATAGGCAAGTCAAGAAGCTTGCTAACTTAGAAGAAGAGTTAATTAATTAAAGATGCAAAGAAGAAAAGACTTAGGTAATGTTTGGTACGAGGGAAATGAGAACACATTCCCTGCAATATGTCTAATTAAATTACAATGCAATGATTGTTTTGCAACAAATCACTACAATATAAGATTGCAATGCAATCACATTACAGTCAATGGATGTAATATAATTGCAATCCAAAACCAAAACAATCAGATTGCATTGCACTTTGTAATGTTATTAAATAAACTTTTGTTTTTCAACCTTTTTAGTTTGTTAAAAACATTTTGCAATGTTATAATTTGTTTTTTTATACATAGATTTTTAGGGATGTCCTTTTATTATTCTTAGTAGTCATGGTGACTATCAATAAAATTTATATTATCTTTTAAAGAAAAAAATTAAAATAAAATATATAATATAGAAAATTATATTAAGAAATGCAAATAAAATATATAAGATTATAATAAGAAATAAAAATAAAATATATGACATTAAAAATATATTTAAAAAATGATATTATATAAAAATTAACAATAAAAAATAAAATTATATGAAACTTGCATTTTAATAAATAGGAGTAATTTTGGAAATTGACATTTTATTCTCAACAAAGTACTTGTAAACCAAACATTGCAATGTTATCTTTTTTGCATTTTAATCATTACTTTGTTTATATACCAAACACTACAATGTTATCTTCTTTGTAATCACATTGCTTGCAATGACATTACTTGTAATCAAATTACTTGTAATCACATTGCATTGTAAAGTACCAAATGCCACCTTAGTGATAACAGAACATTGTTAATTGATTAACGAGAAGCTTCGATCAGTTAAGGCAAATTTTGGCACCATATGAAAGTGAGATAGAAAAACCTTAATCAGTTTGCACCAAGCTTAATTGATTATGAAGTGTTGGCTCCCTTAGTTTTTGATAATAATAAAACATTCCCATTCATTTGTGTCTAATATCTCTACTTAAGTGTGCAGTACAAAAATTGTATGCTAAGAATAAATCAATCATTCAAAGGCACATACCAAAAACCATATGAATAAGGAGCCACAAATTGATAAACAAAACAGAAGCCTCTTAGTTAGATAATGAAGGATGTTAGTTAGCTAAAATTCAAATTAGAAGTTGACGGACTCAAGAGGATTGAGAAATAGAGAAGACTTAGTGGACCAAGAAGTAAATTAGTTAACTAAGAGCTTATTGCCAGAAATCTGGACTTCAAGACAGAAACAACTTAATCGACTAAGAAGTAAGTTAGTTGACTAAGTGCTCACTGCCAAAAATTGGGATCAGAAGACAGAAACGACTTAGTCAACTAAGAGCATAGTTAGTCAACTAAGATGATTTTGTCAAAAAATTTGAATTGAGCACTAAAAGACAAATTAATGACCAAAACTGCCACTAAACTATTTCCAATGATCAAAAACTGCCTAACACTTATCAGAGCTGATTTTTCAAGTATTTAAGAGGCTCTCAACGGCTAGAAAATGCAATTAAGGCTTCTAAGAACAAAAAGAGCTTAAAATCAGTAAAAACTCTTTGCACTCTTACTGCACTTCACTCCTATCTTTGTATTTGAAATAAGCACTTCACTTTGTACCACTTAGATCAAGTCAGTGATCATAGGTACACTTTTATTTCACTTCTCCTTGTCTTCTTAGAGTGTGCAAGACACTCTAAGGGAATTTGTTCAAGCTTGGATTGCTTGATTGGATGCAAAGGTTCTAACTTAGCCTAGAAAAGTTAGTATGGATTGTGGTTGATCCATGAAAAAATCATTATAAAAGGTTGTGGCTGAGCCTGCTAAAAGCCATTGTAAAGCTTGGTGGGAGCTTGAGAATTCCACTGTTTTTAGTGAGTTCATTTCGAAAATTCTTGGTTGAACAATCAAGGTAGTGGATGTAGGTCTTTGATCGAACCACTTTAAATTCTGGTGTATTGTCTACTCTGTTTTTGTTTTTATTTTCATTCCTTCTTAAATCATTCCCCCATCTTGCATAGAACCAATCTTTATTGATCTTAAACTTGTCCTCAACTTAGAGCCAATTTAATTAAGATCCAAAAAGTGCTATTCACTCCCCCTCTAGCACATTTACTTGGGATCAACACAAAGGTGTTGGAAGCTAAAGACCAAAGCTTGCTAATCGGTTAAGCAAAGGGGTTAATTGGTTAAAGCTCAAGACTTGAAGCACTTTGAAATCCCAAAGTTTAAATTCAAAGTGAAGATGATCGTTGAAGGGAGACAAAATGAATAAATTCAATTCAAAGAATTTTTAATTGGTTAAAGTATATTTAAATTGATTAAAAATGAAAGGAGATATGCTTTAATCAGTTAAAAGGAGGATTAACTAATTAAAAGAAGACTAATGATTGGAAAAGTTCAAAAATAGAATGTCTTCAATTGGTTAAAGTTTTCTCTAATCAGTTAACATAGTGAATAGAGCCATGCATTAAAACTTAGCAAAACATCCTAAATCAAGATCAATTAGAACAAATTTTTGACTTTCATACCCATTTATGACCTATTTTTTTCTCAATATTTGATCCTATATACCCGATATTTATGCAATCAAAACTTATGATTCATCTCTATAACATGTAACAAGTGATTTGTATAGATAAAATTGAACTTAAACACATAAGAATTAAGGGTTTTAATCAAATCATGAATTAAGTTTCAATTTTGAACCAAAACTTTAAACTTTAATTTCTCTTACTATAGGCTAAATCAAGTTACAATCTCTATGCCTATTTATGTTAGCTTTTAAATTATTATAGTTTTGATTATGACAAAATTATCAAATTTGCTCAAATATTATTTGAGTGATCCTTAACAAGTTCTTGAAATGATTTAACTTTCATACATTTGTTCTTACATAGTTATAAGCTTGACTCTTGAAGTTATTAAACTATATCCATAAGATTGTATGACTTAGTTGTATGAGTGCTTACGATCCTCATTCATTAAAATCTAATTTAAAGATTAAAGGAAAATCTAGATGCACTCATTAAGGGGGAGTTTTGAATATCTTTTTAATGATGACGAAAAGAAGGAAAACGAAGACTAAGTTAAATAAAGTTTGATAGGTCTTTATGTTTAATTTATGTGTGTGATGCTTAGTTCTGGTTATGTTGAATATTATGTGCTACTTATTATGGATATTCAATATATCTTGCTTAGCTACTATGGATATTGTATATCTTGTTTAACTGTTTTAGATATTATAAAAAATTTATTGCAAATCTTTAAAGAAAATTAGATGCATTAACTAAGGGGGAGCAATCCTCATTATGCATAAAGATTTAAAGCATTCATACTAAGCATAGACATTGAACTCTTAATCTAGGTGTCACGACCCGGAACTCCCATCAGGCCCGTGACAACTGCCGCGACGTCTCGATAGGCACTCATTACCCCGAATGTCGATCGAAACCTCGCAAGGCTTAGTATTAGCTTCCGCATCTCCTCGGCGAGTGACAGTTATTAAATCTCACATTTCAAGAAAATCATAAGTCGTTTCCAAATAAAAACAATAAAACATTATTTTCTGGCTAATAGGGGTATTTTCGTTATTTTTCTTCAAAAATATCGAAACTCGCCAAAAACATGGTATAAAAGATAAATATGTTCATACATACTTTAAATCAAATAACTGAAGTATAAAATTACTTTAACAGTGACACCTGGGCCCCTAACTGACCAAGAAGGTGTAGGGCTACAAACCCTTACTTTCTAGGATGCAACTTCGAGATTAATTCACGTTTTAATCAACTATCAACAAACTGTCCTAAGCTTGAAAAATGGATAGGAAGAGGGGTGAGATTATGATTACATAATCCCAGTGAGTAAACCGACACCATCTAAACTATCTAAAGGCGAGTAAAGGGAGACAATTAAAAATAGTTCATTTCAGCAAATTTTTCACAACACGAATATTCATTTCAACCAAATAATCAATATGGCTTGTGAATTTCTCAAAACTTGGCTCCTACCAAAATCATTCTCGCGGGTACCTTCGTCAAGGTATCCCACTAAGACCGCCAAGGCTGTTAAAAATTCATATTTCGCATAAAACACATTTTTCGTTGAACATCACAGCTGTTCCTTGGCGTTGGCTGAGTCTCACTCTCACGTGGTGGTTAACGTGAAGTGCACTCAAAAAGCCCACCTCAGGAGATACCCTACGCGCCTCTACGACCGAGGTGAGAATATAAAAGAGTTTACCGTGCCCCTCCAATAGGCTGGTCCACAGAACCCCCACCACTGCAGTAGCTAATTTTTAATCCACCAATTGATCAAATCTCAATGGCATAGCATGGCAATTACATTACTAACCAATTTATCAAGGCAAAACAGACAGTTCATATTTTTCAACACAAGTATAAATTCAGCCAATCATGCCAATTTATCACAAGCCATTTAATTCAAATCATAATTTTACAACACAAGTAGGCAGTCTCCAATTACTTTATTTTCAAAATCAGTATTCGATTTTTCAGAAAATTTATAAAATCATTTTATAAAATCATAATTTCTCCTAAAACATAGCAATTTACCATTTAAACCCATTTTCCATAAAATTACACAATTGTATAAAACTACTCTAGATAATTAAGACGATAATAAGTTCACTCACTGTATTAGGAGTAGAAATACTTCTATTTTCAGTCCACGGGTACAATCCTTTACCCGTATCCAATGGCTCACCACCTAGCCATAATCCATGACACATATTTCAATTAAATTGTGTCTAACAGTCATAAGCTTTTTCAGGCTCGATATATATGCATGATATGAAATGAAAAATGCACGGGTAGCCATCTAGACCCAGTATTGGCCTAAGTCGATTTTTCATCCGATAAATTGGCCAATGCGTCCAATTTCACTCCAACTTGCTCCATTTCTTTTCCAATCCCTCAATTCACCAAGTACAACTAATTAACACACAATTAGGCAAATTTATCTTCACTTTTCTTCTTGGGACTTTCGGCCATTGTGGTGCACTATCACTAAAAATTTTTCCATCCCATTTTCTCACCATAAATCATCATTTCATCCATTTTTCAACCTTCACTTGATCACAAAATCAATTCATTACTTCTACACTTCACATAGGGTTTGGCCATTGAAGGTTCATGGGGAAAATGGATTCTTTTCTTGTTGTTTTGTTTCTAAACATGTTTAACTAACTCTAAACACCAACATAACTCGAAATCAAACAATTCCAACATCTTTCTCTCTCCATACCCATTTTGACCAGCCATGATTTCATCATGAAAACATGTAATTTAACCATGAAAATTAAGGGAAAATGCATGGGTAAGGTAAATCACTAGCAAAATCAAAGAAATTTTACTTTTGCTTGATCAAATCCTTGAATCCCAACACTTTCTCTTTGATTTTTCCCACCTAGGGTTTGTTCTTCCTTGGTTTCTCTTCTCTTCTGGTTTGGTTGATCCCTATGGGAGAAATGGGCTGATTTTTTTTTGTCTTTTTATAAAGAAATAATAATATAATAAAAACATGACACATGGTATTTCCTTATTGGTTCAAATTTTAAATATTTGACTTTTAATTCTTTAATTATCCACCACACATTTCTCATGTTTATCAATTTCCATGATGAATAAAATCCCTTGGTCTGGACAAATGTTGGGATGAAAATTTACCGATTTGCCCCCAGAGTGGCAAAATTACCATTTCTCCCCTATACTCCAAATTATACCGAAATTAAAATTTTTTACTTCTAAATTTCAAATCATAGTCCAATAAGTCAAATGGGGCCAAAAAAATCTTTTCTAAAAATTTTCATTTTGTCCCCAAGTGGCAAATGACCATTTTGCCCTTGGATAGTGAAAATTTCGGTTTGACTGCAAATTGATCCTTGAACTCCAAATTACCATTTTGAGTCATCCCTGAACTGTGAAACTCTTAATTTCACCTTAAAATTCCTATTTGAACTAGTTCGAGGCTTAATCGACTTAATG
>NC_030850.1:15853934-15886495 GCF_000208745.1 Theobroma cacao
TCCTCAAGTACTTTTCAATATTAATACTAATATCACTCTCAGCTTATAGCTTCCTTTTTATAATCACATAACTTAGTGCTTGCTTTTACAAGATCCACGACAGAACTTCTCTTGAGTATTTCCTTAGGGATATTTATCTTAAACTTATGTCTCATAACATGTGATCACTTAACCCGTAACTTAGCCATTTATGTGGCATTCTCTTCGAGGCCCACTCCAAGGTATTGTTATATTTGTATCGATCCCCTTGGCTTCCTGGCCCTACAGGATCGCATACACCAAGTATCGAACCCCAGACCTTTTACTTCCCCTAAAGGAAATGTCTTTAACTCATTCAGATCGATACCTTCCAAAACTTTAAAACTCCAATTTCCAAAACTTAGAATCAAGTTCAATGACCTTAGGTCAACTCGTGAATTCAACTTCACATTTGTCTCATTTTATTCATGCGTCCTAGACATGAAGTGTTCTTAGCACCGCGGCACGGTGACTATTGGAGTTTACTTTATCAATGTTATTCATCTATATTTAAAGTTACTACACTAATCATTCTCAACCGTTTGGTTTCCGTTCAAGCTTGCGTCACAATTTCCATAACCATTTATATCTTCTTGTGCTTATCACATATAATAAGTAAAATAGATATTTTCAAATTCATCTCATCCTATTCAATCTAACTTGACTTAACCTAACTCGGGGCCACGCAGTGTCAGTGTGAATTTCTTAAAACAACTTTAAAACAGAAAACTTTAAAATCCAAAGCTTTAAAATCAAAATCTCTGATCTTTAAACTATGCTCTGATACCAATCATATTGTCACGACCCGAAACTCCCATCAGTCCCGTGACAACCTTCGCGACGTCTCGATAGGCACTCATTACCCCGAATGCCGATCGAAACCTCGCAAGGCTTAGCATCAGTTTCCGCATCTCTCCGGTGAGCGACAGTTATTAAATCTCACATTTCAAGAAAATCATAAGTCGTTTCCAAATCAAAATAATAAAATATTATTTTTCGGCTCATAGGGGTATTTTCGTTATTTTTCTTCGAAAATACCGAAACTCGCCAAAAACATGGTATAAAAGATAAATATGTTCATACATACTTTAAATCAAATAACTGAAGTATAAAATTACTTTAACAGTGACACTTGGGCCCCTAACTGACCAAGAAGGTGTAGGGCTATAAACCCTTACTTTCTAGGATGCAACTCCGAGATTAATTCACGTCTTAATCAACTATCAACAAACTGTCCTGAGCCTGAAAAATGGATAGAAAGAGGGGTGAGATTATGATTCCATAATCTCAGTGAGTAAACAGACACCATCTAAACTATCTAAAGGCGAGTAAAGGGAGACAATTAAAAATAGTTCATTTCAGCAAATTTTTCACAACACAAATATTCATTTCAACCAAATAATCAATATGGCTTGTGAATTTCTCAAAACTTGGCTCCTGCCAAAATCATTCTCGCGGGTACCTTCGTCAAGGTATCCCACTAAGACCGCCAAGGCTGTTAAAAATTCATATTTCGCATAAAACACATTTTTCGTTGAACATCACAACCGTTCCTTGGCGTTGGCTGAGTTTCACTCTCACGTGGTGGTTAACGTGAAGTGCACTCAAAAAGCCCACCTCAGGAGATGCCCTACGCGCCTCTACGACCGAGGTGAGAATATAAAGGAGTTTACCGTGCCCTTCTAATAGGTTGGTCCACAGAACCCCCCACCACTGCAGTAGCTAATCTTTAATCCACCAATTGATCAAATCTCAATGGCATAGCATGGCAATTACATTACTAACCAATTTATTAAGGCAAAACAGACAATTCATATTTTTCAACACAAGTATAAACTCAGCCAATCATGCCAATTTATCACAAGCCATTTAATTCAAATCATAATTTTACAACACAAGTAGGTAGTCTCCAATTACTTTATTTTCAAAATCAGTATTCGATTTTCCAGAAAATGTATAAAATCATTTTATAAAATCATAATTTCTCCTAAAACATAGCAATTTACCATTTAAACCCATTTTTCATAAAATCACACAATTGTATAAAACTACTTTAGATAATTAAGACGATAATAAGTTCACTCACTATATTAGGAGTAGAAATACTTCTATTTTCAATTCGCAGGTACAATCCTTTACCTGTACCCAATGGCTCACCACCTAGCCATAATCCATGACACATATTTCAATTAAATTGTGTCTAACAGTCATAAGCTATTTCAGGCTCGATATATATGTATGATATGAAATGAAAAATGCACGGGTAGCCATCTAGACCCGGTATTGGCCTAAGTCGATTTTTCATCTGATAAATTGGCCAATGTGTCCAATTTCACTCCAACTTGCTCCATTTGTTTTCCAATCCCTCAATTCACCAAGCACAACTAATTAACACACAATTAGGCAAATTTATCTTCACTTTTGTTCTTGGAACTTTCGGCCATTGTGGTGCACTATCACTAAAAATTTTTCCATTCCATTTTCTCACCATAAATCATCATTTCATCCATTTTTCAACCTTCACTTGATCACAAAATCAATTCATTACTTCTACACTTCACATAGGGTTCGGCCATTGAAGGTTCATGGGGAAAATGGATTCTTTTCTTGTTGTTTTGTTTCTAAACATGTTTAACTAACTCTAAACACCAACATAACTCAAAATCAAACAATTCCAACATCTTTCTCTCTCCATACCCATTTTGACCAGCCATGATTTCATCATGAAAACATNAAAATGAATTCTTTTCTTGTTGTTTTGTTTCTAAACATGTTTAACTAACTCTAAACACCAACATAACTCAAAATCAAACAATTCCAACATCTTTCTCTCTCCATACCTATTTTGACCAGCCATAATTTCATCATGAAAACATGTAATTTAACCATGAAAATTAAGGGAAAATGCATGGGTAAGGTAAATCATTAGCAAAATCAAAGAAATTTTACCTTTGCTTGATCAAATCCTTGAATTCCAACACTTTCTCTTTGATTTTTCCCACCTAGGGTTTGTTCTTCCTTGGTTTCTCTTCTTTTCTGGTTTGGCTGATCCCTATGGGAGAAATGGGCTGATTTTTTTTATCTTTTTATAAAGAAATAATAATATAATAAAAACATGACACATGGCATTTTCTTATTGGTTCAAATTTTAAATATTTGACTTTTAATTCTTTAATTCTCCACCACACATTTCTCATGTTTATCCATTTCCATGATGAATAAAATCCCTTGGTCTTGACAAATGTTGGGGCGAAAATTTACCGATTTGCCCCCAGAGTGACAAAATTACCATTTCTATACTCCAAATTATACCGAAATTAAAATTTTTTACTTCTAAATTTCAAATCATACTCCAATACTCCAATAAGTCAAATGGGGCCAAAAAAATCTTTTCTAAAAATTTCTAGATTGTCCCCAAGTGGCAAATGACCATTTTACCCCTAGGTAGTGAAAATTTCGGTTTGACTCCAAATTGATCCTCGAACTCCGAATTACCATTTTGAGTCATCCTTGAACTGTGAAACTCTTAATTTCACATTAAAATTCCTATTTGAACTAGTTCGAGGCTTAATCGACTTAATGATACCATTAGGGGTAATATTGTCTTTTAACGATTTCTCAAACTTCCTAAATATGTGACCATTCTATTGAGCATGTAAATGACGTCGTAATTATTTTATAGAACAGGGTTTGACACTAGGAGTGTTTTGTCATTATCAAAAATAAAAGAGAGAATGTTGATTCTATGTGTTTTTTATGATAACAAAACATTCTCGTTCATTGGTGTCTAATTATATTGTGAAGTGTGTAGGAGAAAGCTTAAATCCCTTAATAAACTTGATGATTAAAGGCAAGTCAAGAAGCTTGCTAACTTACATGAAAAAAGGACTTAGTGAAAACAGAACAATGTTAGATGATTAACGAGAAGCCTTAATTAGTTAAGGTAAATCTGGATGCTATATGAAAGTGAGACAGAAAAGCTTTAATCAATTAGCACCAAGTTTAACTAATTAAGAAGGTGGTGGAAGCTAAAAATGGAAGCTTGCTAACCGGTTAAGCAAAGGGGTTAATCGATTAAAGCTCAAGACTTGAAGCACTTTAAAGTGACAAAGTTTAAATTCAAAGTGAAGATGACCATTGAAGGGAGCCAAAATAAAGAAATTGAATTCAAAGAAATTTTAATTGGTTAAAGATGAAGTGAGATATGCTTTAATCAGTTAAAAGGAGGATTAACTAATTAAAAGAAGACGCAGGTTGGAGAAGTTCAAAAACAGAATGTCTTTAATCGGTTAGAATTTCCTCTAATAAGTTAATGTAGTGAACAGTGTAGCCAAACAATGCAAGGCAGAGAAGGTGTAATAAGTTAAAGCCTACCTATAACCAATTAACAAAACTTTGTCTACATATTTGAATTTAAGCACAAAAGGATAAAATAATAGAAAAATATGGCTAGTTTCTATCTCCAATGGTCATAACTAATATTTCAAGTATTTAAAGTCTCTCAAACAGTAAAAAATCATGAGAGAAGCTACCGAGAGTGATTTTGAGCTTAGAAAAACAAAAACCTTCTTTTTACACTTGTATTTCACTCCTATTATTTGTAAAGTGCTTGAGCTTGAAGTTGTACATTTTAGATTAGTTAGGTGATCAATTGTACTCCATCTTTTCTTCATTTCTTGATATATTAGAGTGTGTGAGGCACTCTAAAGGGTTTACTAAGCTTAAGATAGCTTAGGGATTGTTATAAGGGTTTAGAGTTTGAGTTAGAAGCTCACCTTATAAAAACTTGGTGGAAGATATTAATTCCACTGGTTTTAGTGAAGTAGGGTTGAAAATCCTTGATTAGGAAGATCAAGGTAGTAGATGTAGGTCAAGTGGACCAAACCACTATAATTATTATGTTTTGTCCACTTCTCTTTACCTTCTCTTTACTTGGTGTCTTTCAACCGTAACAGTTTTTAAACTTTCCATTTCAAAATTGTTTAAGAGTTTTTCAAACTTAAGAGTTTCCTGTAAAATATTTTTAGTGTTATTCACCCCCCTCTACTGCTCCTTTTAGGACCAATAATTTAATCTTTGTATTAAAAGGAACAAAAGGCCAAAATATACAGATAAAATCAATAACCCAAATTAAATTTCTAAACCCATGAAGATTTCAACTTAACGAGAAGATTTATGTCAAATCCAAAAACCCAAGGCAGTGTCTAATTTGATAAAATCAATAAGTTTAGTCAAGATTCATAGCCTCAATAATAATTTTAACTCATCAAGAAACAATAAACCCAAAGTAATTTAACACAATTATATAAAATCAAATTGTTCTTGGCTTAAAATTGTTAAAAACTCATTTAATTACATAGATATAATTTGACCAAACAACCATATGGCCAAGCATATATCAGTAATTAATCATGCTTAGGATGTAAATGCATTATACAGAGATAATTATACATTTTAATTATTTAATTACATAAATTCAAAGAACCACATAAGACCTTAACATGTAGTCATGATTATGTAATAAATATGTAAATTTCTAATGATTCTAAATCCTAACCATGGTGGCTTTGATACCAATTAAAAAACTTTATTTATAAATGATTTACACTAATTCAAGATCTAACATAGTAGAAATTTAAAACACAGACCGTACTTGATTTATGATTCATAATCCATAGTTTAATAGCGAAAATAATACTAACCAAATTAACTGGTGGTACTCAGCGCAATAGGATCTTCCTCTCTTTTTCTTTATGACTTTGTAATGGGTGAGATCTTTATGTCGTCGTTTACAAGAGAGGGAACCTAATTTTCCCCTTATATAGTGAATCCCTTGTTTCACCCAAAATAGGATTTAGGGTTCTCTATGCAAGCCTACACTTTTAAGCTCACTTATAACATTGGAGTCTAACTCACTTTGTTAGATAATAGTATGGACTATAATATTGTCCCTTTATCAAGATCAAATTATCTTACCTTATTTTTGATAAAATAAAGATAAGTAATGTAAGTCCACACAAAGATTTTACTAGAAAATCTAGCATTAACAAGGTAATTCAAAGGAAAAAATTTTAGCAACCGACGAACAAAACTTTCTCAACTATAAAAGTTGCAAAGGTAGTTAATGAAGGGTGCTATGAACAGTCGAGATATATTTTCAACATAGCCAATTTAATTAATTAAATGCAAGTGCATATTAAAGATTACTCTTTCAAATTGAGATTCTTAAATTAAATAATTTGGTAAAGGCTACAGAAAATTTCAAACTAAGACAAGTATGCGTTTGGACTTCCATTAACGGTTTATGGATAGAGCGGCAAGACAATCAAGGGGCTCTGAAGCAAGGAAAGGTAGGTATCAGGCAGACAGGCTCAGGATTATAGCAGTATAGCAGAAACGGAAGAGGATTGTCACAATCTTCTTGAACAATATGCCAGAATGGGTTAATTGAGCATGGCTGAGAAATATTTGTGCTCCGTTTTGACAAGTGATGTATTTGTTCCAAGGAGGAAGTCCACAAAAGGGATATGCTTCGCATTTGTCGGATTTGGGTCACTGGAAGAGGCTAAATAGGCGGTTTGGAGTCTCAATTGGTGGAGTCGATGAGACAGGACAAATGGATAAAAGAATACTTTTTTGTAGTCAAGCACAGAATGTATTGGCATCTTGCACCAAAAAAATAAACTGAGAACTTGCCAAGGATATGTCAACTAGGGTGGAGCTAGTGCTCGAAGTTAAAGAAAGGTTTAAAATTTTTAAAATTAATATATTGAATTTAATCAATAATTAAAAGATTTACAATAGATAATAAGTTTATAAAACACATAAATCAAAAAGAATAAGAAAAAAAAACCTAACCATAATCTTTTAGAAAAATTGTGCTCGATGATATTTTTTGGATTTAAATTTATCAATTTATTGACTCTGTACTGAAAAGGTTAACAATATCTTTCTCAATATAAAAAACTAAATTATCTGTAAAAAATTCATCATCAATTTTGTTCCGTAATCTTATGTTCACAATTTTCATTACTCAAAAGACTCTGTTTGTAGTTACTGTAGAAACAAAAAGAGTTAAAACAAGACGGATTAATCTATTAATCAGGATTAATAAAAAAATAACACATTGATGAAATTTTAAACAACAACCAACTGTATAACACTACAACTTATATTTAAGAATTAAATAATAATTTTTTAATTTTTAAAGACTAAAATTTCAGAAAATAAAATTCACATAATAGAAGAAGAAAAACATGACAAGTAAAAGATAGAATTCACATAATAAAAAAGAAAAAAGAAGAATATGGTTGATGGTTCATAAAAATTTAAAAAGGAAAACCTATAGAAACTTAGATCACATGAGCAAATAAAATAGAAATAAAAAAATAAACAAATAACAATAATAGAAAGAAAAAGACAAAAAATAATTCTACTTCTTGCCCAAGAAAGAAGTTTGTTTCGGTGATAAGTTATAAAGACGAGAGAAAAGCAAAAATGAAAAGATGAAAGAGAAGAGAAAGAGAAAAAGAGGTGTGGAAAAATTTAAAGTTTAGTATAATTGAGTGAGACTTGTGGGGTTATTTTATTATTTTTTATTTGTATTAATTATTGAATAAATTTTTTTTTTGACAATGTATTTAAAAATATATAATAAATAAATAATTTTAAAAATTTTGAGAGGGCCACAGCCCATGTCAATGAAGGCACCTTGCAATGGCTCAAGAGTTGCTTTGTAAGGGTGGGCAGAGATCTTTTAGATATGGGAGGTGTAATGCAGCAGTTAAAAAGAAAGAAAAAAGAAAAAGGAGTTTCAATCCGAAGAATATAAGCATGAAATTCCTTGTTGTCTTCTATAATCAATGGAGGTAATGAATGAAATGCAAAAAGAGTAATGGGCTGATTTATCAATTTGGTTTGAGAGGATTAAGGGATGGTCTCCGACAGTTTGGACCACTTTGATTTGGATTTTAAACCCATTTAAGCAATGTACTTTGACTCAATTCTATTTTGGCTATTTAATTTTTTTATTTTATTTTTCTACACATATTTAAATTTTTGAAATCAATTAAACAAATATAATACTGTTAAGAAATAATAAGAAGAATGAAAGTAAGACTTGCTAATTAGTAAAAGAAAACAAAAATATTATAATTATTTTTAAAAAGTGCCTAAAAATTGGAATTTTTAAGGAAGTTGCAAGTGTCAATTTTCTTAAATTTTTCCAAGTACAAATAATTATGGGACCTTAACAAAAGTGTTGAGAGGGAATCTCAAAAATTATATTTAATAGAAAGATTATTTCTAGATAATTACAAAATCTTCTATAAAAAATGTATATATGGTAATTATTAATATTTAACAAATTACAAATTAAAAAAAAACAAATTACAAATTGCATCATGATATGATTTGTTTACATGTGCATTTAATTTTAACCTAGCAAGTATATGAAAATCCTCCAACGATAGAATTTTAAAATGTTGTGGATAATTTTCTTGAAAATTCCTAGGTAAGGAAATTTTCTAAAATTCTAACTAAAGTGTTGGAGAATTTAGAAAAATATCTAATATAAAAGGTTTGCATTTATTTTTTAAAAAATAAAAGGTATAAAAATGAATAAAATAAAAAATTCTTCATTGATGGAAATTCTAATAAAGATGTAAGTGACAATTTTCTTCAAAATTCCTAGATGAGAAATTTTTCTTATATTCTACCAAAAGTTGGAGAATTTAGAAAATATTTCAATACCAAAGGATTTTTATTTATAATCAATAATAAAAATCTAAAAAGGTATAAAAAAAGGAGAAAAAAAGGGACTTAATCTAAACAATTTTCCATAAAATATTAAAATCCATTGATGTAATCTTTTCAGGAAAATAAATGATTTTTTGAATGTTCTTCAAGTGAAGGAACTTTCTTAATTTAGTTTTTGCCAAAAGTGTTGGGAAAAGTTAAGAAAAGTTCTCAATATTTAAAGAGAAAAATATTATTAAAATAAATAATAATAATAATAATAATAATAATAAGAATGAAGAAAAATAAAATGAAATATGAAGTCAAGGTTTATTTGTCAAGGATGAAAAATGATAACACGAGATGATGTCATTTTTTGAATGTGCATCGTGCGAGTGCTAATACACTTCCCTCGCATAATTGTATTCCCAAACTAAAATATGTTTCTTAAATTGAAACTTATCATTTTTAATGAACATAGTTAAGCATAGAATAGGGAAATATAAATTTAATTAGGTGACTAATTACACTTAAACATAAAAGAATTGATGACAACTCCTTTATATGTTGAGTAATCAGGTTTTCAAACTCACACATTATAATAGCTGCTTCATCCAAATTAAAAGTAAAATTTTAATATTGTTATCATTTTTCCTTAAATCAACTTTTAATAAAAATTAAATTGTTTAAAATAGAGATAAAGATTAAAATCATCAAATTGAAATAGTTCAAAGATCAAATTTAAATTTCAAAGTTAATTAAATATACTTATTAAGAGTTCACTTCACAGTCTAGGCTTATACATCTAATGAAAAAAATGTTCAAAGATTTAAAAACAAACATAAATTTACTTTTATATCAAGTTTTTATTTGATTTCAATAGCATCAATGTAACAAGAGTACTATCAAAGTTTTGTTATAATATGTTGAACTATTTTTTCCAAAACTCGATGTGTTGATCCCAAATGGATCATGACTCTACAACTTATAATAAGAAATTGATGAAATGCATTTTTTTTCTTTACCATTAATTAGTTTGCAAGCATGTGAAGGTACAATCATATTGTTATGGATCTCACATCAATAAGAGATGGGGTGGGTCTTGGGTATATAAACATGGGCTTTCCATTACATATCAAATATATCTTTTGGGTTAGGAATGTGGGCCTATGATTTATAGGCTTAGTTAAACTATATTTTCAGAGTTTAAAGCAGCACGAGATTGGACTTAAGCTTTGACCCATGACATTTGGTATCAGAGCCAAGGTTCGAGGAAGAGGAAGATAACTTTGATAGAGGACTAGTTTGCACTAGTCTAGGAGGTTAAGGTGCTAGGAATGACATAATTAGAGGATCGACATAGCAAAATAACAAAAATTGAAACAATATAAAAACCATGCCTCCTACCTTTAGATCACTTTGGTTGTTTAATGCAAATTAAACACTATAGAAAATCAAAAAAGGTTTTTACCTTTCCAAATAAAATGTAATCAAATGGATTTCTTTTAGTGCTGAAAAACGTGAGCACTTTCTACTTGGCTTCCAATGTTGCACACACGATTGCAACGAATCCTTCTCAAGGAAAAAGCTTTATGCCATGGGCTTGTGCTAGCAAGTGGACAACGGTTTATTTCCAGCAAATAATCAATGGAGAAGTTTTTTGGAAAACCCTTTAAAAAGTGGTGACATTCAAGAGAAAAACTATTAGGTTCTTTTTCTTTTGTTCCCTCAGAAAAAAGTGACCATAATATAATATTTATATTTAGGTTTAATTTTATTATTAGACTTATTAAAATTTACAAAATAAGTCCTTAATATTATATCAATTATAATATTTAACTAATGCCTAATTAAACTCTTTTAATTAAGTCCTTAGTAGTTAAAACCTAGAATTTGATTTAAGTTTAACTTAAATCATCACACTTTCAATTTAATCCAAATTGCAACCTTTGCATGTGACCCATTAGGTTTCTAATATGTTGGCAATGGAATTGAATTATAATTTTATTAATTAATTAATTTAAATGAATCATATTCAATTTTAAATTAACTAATTCAATTCCATAAATCAAGATTGGCATCTAGTTATGCATCATGGCCACCCAATTATTAGGAGAGTCAAAGGATTCTTTGACAACCTTTCAGTGTATACTTTATCAGTGTAATTCATTCCCTCATCATATATCTCAGAGATGATAAGAGCTTGGTGTAGTGCCTATTCTTATTGACCTCTATATTTGTTCTTGCAGTTAGATCGTTAGTTTATAAAGATTTATGAAACTCATTTCATAATCTCTTAATCACCTTGGTAAACGATTTGATTAAGCTAATGTCAACCAAAAACTAATGAGATATTTCCCTTTAAATCACTTAGGGTGACGATTTTTATTTTGACCACTCATTTGCCTTAATATGCTTCATACCATACCTAATAAATCTTGTTTTGGCATCCTTGGTTAAGCACCCATAGGGATGAAATCAAAGCATAATACTCTATATATAAAGCACCTTAGTGTCTCAAGTCTAAAGAGTAGTTACACAACTGACATATAAAAAGTATTGCATAGACACTTAAGTGAGGTACCAAATACATTTCTCATGGTAAGTCATGTTTAGTGAACTCACTTTCCCATGACAAGCACTCACATGCTAATTACAGGTATCTCTATACTTCAACCTATGAGAGCGATTACTTACTTCAGAAGTAAAGAGCATAGCATATATTGATCTTTAAGTATTATTAATGCCCTATCTCAATAATACAATTATCAAGAACCTTTAGGAACAATGCTTTAA
Organism: Theobroma cacao; assembly: GCF_000208745.1. Lineage (NCBI taxonomy): Eukaryota > Viridiplantae > Streptophyta > Magnoliopsida > Malvales > Malvaceae > Theobroma > Theobroma cacao. Next base: position 15,865,485 of record NC_030850.1, read on the forward strand.
TGCATAAAGATCTCATAATTGTATCCCAATACAATTCTTTTGCAAGGCATATATAGTTCCATAGGCTTTATCTACATAAGTACAAAAAGTAATTAAATCACAAACTTATAAATAAAGAACTACCTCATAATTATTATAATTTAATAAAATGTCATACATGAATAACTCAAAATGTAATTCCCATAAGATTAGCTTGAAAGGCTCATATTAACAATCTCCTAATGGCACTAAAGCCACTCGTCTATAGATTTAATGCCAATGTTCTAAACATGACATTTATGTTTCTATTGGGACAATACTTTAGTGAGAGAATTAGCAATATTATCCTCAGTGGGTATACATTCTATGCAAATGTCTCTTTTTCCAATGATTTCTTATATCACATGGTAACATTGCAATATATGTTTGGATTTCTAATGAAACCTTGGTTCCTTTGCATATGCAATGGCTCCATTGTTATTACAATACAAAGGTATTGGATCAACAATGCAAGGAACCACATCTAGTTCAATAATGAACTTCTTAATCCAAACTGCCTCTTTCACTACCTTAGACGTAGAGATGTATTCAGCCTCGATTATAGAATCTGCAATCATCTCTTGTTTGGAACTCTTCTAACTCACTGCAGTTCCATTGAGTGTGAACACATATCCACTTTGTAACTTGCTATCATCTTTGTTAGTTTGAAAGCTTGCATTCGCATAACCCCTAACTTGGAGTTCACCTTTTCCGTAGACCAGAAATACATCTCTAGTTCTTTGTAAGTACTTCAGGATGTTTTTCACAACTATCTAGTGACCCTCATCGAGATTAGCTTGATATCTACTTATGACACTCAAAGCATAAGATACATTTGGTTTAGTATAAAGCATCATGTACATGATAGATCCTATTATTAAAGCATACGAAATATTATCCATGTGATCTCTCTCTTCTTGATTCTTTAAACACATGTCCTCAAAGAGATTAATGCCTTGTGACATAAGCAAGTGTCCCCTTTCAGACTCCATCATGCTAAACCTTTTTATGACCTTGTCTATGTATGTAAATTGAGAGAGACTTAGCAACCTTTTAGATCTATCTCTATAGATCTTTATTCCTAGAATGTAAGTTGCTTTTCCCAAATCCTTCATGGAGAATTGTTTGGACAATCAAATCTTCATAGATTGCAACAATGGTATATCATTTCCTATGAGCAATATGTCATTAACATAGAGCACTAGGAAAATTATGGCTCTCCCACTAGCCTTCTTATAGACACATGGTTCATCCTTATTCTTGATGAAGTCAAACCCTTTTATAGCTTCATCAAAATGGATGTTCCAACTCCAAAAAGCTTGCTTAAGTCCATAAATGGACTTTTGAAGCTTGACCACCTTATTGGCATTAACATTATATGTAAAACCCTTAGGTTGTGTCATGTACACTTCCTTTCTCAAGTTTCCATTAAGGAATACAATTTTTACATCCATTTGTCATATTTCATAATCATGGTATGTAGGAATTGCAAGCAAAATCCTAATGGATTTAAGCATAGCAACTGGTGAAAAGGTTTCTTCAAAGTCAATTCCTTGTCTTTGTTTATAACCTTTTGCTACCAGTCTAGCTTTAAAGGTTTGCACCTTACCATCTGCATCGGTCTTTCTCTTAAAGACCCACTTGCACCCAATGGGTTTAATCCTTTTAAGTGGATCCACCAAAATCCATACTTGGTTGGTATCCATGGCATCCATTTCAAATTTCATGGCTTTCAGCCATTTCTCATAATCAATGTTCAACATCTTCTCCTCATTAGTTGTAGGCTCATCATATATGAGTAATACGTCCTTTTCTAAGAGAAATCCATATCTCTCTAGAGCTTGACGTAACTTACTAGACCTTTTTAGATTATGGTTGTACATCAAATGTCACAATCTAAGGCTTAAGTTCCAACAAAATGTCAATTTGTGGGTTTCAAACTTCTTCGAGTATAACTTTACCCCTTTTAGCCCTTTTAATTGAGAACTCTTTCTCAAGGAAAGTAGTGTGCTTTAAGACAAACACCTTTTGCTCAGTAGGATCATGGAAGTAATATCAGTGTGTTTCTTTAGGATATCCCACAAATTTACATTTATTTGATCTTGCTCCTAGCTTATCAAACATTGTATGCTTCACATAAGCAGTAAATCCTTAAATCCTAGTATAAAACAATTTAGACCTTTTCCCACTCCATATCTCATACAACATCCTATCAACTAATTTGGTAAAAACTTGGTTCAATATGAGAGTAGTAGTTTTTAGGGCATATCTCTAAAAAGATATAGAATTTGATTGACTTATGAAACTCATTTCATAATCTCCTAATCACCTTGGCCAAGGATTTGATTAAGCCAATGTCAGCCAAGAACTAGTGAGATATTTCCCCTTGAATCACTTAGTGTGGTGATTTCTATTTTGACCACTCATTTGTCTTCATATGCTTCATACTATTCCTAAAAAAAATCATGTTTTGGCATCCATGGTTAGGAACCCGTAGGGATGAAATCAAAGTATAGTGCTCCACATACTAGACAACCTGCTGTCTTAAGTCTAGGGAGTAGTTACACAACTGACACATAAGAAGTATCGTATAGACACTTAAATGAGGTACTAAATGCACTTCTCATGGTGGGTCATGTTTAGTGAACTCGTTCTCCTATGGCAAGTACCCACATGCTAGGTTCAAGTATCTCTATACTTCAACCTATGAGAATGGTTACTTTATTCACAAGTAAGGAACATAGCATGTGCCAATCTTTGAGCATTATTAATGCCTTGTGTCAATAATATAATGATCCAAAACTTTTAGTAACAATGCTTTGATGCATAAAGATCTCATAATTGTATCCCAATACAATTCCTTTGCAAGGCATATATAGTTTCATGGGCTTTATCTACATAAGTTCAAAAAGTAATTAAATGACAAACTTATTGATAAAGAACTACCTCATAATTATTATAAATTAATAAAATGTCATACATGAAGAACTCAAAATTTAATTCCCATATGACTAATAATTGGCTTGCAAGGCTTATACTAACACGAGGAGACTAAAGGTGCAGCTAAGAGGGGTAAGTCAAGGGACATGATGTCCACTTTCGAAGGTTAAGTAGCTAGAAAAGAAGTGGCCATGGGAGAAATGAAAGATAAACTTAAGGAGTTTAAGGCCAACATGGATGAGTTGGGGTCCAAAGATGACGAGTTTCGTGGAAAGTTACACGAGATATAGGTGCAATGAGAAACTTGGAGGGAGTAACCATCAGCACTAGGTAGACTTCTAGAGGGAGTTTTGGAAGCAATTTTACCTTAAGTACGCTGACTATGATGCACATGTCAAACTTAGGAGGCTTACCCAACAAGGTGAGGTAAAAGAATATGTTAAGCAATTTTCTGAATTGTTGTTACAAATTAATGATCTTGGTGAATGGGAAGCACTATTTTCCTTTATGGATGAGCTCAAACCATGGGACAAGTTTGAACTCTAAAGGAAAAGTGTGCAAAACATCATAAAGCCTATGACTGTGGTGAAATCATTGGTGGATTTGTACAAGTTGTTGGCTCCATTAGTTTTTGATCATAATAAAACACTCCCAGTCATTTGTGTCTAATATTTCTACTTGAGTGTGCAAGACAAAAATTGTATGCAAATAATTAATCAATCATTCAAATGCACATATCAAAGAGCACAAGAGCAAGGAAGTCATAATTGATCAACAAGACAGAAGCCCCTTAGTCGATTAATGAAGAGTTAGTCAACGAAAATTTAAACTAGAAGTTGGTGGGCTGAAGACAAAAAAGACTTAGTCGACCAAGGAATGGGTTAGTCAACTAAGAAACTACTGTAAGAAATCTAGACTTAAAGACGGAACCAACTTAGTCGACCAAGAAATAAGTTAGTCAACTAAATGCCCACTGTTAGAAACTGGAAATAGAAAACAGAGACAACTTAGTCGACTAAGACATATGTTAGTCGACTATGAGCATTCTATCTGTAAATTTGAATCCTGCACTAGAAGACAAATTAACGGCTAGAATTGCTACCCAAATTGTTTCCAACCGTCAAAAACTGTTTAACTCACTTTAGAGCTGATTTTTCCAAGTATAAAAGGGACTTCCAATGGCTAGAAATGCAATTAAGGCTACCAAGAACACCAAAAGAGCTGAAAAACCTACAAATATTCTCTGCTCATTTACTGCACTCAACTCCTATCTTTATAATTGTGTTCTACACTTCACTTTGTACCACTTAGATCAATTGTGTGATCATAGGTACACTCTTATCACTTCTCTTCTTGTATTCTAAGAGTGAGCGAGTCACTCTAAAGGATTGATTCAAGCTAGGATTGTTTGATTAAGGATAGGTTCTAACTTAGTTTTGAAAAGTTAGGTGTTGGGTTTTGATTAATCCCATGAAAAACCATTGTTGTTGGTTGTGGTTGAGCCTTTGAAAAACCATTTTGGGTTTTGGTTGAGCCTGTGAAAAACCATTGTGAAAGGTTGTGGTTGAGCCTTTGAAAAACCATTGTGAAAGGTTGTGGTTGAGCCTTTGAAAAACCACTTTGGGTTTTGGTTGATCCCGGTAAAAATCATTGTGAAAGGTTTTGGCTAAGCCTAGTAAAAGCCATTGTAAACACATGGTGAAAGCTTGTGAATTTCACCAGTTCATAGTGGATTAGTTTGGCAAATCCTTGGTTGAATAATCAAGGTAGTGGATGTAGGTCTTGGATGAATCGCTCTAAATTCCTACTCATTGTCTACTCTATTTTTATTTTCATTGCTTTTTAGATTAGTTTCTCATCTTGCCAAGAGCCAAAAAGTGCTATTCACCCCTCTTCTAGCACATATACTTGAGACTAACAAGTGGTATCAAAGCCTAACCCCTGTTATTAAGGTCTAACACCCTTGGGAATATCCAAATTGCTCTTCAAAAATCTATAGTTGCTGAGGGACAGTCTACAAACAAACCACCTCTGTTTGATGGCTCCAATTACCCATATTGAAGTACAAGAATGTCAATATACATTAAAGCTATAGATTATGAGATGCAAAATGTCATAATCGATGGTCCCTTCATTCCTTCAACATTAAATGTTGTTACCAATGAGCTAATTCCTAAGCCAAGGTCCGAGTGGACAAAAGTTGAAATAAAGAGAGTACAAATCAACTCTAAGGCCATGCATTCTCTCATTTGTGCACTTGATTATAGAGAATATGATAAAGTATTCATGTGTAAAAGTGCTAAGGAAATTTGGCAAAAATTAAAAGAGTTATATGGAGAAACAAAGATGTAAAAGGAATTGGAAGACAAATCTTGTGAGAATCAATGCTCAACAAGCAAAATGGCAAATACAAACAAGGAATCAAGTGAAGATGAATCCTCAAATCAAATTGACTTATGCTTGATGGCCAAAGATGATGAATCCAAGGTATCTTCCACTCGTGATATTTCAATTGATGAGCTTCAAGAAGAATATGAATGTCTCTATGATGTGTTTGAAAAACTTGCATCAAAATATAAAGCTTTAAAAAGAAAGACTGCATCTCTTGAGATTGATTTAGAAAAGATAAAACGTGATTTCAACTCAGTGTTTGAACAAAGAAATTTGCTTCAAACTGAATTAGAACATTCAAAAATAGATTTTGAAGCTATGAAATTGGAGCTGGACAATAGAACTGAAGTTCTACAAAAAGCATTTAATGAAAATACTGCACTTAAGAGTTTAAGAAAAGAATCATCAAGAAAGAGCACAAATTTCAAAAGAAATGCTAATGATTTCTCTCCTAGATGTTATGTTTGTGATAAACTTGGTCATTTATCTTATAACTGCTATAGAAGAAGAAGCATACAGAAAACAAAAATGATTTGGGTTCCAAAAGGATCCTATGTTGCAACTAACCTTCAAGGACCTATCAAGGTATGGGTCCCTATTAAGAAAAATTGAGAATTTGTTTTGTAGGTTGAGCTGGACTCAAAAGATACATGTTCAAAAGCTCAACTAAAGAAGAAGTAGCCTTGGTGTATGGACAGTGGCTGCTCAAGGCACATGACAGCAGATGAAATGCTATTTGCTCAACTAGACAAAAGAAAGGGAGGTACCATATCCTTTGGTGATGATTCATAAGGTAGAATTCATGGCATAGGAATGGTTGGTAAGAACTCCCAAACTCAAATTAGTCATGTGTTGTTGGTTAAAGGTTTGAAATATAATTTATTAAGTATTAGCCAATTGTGTGACAAAGGTTTTAAGGTATGTTTTAACTCAACTAAATGTAAAGTGATAGATATGAGCACTAACAAAGTCTCATTTATAGGAAAAAGAATAAAGAATATGTATGTTATATTTCTTGAGAATCTTGAAATGGATTGTGAAACATGTCTTGTAGCAAAAGTTGAAAATGATGGCCGGCTATGGCATAAGAGACTTAGACATGTAAACATGCATACTATGTCAAAATTAATTAAGAAAAATCTAGTTATAGGATTGCCAGAGCTTAAACTTGAGGATGATCAAATTTATGATGCATGTCAATTAGGTAAACAAGTTTAACATCCTTTAAAACCAAGAAAGTTGTTTCCACATCTAGACCTCTTGAATTGCTACCCATTGATCTATTTGGCCCAATAACTACAACTAGTCTAGGAGGAAAATCTTATTACTTTGTAATAGTTGATGACTACTCTAGGTATACTTGGGTTTACTTCCTTGCTCATAAGAATGATGCTCTACCAGCATTTATAAGTCATTGTAGGAAGGTTAAAAATGAAAAAAGACTAGCTATAGTTAGTATTAGGAGTGATCATGGAGGTGAGTTTGAAGGAGATGAATTTGAGAATTTCTGTAATGAAAAAAGGCTGGATCATAATTTTTCTGCACCTAGAACACCCCAACAAAATGGAGTTGTAGAGAGAAAAAATCGAACCTTAAAAGAAATGGCTCAAACTATGCTATGTGAGAATAATCTACTTAAATACTTTTGGGTAGAAGCTGTTAATACAGCAGCTTATATTTTTAATAAGGTGTCTATAAGAGCCATGATATCAAAGACTCCATATGAACTTTACAAGGGTAAGAAACCAAATATCTCTCACCTTAGGAGCTTTAGTTGTAAGTGCTTTGTATTAAATAATGGTAAACAACCTTTAGGAAAGTTTGATGCAAAGAGTGATGAAGCTATATATTTAAGATATGCATTAAACTCAAAAGCTTATAGAGTCTTCAATAAAAGATCTTTAACGGTTGAAGAATCCATCCATGTAGTTTTTGATGAATCTAATACCTTGCAAAAGGAAATTTCTGATGATGAGTATGATATGGATGATCTTAAAAAACAAATGGAAGAAATGAGTTTAGATGATAAGAAAAACAATGAAGAAAATTCTCTTGGAAGAGAAACAGAGCCTCCACCCATAGAAACCCTACAAAGGACTAAAAATCAGCATAATGACCTTTCAAGGAGTTGGAGATATGCAAAAGACCACCCACAAGAGCTAATCATAGGTGATATTTCACAAAGTGTTAAAACTAGGAGAACAACAAAAGAGACTTGTGAGTTTTCAGCTTTCATATTTCAAATTGAGCCTAAAACATTTGAGGAAGCAGAAAAAGAGGAAAGTTGGATGTTGGCCATGTAAGAGGAACTTGATCAATTCAAAAGAAACCGTGTATGGTCATTAGTCTCTAATCCTATAAACCACCCTATTGTTGGAACAAAATGGGTTTTAGAAATAAGGTAGATGAGCAAGAGAATGTAGTTAGAAATAAAGTTAGGTTGGTAGCCCAAGGATATAACCAAGAGGAAGGAATAGACTATGATGAAACCTTTGCATCGGTTGCTAGGATAGAAGCTATAAGATTACTCTTTGCATTTGCTTGCTTTATGAACTTCAAGTTATTTCAAATGGATGTAAATAGTGCATTCTTAAATGGTTTCATCCAAGAAGAAGTTTATGTTGAGTAGCCCCCTGGTTTTGAGGACTTTGAAAAACCAAATCATGTTTTCAAACTTCACAAAGCCTTATATGGATTGAAACAAGCTCCTAGAGCTTGGTATGAGAGGCTTTCAAAATTTTTGGTTGAAAAAGGGTTATGTTAGAGGTAGTATTGATACAACATTATTTATGAAAAGATATTTAAATGATTTAATTGTTGTTCAAATTTATGTGGATGACATTGTGTTTGGTGCAACTAATGAGGCTTTATGCAAGAATTTTGCTAAAGAGATGTAAGGGGAATTTGAGATAATCTTGATGGGTGAGCTGAAGTACTTTTTTGGCCTCCAAATCAAACAAAGTGAAAAAAGAATCTTCATCAACCAAGAAAGATACATTCAAAACATTCTCAAAAGATATGATATGCTGAAGTTGAATTCAATTTGCACACCAATGAGTCCATTCAACAGACTTGATGTAGATGAAAAAGAAAAACATGTTGATCAAAAGCTTTACAAAGGTATGATCAGATCACTACTCTATTTAATAGCCAACGGGCCTGATATCCAATTCTCTGTGTGTTTGTGTGCTTGTTTTCAATCTCATCCCAAGGAATCACACCTGACTACTGTTAAAAGAACTTTTAGATACCTATGAGATATACAAACTTTAGGAATATGGTATCCTAGGGAATCATCCTTTAGTTCAGTTGGATATTCTGATGCAGATTTGCTAGCAACCAAACAGATAGAAAGAGCACTAGTGGAACCTGCCAGTTTCTAGGTAGTATGCTTGTGTCATGGTCAGGCAAAAAGCAAAATTCAGTTACTCTCTCTACAGCTGAAGCTGAATATGTATCTCTAGGCAGTTGCTATGCTCAAATATTGTGGATTAAACAACAACTACAAGATTATGGAATTTCAATGCATAACATACCAATATATTGTGACAATACAAATGCAATCAACATTTCAAAAAATCATGTGCAGCATTCTAGGACTATGCATATTGAGATTAGGCACCATTTTGTTAGAGATCACATAGTGAAAGGTGACATTAAAATCGAGTTTGTAAATACTTTACATCAATTAGCTGACATCTTCACAAAACCCTTAAATGAGGATAGATTCTATGAGATTAGAAGAAATTTAGGAATGGTTAGTATGCAGGAGCTTTAAGAAAAATTTTGAAATTTTCTCAAAAGACAGTAGGCACTTAGTCGACTAAGAGAGGCACTTAGTCAACTAAGAGCATTCTGTCACTTTAAATAATAAGACTCAGTGAGTTAGAGAGAAAAAGAATAAAATAGTGAACAGGAGTAGTATACCGGTGAAGAGATAGGGTAAAAAATACTACTTAGATGAAAAATAAAATAAGAGGCAAAGTTTGAATTTTGAATAGGAGAAAAACTGACAGTATTTAAGAGGGAGACATATGGTTTTTGGGAAAATCAAACTACCCATTAACTCATTTCCTCTACATTTTCTCTCCTTTGAAACCGACGCACCTAAAACTGAAACCCTCTCCTCTCAAATTCTTGAAACCCTCAATCAGAAAATCTCTTAAATTAAATAGCAAAATCAAGGCAATCTAAAGAAACCCCGAAAAAGAAAAAGGGGAAGAGGCCATTAGAGGAAAGCTCACAAATTGAAATGCAGAAGAAGAAGAAAAAGATTTTATATGCATCTGGAATCGAAAAATATAAAAAAAAAACTGATCATGAAGGGTCACAAAACAGAAAAGAAGAAAGAGAAGGGAAAATCATCTAAGAAAGGTAACTCCCCATCCTCCAAGTTTAGGAATAAGGCCTATGAGGATAGATACGAGAAAATAGAAAATGCCCCAATTTTTTGTGGTAAATTCATAGATTGGGATAGTTTCAATGAAATCCCAAAAATTCAGACAAGTTTATCTAATTATTTTGAGGAATTAAAACTGAAGAAGTATAGTACCTTTAAGAATCGATCTTATAGTGCTTGTTTGGTTAAAAAGTTTTATGCAAGTATTGCATTAGGAAATGAGAAACTTGAAGATTCTGATAATTATGATCATGGTCTAAATGTGTTTATGAATGGTAAGGAATTTGTTGCAACGACTGCTAATCTAGGGAGTTTACTTAAAATCGAATGTGAGGAAGGCGAGTTTGAACTCCCTGAAAATTATGATCCATCCTTCTTATGGGAAATAATTATAGGGAAGAAAGAAAAATACTCCTCAAAAAGTAATGTCGATCTGATTACCAGTCCTCAAATTAGGATTTTGCATTGCTTTATAACAACAAACATTCATGGCAGAAGTGGCAGTTTTAGCTACATTAGCCTTCAAGACTTATGGCTAATGGAGCATGCATTCAATGGTACTCCCTTGAATCTAGGTCGATTTATGGTTGAAAAGAATGAGAAGAGCCTGTACAGGGGACAAGATAAATCTACCATATGGAAATATTGTTACTTCATTAGTACAAAAGAAAGGTATTTGGGCTAAACGATATGAAATGGACTTGGTGAAGAGTAGAGACCAGGCTATCTACCTAGGTAGTCAGCCAAAGATGGGTTACAAGATAGATGGAGAAAAATTTACTAAAACACCCAAGGTCTCTGTAATACCAGCACAAACAGAGGCAACAACCTCACCATTTTCCAGTGAAATGATTTTCAATCTGTTGATGAGAATGGATGGGAAGCTTATAGAGTAATCTTAAAAAATGGTGAAAATGGAAGAAAGACTTGCAGAGCTTGAAAATATGATGAAGGAAAAAGGGAAATCTACTACTGAGCCTGCAACTGAGGACACCTCAGTAACTCTAAGCCCAACATCAGCAAGGCAGGCTGCTGAAGGCCTTGCCTTCCAAGTTGAGAGTTCTGTAGGCTTTGTTCCTCAAGAAAAAGATGTTGAACCAATGATTGACTTTGAAGCTGAGCTTGAGAAGGAAAAATGATCAGAATAGGGGACTGAAGTTCTTGGATCTCTTGATGGTAACTCTCCACCTATTCAAGAACCACACCTAGAACAGTCTTCACCTCCCAAGTCTAAAGAAGTATCGATCATGAATCTTTTCCAACAAATAGTTAGAGAAAATCTAGCTGAAAAAGAAACAACTAAAGCAAAAACACAACAAGCCACATTTGCACCAGCTCATACTACAAAAGGGAAAGGAAAAGAAAAAATCATTACCACTCCACAAACTAGATTCAAACCACCAAGAAAAGGGATAAAAACCATGGCCACCAAAACAAAATTTCCAAAAAGAAGAAGATCCTCACGGCTAGCTAAAAAAGTCAAACTAGCAGACATTTTCTCTCCTCAGAATCCACTAGAAATTTCTGACAAATCCTCACCTAAATCGTCCCTACCTAAATCAATGCTTACAACCACTCCTTAACCCCTTATTGTTGACCTTGGAACTCCTAAATCCACCCCATTTCCCTCTTCAGAAAAATAAAGACCCCTTGGTTTGATGATGCCAAAAAGGGGGAGAAGTGGAAAGCTAAAAGAAGTGGTAAGGTAAGGGAAAAGGAAAATAAATTAAAAAAAATGTTAGGGTAGAGGTACTAGAAATCTAGGAGAAATTGAAGGCGTTGAATCTGACTAAGTTGTCTATGATAGCTGGTCTATGGTAAGTTGTTGAAAATTGAATACTAATCATTGTGTTGAGACACTACTTATTTATTTTGTTCTTTTGCTGATAATTGATGCTAAAAATGTGTTGAGAACTTATTCTGATAATGTACTGAAAACTTATTCTCATGATATTTTGGTTGGATTGTGAATGAATGTAATGCTGATAAGCTGATGATTGAATATTTAAAGCTGTTATTGAGTTTCTGCTGTTATTTAAAGATTTGGTGCTGATATTGAGCTATTGTGCTGATCATTAATAGTTGATATGACTTTGTGAGTGAGATTTGGATGAAAATAAATATGAATGTTGATATTTTTGACTAAATGGTTTATGGCATTTAGCTTTGAAATGAATTAAGTTTGGAAACAATATGACAGATAGCAAGTTGAAATAGTAATAATGTTCTGTCACCTTGTCACTTACTGCTTATTATTCCATAAGCTTGTACAAATATATTCTGTCATCAATTTGAACCTTTACATGTCATTTTCTATATGACAAGAATAAAAACATGCTGAAATGAATAATAAAACTATGCACACACTAAGGAGGAGCATACATTAGAGAGAGGAAAACCTCAAATTTGTGCAGAACTGAAAAAGAATAAAAAGACACTGTGCTGTTAATCAATGAATGTTTTGTCATCATAAAAAAGGGAGAGATTGTTGGTTCCATTAGGTTTTGATGATAATAAAACATTCCCAGTCATTTATGTTTAATATTCCTACTTGAGTGTGCAGGACAAAAATTATATGCAAATAATTAATCAATCATTCAAATGCACATATCAAAGAGCACAAAAATAAGGAAGTCACAATTGATCAACAAGACAAAAGCCCCTTAATCGATTAATGAAGAGTTAGTCACTAAAATTTTAACCAGAAGTTGACGGGCTAAAGAGTATTCAGAGATAGAAAAGACTTAGTCGACCAAGGAATGGGTTACTCGACTAAGAAGCTACTGCCAGAAGTTTGGACTTCAAGATGGAACCAACTTAGTTGACCAAGAAATAAGTTAGTCGACTAAGTACCCACTACCAAAAACTAGAAATAGAAAACAGAGACAAATTAGTCGACTAAGACATATGTTAGTCGACTAAGAGCATTCTATCTGCAAATTGAATCCTGCATTATAAGACAATATAACGGCTAGAATTGCTAGCCAAACTGTTTTCAACGGCCAAAAATTGTCTAACTCACTTCAGAGTTGATTTTCTAAGTATAAAAGAGACTTTCAATGGCTAGAAATGTAATTAAGGCTACCAAGAACACAAAAAGAGCTAAAAAACTTGCAAATATTCTCTGCTCATTTACTGCATTCAACTCCTATCTTTGTAATTGTGATATGCACTTCACTTTGTACCGCTTAGATCAACCGTGTGATCATAGGTACACTCTTATCACTTTTCTTCTTGTATTCTTAGAGTGAACGAGTCACTCTAAGGGATTGATTCAAGCTAGGATTGCTTGATTGAGGATAGGTTCTAACCTAGCTTTGAAAATTAGGTGTTAGGTTTTAGTTGATCCCGTGAAAAACCATTGTTGTAGGTTGTGGTTGAGCCTTTGAAAAACCACTTTGTGTTTTGGTTGAGCCCCTGAAAAACTATTGTGAAAGGTTGTGGTTGAGCCTTTGAAAAACCATTTTGGGTTTTGGTTGATCCCGGTAAAAACCATTGTGAAAGGTTTTGGCTAAGCCTAGTAAAAGCCATTGTAAAAGCTTGGTGAAAGCTTGTGAATTTCATTGGTTCATAGTGGATTAGTTTGAAAAATCCTTGGTTGAATGAATAAGGTAGTGGATGTAGGTCCTGGACCAAACCACTCTAAATTCCTGCGCATTGTTTACTCTGTTTTTATTTTCATTGCTTTTCAAATTATTTCTTTATCTTGCCAAGAGCTAAAAAGTGTTATTCACCCCCCTCTAGCACATTTACTTGGGACCAACACAAGTCCAATAATAACCTTTTCTTCTCTAAGCCTAAGAAAAAGGCAATGATGGGGAAAAGAATGGCAATAGGTCAAAAGAAAAGGTTGATGAAAAATTGCCATGCCATTGGACTAAAGCAATTGCCAAATGGAGGCGTAAGGAAAAAAAGCCCCTTAAATGTTTTTTTTGCAAGGAACTGCACTTGACGAAGGATTGCCCCATGCGTAAAAAGCTCATAGTCATCATTATGGATAAAGAGGATGTAGGCAATGAGAGTGACAACTAGTGTATAAAGGGACCCACTGACAGTCATACTTGGGGAGCTCAATGTTACACAAGAAAAAGAAGAAAGACCAATGTAGTAGTAAGGAGTGCCATCATCCATGGCCAGAAGAGCTTAATAGTGCATTGAGATTGGGTAATGTTGTGTTTGTCACAACCCAAATTTTGAGCTATGACTAGCGCATGGGCCTAATGAACGTAGTCCACTAAGCCCGAGTAAGCCTATTAATATGACCTGTTCATCATTCCATCAAAGTTACTAAAGTCACATTCCATAATTTTGAATCAAATAATGCTAATCATTTCCAACTCGTAGTGGCATTACCCATCAAAATATACATATATTGTCTGCAACATGTATCTTAATAATTTACATCAAGTTTGTTTATACATCTAAAAAAAGAGACTCCATTTCCAACGGAGATACCTGAGTGACATACGACTAGTGAATGTCGAGATACCTACCAAGGAAACAAATCTACAAGGGCACCTCGACCTAATTACCGACTGCCTCTTGATTTGAAAACATGAAGTTGAAAACGGTGAGTATAAACTCAGTGAGTGAACATAAGAAGAGAACAAGAAATCAATAGGAAGAATTTGGAAATCATGATGCACTTGTTTTAAACATGCAATTGATTTAGTTTCTTACTAAAAAACCCCTCATTTCAAACTTTGATTAATAACCTTATAGTGTTGCAAAAATCCAAGATCAATCCATGAAGTTAAATGGGTGAAAAATATGTCAAAATCAAGCAAGGTAGCAAGCATGGCAGCAAGTTTGGCAGCAAGTTTCTAGCTATAGCGAAGTTTATTCTCGCTCCAGCGAGATTCAGGCAACCAAAACAGAAAGTTTCTCACTGTAGTGAGAAATAGTGTTAGTTTGCATATGTTTTAGTTTACTATCATATCTCCCTATACAGAAGTCAAATTGACCTAATTTTTAGACCATTAGAAAGCTAAGAGAAAGGGATACAACTTTTTTGTTTACCACTTTTTCCAGTTCGAACAGAAAAGTGGTCAAAATCTTCATCGAAGTGAAAGTACTGTACCAAAACCTGAGAGTTTCTCGCTGCAGCGAGAATAAATCTCACTGTAGTGAGTTGTTGGCTGCCAAGATAGAATGTTTCTCACTGCAGTGAGAAGCAGGGTACCTAAGTGTAAAAAGGACCTCATTTGCACTAAAAATCCATTTGGTGTTGCAATAAAAATCAATTTGGAAGAAAATGAGAAATTCTCAAGATTCATCATGCCAAATTTCACATGCATTACAATCACATTTTACAATCACACACATTCTATCACATATCTATAAATATAATCATATATAGCACCTACACCACCCCGCCTTCCTCAGCTCTTGTGCACTCCCTACACGCACAAGGCAATACCACCATATATGCACTCCCTACTCGCACATTTCAATATCATCATGTGTGCACTCCCTACTTGCACACCTCATTATCATCATACAACATTATTTATCATTGCACAACATACATTCAAATATGTATGCCAACACAATATAGGAGCAAATGATTCATCCTCTTTACACATTTCACACCTTTTACAACATCAAAGCATTTATCAAGGGCTTGTTCCCAAGCACCCATTTTTAATGAAAAGTTGGATAAAATCATGCAAATAATTCATCTAAACACAATTCTATTTTCCAAAACAATTTTCAAATGCAAGTTCACTCACTGGTATTGTTGAACCTTTAATCAACTCTAACCTCCACTAATGGTTCAAACGGGGCTATGGGGCCTCGTTGGAACCTATCATGCACAAAAACATCACAACCAATCCAATTTACATTAATATCAGTCTAAAGGCTAGTTTCTAATTCAAGTTCTACTAGTCATTCCTAATTGGCTTCCAACTATATCAAATGGCTATTCTTTGCACTACTCTAATCACACTAAAAATGAATAAAGAACCTCAACAATAAAACAGCTCATAATCCCAATCACTAGCCATTATCAACAACTTAAAACCAAGCCTAGTTCATCACTCACCTTAGGGTTTCTTTGTAGCTTAATTCTCTTCCAATAGCTTCCAAACAAATGTGGAAAGTCTCTCTCACTCTCTCTAGAACGTCCAGCTAGTAAGAGAGTGTAATAAAGAAAGGTTTTTGACGGTCTTATGGTGAAAAAGTAAAAGAGCATAAAGAACTTTATGAAAGGGTGCACAAAAACATGAAAATCAGGGTTAACTTGAGGAAATATATGGAAGTTTCAAAGCAAGCTTCCATGGGGGGTGCAAAAACGTGGGAAAGGAAGAAGAAGAAAAAGAAGAAGTGCTAGAAATTTGAAGAACCTCCTAGAAACTTAGATATTTATGCTTTATGTTTATCCATTTCTCATGAAATTACCAAAATGCCCTTAACAAGGTCATTTTGTCTTTCCATTGCCTTTATACAATCTTTTTACTTCTTTGNGCTTGGGTTCATGAAAACTTAAAAATTTCGACCCGAGATGCAAAATGACTGTTTTACCCATACCGTGAAAATTATCATTATTTCTATCTTCTTCATTATCTTACCCTCATTCATTCATTCCTTAGGCCTACTTGGACCTTAATAACATTAGAAAACTACTTTCAGGGGCTTACCAGGAGAAATGACGAAATTATCCCTGGTCCGTGTTATCTCTTCTACTTCTACTTACGGGTTTCTAGAGGTTGAGATCTCACAGTGTTGCACTTAAAGGAGCAACAAACGATAATAGAACATCGTATGGTCCTGGAGAGATTAAGATAAGTAGCAATGGGATTGCTAAAAATGAGGGCCAAAAGCTCAAGATATGAGCATAGCATCGTCGAAACCAGTTAAGTCCCTATGAGACCAAAGGACTGGCGCATAGGAGTATTGGTTCGTAACAAGTGCTTAAGGAGACAACACATTCCAAAGAAGTGCGTGACGGCCAAAAGTGCACAAAATGAGGTCATTCAAGGAAAAAACGTGCGAGAGGACGATCATAATGTAAAACTACATCTCTCAACAATGAGGGTGTTGCTGGATTGAATGGCAAATGATGTCACGGCTTAAAAGTTCAAACTAGTCTAGGGAAGTCAAGCAGCCCATCAAACAAAAGCCCAAGCAAGCTAGGCAACCCAAACAAGCCAAATAGCTTAGATATAGAGTTATTTATAATTAATTTTGATAATAACTAAGTTCTTGTAGTAATCTATGGAAATTAAATAGGTATTCTCTAATTATTTTAAGTTAATTAATTAGGTGAGTAAATCTAATGTTAGTTAAATTTGTGCCTTAATTGGTGTTAATGTACGTAAGATAAGTTAGTATTGATTTATTTGTACTTTTGTAGGTGTTTATTGAAGAAGAACTTTTAATGGAATAAGGACTTTTAATTGAAGGAGAGTAATTTTGAGGTGTAGACTTCTATTGCACATGTCTCTATATTTTGACCATAACTTTCTCTATAGAACTCAAAATAAGTTTATTCTTATACCATTGTTAAGATAACAAAAACTTCTGCAATTTTCATGTTTACTACTTTACCCAGTTCAGCTAGAAAGGTGGTAAAAGAACCTTCGTATAGTAGTAGCACGTGGTTTGATAAAGATTTCCTTGTTCAAATACACTTCTTTCTTGGCCAACATAGAACTCAGAATTTAAATGGTTTTAGACTTTTATTTTGTTATAGCTTTGAGCCTTATAAAAACATCTTTGAAGAGCACTTTTTAAAAAGTAAAAAAAAAATACAAAACACCAAATTTAGAGTTGAGAATAAGCCACAAAGTCATTGAAAAAGGCTTATTAAAGTTGAGAAGAAATCAAGGAATTCAAGAAGATTTGGAGATCAAGATTGCAACTCTTGGGTTTTTATTATCTTTTTGTTAATCTTTTATTTTCTTGGTCTTGGTTTTGGTTTTGATGATTAAACTTAATTTGATGATGATGATGATGTGTGACTTGATGGAGAACTAAATTATTTATTTAAGATTATGATTGAACTCCATACGCAGTCTGATTTATTTATCTCTCTTTTTCTTATGCTTTTTGGTTTAAAGTTGTTTATTCTCTTATATTCTTAATGCTTTTACTTGCCTAATCAACAATTAGATTGCATTGAAAATCTAAGTTAAACCTTGACAAAGGAGATTTACATAGACCTTTAAGAGAATAGTGTATGATCGAATGCACTTAGTTGATTATGCGGTTTGATTTGCATATAGGGTAGAGATACATCTATAAACCATACGTAGCCAAGATTAAAGCATGACCTTATTTAATCATTCTTCAATTTATTTTGCATAGACATCTAGTAAATTAATTGGGAGAAATATTTTTATGAGAAACTTGACATAGACTTGTAAATGAAGTAGGACTTTAGGTTAGCAACTTAATCCATTAAACTAAGTTAAGAGAAAAAGACAATAATCAGATGAAATATTGAGGGGGATCATAATCTTAGCTCTAGAAGTGAATCAAGTCTAATAAGAAAATTTTCTGAGTAAATTTAAATTAGTTTTAGTTTTTAAGTTTCATTTAATTTTGCTTTTTAATTCAATTTTTATTGTTTTTATAAAATTAAGGTGTGTAATTTTAGTCATTAAGAGTAAGAATTAATTCAATTCCTCGTGGGATCAACATTCTACTCATCATTATGTTTTCTTTGCAATACATATACTTGCATGGGTAAAAAATAAACAAGTTTTTGGCACCATTGCCTAGAAATTGATTTTTATTTCTTTCTTGTTAATATTAATACCAAACATTCTTAATCTTAATCTAGACTGTTTTTTCTTTAATTTTTTTAGTACTTTGGTCGTTTTATGCAAATAGCACAAAATTTGAAAATTATTCCTTGTGATCTAAAAATCAAAAAGACTTTTCAAAGACTTCAGAGTAAAAGTAAACAAGTTTTTGCTCCAAGGAAAACAATGGCTGATCAACAAGGGGAAGATACCAAGTCTTTGAGGGAATATGTTGTCCCACCGGTACAAGATCTCTACTCTAGTATTTGAAGACCTTCTATTCAAGGCAACAACTTTGAAATGAAGCCATCAATCAATCAAATGATTTGAACTTCTATTCAGTTTTAGGGTTTGCTTAATAATGATCCTAATGCTCATATTGTAAATTTTTTGAAAATTTGTGACACATTCAAGGCTAATGGTGTTATTGATGATGCCATAAAATTGAGGCTTCTCTTTTTTTCACTAAGAGATAAAGCAAATAGTTGGTTGAATTCACTTCCTACTAGTTCAATTAGCACTTTGGATGATTTGGCTCAAAAATTCTTAACAAATTCTTTCCACTTGCCAAGATAGCAAAAATGCATAATGATATCACTTCCTTCATGCATTTTGATTCTGAATCACTATATGAGGTTTGGGAGAGGTACAAGTATTTGTTAATAAGGTGTCCTTACCATGGGTTACCTAAGTGGCAACAAGTTCAATTTTTTGTAATGGTTTGTTAGGACCTATTAAAACTACCATTGATGCTACAGCTAGAGTTGCACTTATGTGTAAATCCATTGATGAGCCTTATGATTTGCTTGAAGAGATGGCTTCCAATAACTATCAGTGGCCATCTGAAAGATTAGGTGTAAGAAAAACTACTAGAGTTCATGAATTAAATGCGATTAATTCTTTGTCTACATAATTGGCTTCTTTCACAAAGAAAATTGATAAATTGAGTATTAATGCTATTCAGAACCCCTTTGTAACGTGTGAATTTTGTGAAGAATGACATTCCAATGACAATTGTCCCATCTATTTTGAATCTTGTTAATTTGTTGAAAATAGGCAATATAACAACAATCCTTTTTCCAACACTTATAATCCTAGTTGGAGGAATCATCCTAATTTCTCATGGAGCAACAACGAAGGGTTTTCATCAGCATCTAAGTCAAATTTTCCTCTTGCATTTCCACCTAGAGCTCCCATGCTAGAGAAAAAGCCTTCAATAGAGGATATGTTCTTACAAGTCATGATAAAAGCTTATGTATTCATGACAAAAACTGATGCCTCCATGCAAAATCAAGCAACTTCAATAAGAAACCTTGAGACACAAGTTGGATAACTTCCTAGTGCTTTAAATAACAGACCTCATGGTACCTTACTAAGTGATACGAAACCTCATGGTACCTTACTAAGTGATACTACACCCAACCTAAGAAGAGAAGGTAACAAACATTGTAAGGCAATCAATCTCCGCAATGAAAAAGAGGTAAGTGGGAAGGATTTAAATTTTGAAATTTCAATTCAATTTGATCAGAAAGAAATTGAAAAATATGCTAAAAAAGAAATTATGGTTGAACAATTTACTGAAAATTCAAAAGAAGAAAAATCACAATTAAAAACTACTTCTACACTTCCACCACATTTTCCTCAAAGATTTCAAAAAAAAAAATTGACAAACAATTCCAAAGTTTTATTAATGTGTAAAGCCCGACCTTATAAAATACTAGTCATGACATACATGTGATGATAGCATGATTGCATGCTAGGAGAGTCTTGAAAAATTTACAAAAGTCGGTATTGTACCTAGAGGTATAACAAAATTGATTTAATCCTCAAACTAGATCAAATTGGAATTTTAGGGTGAGATTAAGAGCTTCACAGTCCATGGATGACTTAAAATGGTAATTCGGAGTTTGAGGATCAATTTGGAGTCAAACTGAAATTTTCACTATCTAGAGGCAAAATGGTCATTTACCACTTGGGGACAAAATAATAATTTTAGAAAAGATTTATTTGTCACCATTTGACTTATTGGAGTACAATTTGACTTATTAGAAAATGATTTGAGGTTTAGAAGTGAAAATTTTTAATTTCGGTATAATTTGGAGTATAGAGGTAAAATGGTAATTTTGCCACTCCAGGGGCAAAATTGTAATTTTCCACCACTAGGATATTTTTCCAGCACATGGTCTCCCTTGATCCTCATTTTTTACCTTTGACTAATCATGTGGTGGAGATAAAATGTTTAAATTTTTAAATTTCAAAAATGGACTAATAAGAAAATGCCATGTGTCAAGCTTAGGATAATTTAATATTTAACTTAAAAATCAGCATAAATCAGCCCATTATTCTCCAAATATTCGGCCAAGCAAGGAAGAGAGGGAAAGAAAGGAAGAACAAACCCTAGGTGAGGAATTTCAAGAGAAAAAGTGTGGAAAATCAAGGAAAACAAGTGAAAAAGGTAGGATTTTTCAACTTAAGCTTGAAATCTATTTTCCTTAAGCATTTCTCCTTATTTT
>NC_030850.1:15887303-15926675 GCF_000208745.1 Theobroma cacao
TTATAAATTGTTTTGAAATTAATAGTGATTTTGAAAAATAGAGTACACGGAGACTGTTAATTGTGGCAATTTGATTGTTTAAATTGATTGGCTTATGATAAATCGGTCATGATTGGCTAGTTGGCAATTGTATTGAAATGCGAATTGTTTGGTTGCCTTGAAATACTGTGAATTACAAAATTGTCATATCATGTTATTGAGTTTTATTGTATGGTGGATTATATATATTAATTAATCACTGCAGTAGGGGGTTTCTATGGACCAATATTTTTGAGGGGCACTGTAAACCCCATTATATTCTTACCTCGAACGGAGACGCGCGTAGGGTATCACTTCACGCCAAACCACCATGTGAGGGGGAACTTAGCCAACGCCAAGGAATGGCTATGTTTTCAAAACAAAAACATGATTTATGTGAAATGTGAATTTTAATAGCCTTGGCGGTCTCGGTAGGATGCCTCGGTCAAGGTGTCCCCGAGAATGGATTTATGGCACAAGCCTAGTTTTTATGAGATTCATAAGCCTCTTTACGTATTTTAAATGAAATGTATTCTAATGCTGAGACTCAGTTTACGATGATTTACTTTATTGTCTCCATGTACTCAACTTTAGATATTTATGATGATGTCTGTTTACTCATTGGGATTTTATAATCTCACCACCCTCCTTTCCACCCATTTCAGGTTCAGTATAGGCTGTAGATAGCTAATCTCATCGAGGACTACCGTTGGATTTGTATTTTCCAAACCGTAGGTTCACAGTCCTCTTTACTTTTGTTTATTCGGGGGCCCTCTTGTTATTGTAAATTAAATTAAATATTTTGTCTTACTGTATTACAGTACGTATATATTTATTTAGCTTTTACGCTATAAAAATTATTCACGTATAACTCTATAAATATTATTTTATAAGAAAATAGAATATTTTACTTAATATTTCTTTTATTTTCTTATTATATTCAAATAACCATAATTTCGTTTTAAATGAAGATTTTAGACTTTTAAACTCATTTTAAATATGAATTATGTGTTTTGTACTTGTATATTACGTTTTAGCCAATTTTAAAATTTTTTAGAACAATTACCAAAATACTCCTGTGAGACGAAAATTAATATTTTATTTATTTTTAGTTGGAAATAGTTTAAAATCTTTTAAAACACGATATTTGATAATGGTTGCTCACAAGGGAAATGAGAAACTGATAGTAAAGCCTTGCGAGGTTTTGGGTTGACATTTCGGGTAATGAGTGTCTACCGGGACACCGCGGTGGTTGTTACGGGCTCGAGGGGAGTATCGGGTCATGACATAATGTGCTTAAAAAGTTACATATTAATTTTCTTTTTGCTAAAGGTCTGGAATAAATGCCAAGATATGTTAAATTCTTAAAAGACATCTCATCTAAAAAAAGGAAATTGGGTGAGTTTGAAACTACTGTACTTACTGAAGAGTACAGTGCCATTATTTAGAATAAGTTTCCACTAAAGCTTAAAGATCTAGGTTGTTTTACTATTCCTTGCACTCTTGGTACGATTTGTTTGGCTAAAGCTTTATGTGATTTGGGTGCAAGTATATATTTGATGCCATTGTGCATTTATAAAATATTGGGTTCGGAAGAGATTAAGCTAACTTCTATAACTTTACAACTTACTAATCGATCCATCACCTATCCTTATGGTATTGTGGAAAATGTTTTGGTGAAAGTTGGTAAGTTTATTTTTTTCAATAGATATTATTTTTCTTGATATAGAAAACGGATTTTGAAGTACCGATCATTCTTGGGAGACCATTCTTGAAAACTGCTCGAGTTCTAATTGATGTGGAAAATAGTGAGCTTGCCTTAAAGGTTGAAAATCAACAAGTAACATTTAATACTTTTATAGCTTTAAAATTTTCCAATGAAGATGATGAATGTTTCTCAATTAATGTGGTGGATAGCATTACTAATAATGTGTTTAATGAGAATCATTATGATAATCCACTAGAAGCATCTTTTATTTCTTTATGTGATATTATTGATGACAAAGTTCTTGAATATGCTAACCATTTGGATGCTCCATCAAGTCTCCCAAAATCTCAATTTAAGTCTTTGGAATTATCAATTTCAACTTCACCAATCAAGCCTTCCATTGAAGAACCTCTTGTATTTGAGCTCAAAGCATTGCCTAACCATTTAATGTATACTTTTTTGGGAAGTTTTCTACCTTAGTAGTAATTGTTTCTTTTTCTTTTTCTAATGAACAAGAAAATAACCTCCTTCATATTTTAAAAGACTACCAGAAAGCAATTGGGTGGACCATTGTTGACATCAAAGGAACTAGTCCATCAATTTGAATGCAAAAATTTTTTTTGAAGAAAATCACAAGGCAACCATTGAGCATCAACGAAGGTTAAATCTAATTATGAAAGAGGTGGTAAAGAAAGAAATTATCAAGTGGCTAGAAGCAGGTCTTATCTATCCTATTTTTGATAGTTAATGGGTAAGTGAAGTCTAATGTGTCCCAAAGACATGAGGTATGACTGTAGTTTCTAACGAAAATAATGAGCTCATTCCCATTAGAACTGTGACTGGATGGAGGGTATGTATGGACTATAAAAATTGAACAATGCCACTAGAAAGGATTGCTTTCCACTCCCTTTTATTGATCAAATGCTTGATAGACTAGCAAGTAAGAATTTTTATTGCTTTTAGATGGTTATTTTGGTTATAATCAAATTGCCAAAGCTCTTGAAGACCAAGAAAAAACCACTTTTGCTTGTCCTTATGGAACTTTTGCTTTTTGTAGAATGCCTTTTAGACTTTGCAAGATGTTGGCAATTTTTTTTGATATGGTTGAAAAGTTTTTGGAAGTATTTATGGATATTTTCAGTTTTTTAGGATAATTTTGATGATTGTCCATTTAATCTTGCTAAAGTACTTAAGAGATATGAAGAAACTAATTTAGTTTTAAATTGGGAAAAAAATTGTTTTATGGTGCAAGAAGGCATAGTTGATAATTTTATTTTATAGAATTATTTTAGTCTAATTTTGTTATTAAATATTAGATAAGTCCTTAATTTTCATTATAATTTAGTTATTTTTAGTTGTTTTTATAATTAGTTTATTTTTAAGTGAGTTATTTTTATTTTATGTTATTTCCTTTAATTTGGTTGTTATTTATTAGTTTTTATGTTTTTGTACTAATTAAGGGAATTGGGCTTAATTTTGGAAAGCAAGTATTGAAAGACCTAGAAGTCTACTTGCATATATTTCGGTGTTTTGACCATAACTCGTGCTGTAGAACTCCAAATGATACAATTATTAGACCATTGGAAAGCTAAGAGACAGAGCTACAACTTTCATAGATCACTTTACTTAGTTCTACCTTGAAGATAGAGAAAATTGTATTGGAAGATGATTGGGTGTATTATTGCGGGAATGGCAATTTTGAGGTTGCCAATTGATATTTGGGCCTTTCATTACACTTTTAAGCCCAATTACATAAGTAGGTTAACTTTGGGAATTATAGGTTAAGTTTATTAGTATAAATAGGATATTTTTAAGTGGAGGAGAAAGAACTTTTGGAGATTCAATAGGTTGAAAGTTGAGGCAAAAACTCAAAAAACAAGTTGCAATCAATGATTTTGTTTTCTTCCTTAGCTCTTATTTTTCTTGTTACTTTCAATGGTTGAATTTTATATAATGTCATTTGTCTTTGAAATTATGAGTAGCTAATTTTCTTTTTCTAGGATTGCAATTGAACTCAAATGTAATATAATTTTTTAATCTCTTTCTTGCTTATCTTTAATGGGAGTTGAATCGTTTATTCAAGTTTGTTCGTAATGCTCTTAATTGCTTGATTACCAATTAAATTGATTTAGGAATCTAAACAAACTTAGAAAAGGGAGTTTAGTGTAGATTAAAATTGGGATAGCATATGATCATATTAATTGATTTGTGTATAAGATAGGGATATACCCATAGGCCATATGTAATTAGATTAGAACCTGAACTTAATGAGTCTATTTTAATTTCATTTAACATAGGGATATAATGTTTTGGTTAGAATAGATATTTTATATGATGAGTCGGGAAACCCTTATAAATAATTGAGGACTCTAAGTTAGCAATTCAACCCATTGAAATAAGTTAAGAAAGAGAGGTAAGATTTAGATGAAGTGTGAGGGATATTGTGATCCTAGGCTTGTTTGATTTGCTTTTTATCTAATTATCTTATTGCTTTAATTTTTAATTAAATTAGTTTTAGTTGAGTAATTTTTAGTTTAATTAGAATTCAAATTTTAATTATTTGAATAAAACTAAATTGTTCTAATTTTAGCACTTAGTAAAATTTTAGAGTAATTCTTTATGGGATCAATACTCTGCTTGCTTATATACAATCTATTCAATACGTATACTTGCATAGTAAAATTTTAATTGACAATAGTCTTAGGTCATCAAGTCTCTAGTGAATGTTCAAAAATAGACAAAGCAAACATTGAAACAATTGAAAAACTTCCACCTCTATTAAAGGCATTCGTACGTTTTTAAGATATGCTAGATTTTATAGGACATTCATTAAAGATTTTTCTAAAATTTCTAAACTAGTTTGTAATTTTTTTTGAAAAAAATACTCCTTTTAATTTTGATAATGCTTGCCATGATGCTTTTTTTGAATTGAAAAAGAAATTAATTTATGCTCTTATTATCACTATTCTAGATTGGAATCTTCCTTTTGAACTAATGTGTGATGCTAGTGATTATGTAGTTTAATGGAGTTGGATCTAAGTGCATTGATGTGTTTATGTAAAACATGGATTTCAAAAATTTTTCTTTCATAAAGGAAGCATGCAATCCAATTACACAAGTTGAAAAACATATCATTCCTATTGCAAGTAACATAAACACATCCTAAAAATAAGAATATGTTAAAGTAAGATAAAACGTACCTTTTATTTCGAGATTCTTATTTTCGGACACCACCACACCAATGATTGATTTCTCAACCAAACAAGCTTACCACTTATTCTTGAAAAATGCTTTCAACTTGAACCTTAAGTAGACAAGGTGTGGAATGTTAAACTACAAGATGACAACCGATTTTGTCTCTCTTTCCTTCCTAAAAATTAATGGCTATTTTTTGTTTAAGAAATCAAAAAGGATTGGGAGAAAGAAAGTGAGGTGCGATAATGTTAGGAGGAGGAGAAAAGTGACTGCTGAAACTATTTTCAAGAAAGATATGTATATTCCTTTTCTTCCAATCTCTTCTCCTTTTATTAAGACTCTTGCCTTAAAGGTTTAAGCAAAATCAAATACTTTTGAATCAATGTTGACCATCCATTTAGAGTTATGGATGGATCAAACATGCTACATAATCATCAAATTTAAAATTAAAAAATAAATAATTTAATTCTTTAACTATCATTTAGAGTTCTTAATAAAATAAAACTTCTTATTGAATAATAACTCTTATTTTATTATTATTATCCATATTTATTTAAAAAAAATTAATAATAAATAAAAGAGATAGTCCAACGTGGAGTTTCCTTTTATCAACATGAATGTCTAGATTCATTTTGCAAGAATCCTTCTTGTATTATCTTAATTTAGGACAACTCTTGTCTTTAATTAAGACAAAACATGTTATCTTGTCTAAATTGAGACAAACATGTTTTTTTATCTAGATTAAGACAAAACAGGTTATCTTGTCGAAATTGAGACAAACATGTTTTTTTATCTAGATTAAGACTAAACATATTTTCTTGTCTTAAATTAAGACATACATGTTTTTCTTGTCTAAATTAAAACAAAACATGTTTCCTTGTCTAAATTAAGACTAAATTAAAACAAAACATGTTTTCTTTTCTAAATTAAGACAAAGGTATTTTCTTGTCTAAATTAAGACATAACATGTTTTCTTGTTTAAATTAAGACAAAATATGTTTTCTTGTCTAAATTAAGACAAACATATAAAAGCTACCATTTTTGTACAAAATTTAATTAATCAAATAAAACATGCATTACAACTTAAACAAGTTGAATTTTACGAAGCTAAATGGGGAATCTATTTGGACATAGATATTCCAAGCTCTAAAAAACTTAGAATTATTCTTAATGTCATTAAGATAATTTCAGTTTTTTTTTTTTAAATTGGGAGAGGGGGGGATTCGAACCCTACTCTTTAGGCAGGGGGATTATGCACCAACCAATGAGCCAAATGCTCGGGTGCAAAAGAACAAATTTAAAATATAGACGTCGTTGCTGGGAAATCACTCCACCATAGACTCATAGTTGCACTCTTGGATTAACTATAATTATGAGAAATGATTTAATACTTGATATTCATTATTAGTTGTCCAATTTCAAACCTTATATTATGAACCCTCATAACCGTCTAATGATAAAAGATGAAATTATCATTTTACCCTTTGTGTCAATTTTGTCCCCTAGTCTCAAATTTCATCCAATTAGTTATCCAATACTCTAGATATAACCTTTTGAGTATCAAGATTTGATGAGTAGCTAATTCATCAATCCATTGGGCCCAAATTAATCACAAATTTTCCTGAAATAATTAAAAGTGATATTAATATTATGAACTCCACTATGTGATACATGTTCCTGGATTTTCATCTTGATTAAAATCCCAACATATGAAGTTTAGATCAATGCTTTATGATGATCATGCCCATGGTATATCAAAGATTAGAAGAGGATAAAACATGAGTCTACTATGCACTAGGATTTTGGTTCTACTATAAGCAAATGCATAAGTGTGAGATCAAGGTTTAAGTAACTGTTAAACTTAAATTTGATTTTCACGTGATTCCAGTTCATGTTATAATGTCATTGATAGAAATCAACCATTCCGATGATTTGAGACTCATCATTCCTTTGAAGTGAATCACATTCATTTCATTGGAAGTAATATAGACACTACTGCCTTATCATAACAAAGTGACTAGCTTTATTATATGGCTGTTAATAATTTTTAGATTCAATTAAAATACATGTCTCCTATGTATGTCTCTTCATAAAAATGTATTTTAATACTTTAATAAAATCATGGTACCTTAATAATTAAATAATGAATGTTTACTTAAAACAAACTCTTCATCTTATTATCAAAATGTAGTTTCATTACAAATAAATTAAATGAAATTAAACATGAGAATATACTTGCTTTTCAAGGCACCATACTCTTAAATTTTGAACACAGTTGGTGTAGTTTTAGGCCAACAGAAAGTGAAGATTTTGCATCCTATTTATTACGCCAGCAAAACATTGAATGAGGCTCAAGTAAATACACCACAACTGAAAAGAAGTTGTTTGCTATTGTTTTTTCTTTTAATAAATTTTGTTCCTATCTTGTTGGTACTAAAGTCATTATTTACATTGAGAATGCAATTATTAAATATTTGATCAAGAAGAAGGATGTAAAACCATGCTTGAAAGGATGGGTAGATTTGCTTCAAGAATTTAACTTGCAAATTCAAGATAGGAAAGGTATAAAAAATCAAGTGGCTAACCATTTATCTAGATTGGAGACTAGAGAACAAGTTGGGAATTCAACAGTGATCAATGAGACCTTTCTTGATGAGCAATTGTTTCATATAGAGAAGTAGAAAAATTTGCCATGGTATGCTCATTTTGTGAACTATCTTGTGACTAATCTTTTCCCTCTTGGATTTAATTCTCAACAAATGAAGAAATTCTTGTGTGATGTTAAATACTACATGTGGGATTAGCCTTTTCTTTACAAGTACTATGGAGATCAAATTATTAGAAAGTGTGTTCCTAAAGAAGAATTTGAAAATATTCTTCATCATTGCCATTCATTTGATTATGGAGGACATTATGGGGGAAAAAGAACTGTTGCAAAGGATCTACAATTAGGTTTTTGTTGGCTTTCCCCTTTCAAAAATACTCATAATTTTGTTGAAAGATGTGAAAGATGTCAAAGAGTGGGCAATATATCTAGGAGACATGAAATTTCTCTCAACAACATCCTTGAAGTCAAAATTTTTTATGTGTGGGGAATTGATTTTATGGGTTCATTCATTCCATCCTTCAATAATAAATATATCTTGGTTGTTGATTATGTTTCTAAATGGGTTGAAGCTGTTGCATTGTCAAGGAATGACTCTAAGGTAGTGATACACATTTTGTAAAAGAACATCTTTACAAGTTTTGGTACACCTTGAGCCATAATTAGTGATGAAGGATCTCACTTTAGCAACAAAAATTTTAAGGCATTTCTAGCCAAATATGGGGTCATGCACAAAATAGCCATTGCTTATCATCCTTAAACGAATGGCCAAGCTAAAGTGTCAAATAGAGAAATTAAAGGAATTTTGGAGAAGATTGTTTGTTGCTATAGAAAAGATTGGTCAACAAAGTTAGATGATGCTTTATGGGCTTATAGGACTACATATAATACCTCGATTGGGATGTCTCCTTATAGATTGGTGTTTGGTAAAACGTGTCATCTTTCAACTGAGCTTGAACACAAAGCATATTGATTTATTAAAAAATTGAATTTTAATCTTCAAGTAGTTAGAGAAAAGTGTATTTTGCAACTCAATGAGATTGATGAATTTCGTCAAGACGTATATGAGAATGCAAAAATCTACAAGGAGAAGATGAAAATATAGCATGATAAAAAAATCATAAGGAGGAGCTTTGAACCTAGCCAACATGTTCTCTTATATAATTCTCGTTTGAGATTATTTTCTGGAAAGTTGATGTCAAGCCTGACTTTATAAATACTTGTCATGACATAAATGTGATGGATAACATGTTTGCATACTAGGAGAGTCCCGAAAATTTATAAAAGTTGGTATTGTACCTAGAGGTACAACAAAGTTGATTTAAGCCTCGAACTAGATCAAATAGAGATATTAGGGTGAAATTGAAAATTTTACAATCCAAGAATGATTTAATACGGTGATTGGGAATTCGAGGACCAATTTGGAGTCAAATTGGAATTTTCATAACCTAGGGGTAAAATGGTCATTTTGCCACCCGAGGTTAAGATGTGAGTGTTGGATGAAATTTTTGACTAAGATTGATCAATATTGACTATTTAGAACATGATTTGAGGTTGAGAAGTGAAATATTGTAATCTTGGTATTTTTCGGAGCGTAGGGGTAAAATGGTAATTTTTCACCCTAGGGGCAAAACAGTAATTTTTCACCACTAGGACATTTGTCCAGCACATGGTCTTCCCTTATCCTCATTTTGACCTTTGACTAATCATGTGGTGGAGATAAAAAGGTTTAAAATTTTTAAAGTTTTAAAAATGGACCAATGGAAACATGCCATGTGTCAAGCTTAGGATATTTTATTATTTAACTTAAAAATCAGCATAAATCAGCCCATTATCTCTCCAAATATTCGGCCAAGCTAGGAAGAGAGGGAAAAAAAAGGAAGAACAAACCCTAGGTGAAGAATTTCAAGAGAAAAAGTATGGAAAATCAAGGAAAACAAGTGAAAAAGGTAAGATTTTTCAACTTAAGCTTGAAATCTATTTTCCTTAAGCATTTCTCCTTATTTTCAATGATTAAATTACATGTTTTCATGATGAATTCATGGCTGATCAAAATGG
The DNA here is from genome assembly GCF_000208745.1 of Theobroma cacao. Lineage (NCBI taxonomy): Eukaryota > Viridiplantae > Streptophyta > Magnoliopsida > Malvales > Malvaceae > Theobroma > Theobroma cacao. The sequence continues at coordinate 15,896,888 of NC_030850.1, forward strand.
GTAAGGAGAGAGAAAGATGTTGGATTGATTTGATTTTAAGATATGTTAGTGTTTTTAATTAGTTTAGCATATTTAGAAACAAAACAACAATAAAAAAATCTATTTTTCCCATGAATCTTCATTGGTTGAATCTTCCTTGATGTGTGTGGGTGATGGATTGTTATTATTTCAAGAGAAATGGCTTAGAAAATGATGAATAATGGTGAAAAAATTAAGTAGGAAAAATCAAGATGTTAGTGCACTGTAATGGCCGAATTTTTCCATGAAGAAATGGGAAGGTTTTGATGCTGAAATTGGTGTTATTTGAATAATGTTTGGTGAATTGAGGTATTAGAAAAGAAATGGAGCAATTTGGGATTAAATTGGGCGCGTTAGTAATTTAATTGGGTGATAAGACGAATTAGGCCAATACTGGATTTAGATAGTTACTAGTGCATTTTTGCATTCCATATCATGCATTAGTAGTCTAAATTAGTTTAATTTCAATTTAGTACCAATGTGGTGAATTTCTCGATTTTGTACTATGTCAAGTTGGTGAGACCTCCGATAAAGGTAAGGGAATTACACCCGAGGACCAGTAGTCTGAGTATTTCGAGAATCTGCACTCTAGACATTATGAGTAAACTTATTGTCATTTTAATTATCTAGAGTGGTTTTTAGATGATTTCATGAATTCTATGAAAAAAAGGATTTAAAAAGGTAAATTTTCATGTTTTATGAATAAATGTGTTTCAATGAAATTAATTTATAAATTGTTTTGAAATTAATAATGATTTTGAAAAATAGAGTACATGGAGACTGTTAATTATTACAATTCGATTGTTTAAATTGATTGGCTTATGATAAATCGGGCATGATTGGCTAGTTGGCAATTGTATTGAAATACGAATTGTTTAGTTGCCTTGAAAGACTTCGAATTACAAAAAAACTACCATATCATGTTATTGAGTTTTATTGTATGGTGGATTATATATTAATTAATCACTGCAGTAGGGGTTTTTGTGGACCAGCCTTTTGGAGGGGCACAGTAAACCCCATTATATTCTTACCTCGATCGAAGAGGAGCGTAGGGTATCTCCTGGGGTAAAGTTTAGGATTCACTTCACGCTAAACCACCACGTGAGGGTTAACTTAGCCAACGCCAAGGAATGGTTGTGATGTCCAACGAAAAATGTGTTTTATGTGAAATGTAAATTTTTAACAGCCTTGGCGGTCTTTGTAGGATGCCTCGGCCAAGGTGTCTCCGAGAATGGATTTATGGCACAAGCCTAGTTTTTATGAGATTCATAAGCCTCTTTACGTATTTTGAATGAAATGTGTTCTAATGTTGTGATCCAGTTTACGATGATTTACTTTATTGTCTCCATGTACTCAACTCTAGATGTTTTTGATGGTGTCTGCTTGCTCATTGGGATTTTATAATCTCACCACCCTCATTTCAATCCATTTCAGGTTCAGTATAGACTGTAAATAACTGATCTCATCGAGGACTATCATTGGATATGCATTTTCCAAACCGTAGGTTCACAATCCTCTTTACTTTTGTTTATTTGGGGGCTCCCTTGTTATTGTAAATTAAATTAAATATTTTGGCTTACTGTATTACAGTATGTATAAATTTATTTAGCTTTTACGCTACAAAAATTATTTACGTATAACTCTAAAAATATTATTTCATAAGAAAATAGAATATTTTACTTAATATTTCCTTTATTTTCTTATTATATTCAAATAACCATAATTTCGTTTTAAATGAAGATTTTAGACTTTAAAACTCATTTTTTATTATGAATTATGTGTTTTGTACTTGTATATTACATTTTAGCCAGTTTCGAACTTTTTGGAGAAAAATGACTAAAATACCCCTATGAGGAAAAATTTATTTTTCTATTGTTTTGAATTGGAAATAGTTTATAATCTCTCGAAACATGATTTTCGACAATGGTTACTCACGAGGGAAATGAGATACTGATAGTAAGCCTTGCTAGGTCCTAGTCGACAATTAGGGTAATGAATGTCTATCGAGATACCGTGGCAGTTGTCACGAGCTCGAGGAGAGTACCGAGTCGTGACAATTGAAGTCTCGTTGGTCTTGGCCCTTCATTGTTATGAAAGTATATCCTCACGAAGCCATGGAGGTGGCTGATGATAAATCAAGCTTCAATGTGAATGGTAACGATTAATGCACTATTCTAGTGGCGATTTCGATCTTTAAAGGTCCTCAATCACACTTATCAATGTGATTTGAATCAGAGAAAGTCAATCTGAAGACTATAAATCAAGACTTCTTGGGAGGCAACCCAAGCATTCTAACTCAATTTATTTCCTCTAAGTTATTTTCATTTATTTATTTATTTTTCTTATTATTGAAAATTATTAATAATTTATTTTTTTATTTTACAAGTGTAAAAAACTTTAATCAGCCTCTCAAAAAAATTAAAATAAAAATTGAAAAAAATTAATTAAAAAAAAAGAGTGAGGTAGGTTGTGGCTCCCACTAGGGGAGGCCACAACCTTCTGAGTAGAAAGTTCGTGGGTCGTGGCTCACTAGGCTTAAAGTTGCAACCCTTTTTTTTTTAAAAAAAGGAGGGTTTCGCATCATTGGGGTTATGGCTCCCCTAAAGAAGGTCATAGCTCAATAGCCTAAAAAGACATGGGTCGCGATGCCTGCATAGCAAGGTGGTGGCCTCGTAAAGGATTACAACGCTCGCAAAAGGTAACAATGTGGGTCGTGACGCCCCTAGGGTTAACCCGTTGCCCCTCTATTGTTGGTTGCCAACAATAGGCAACCCACTATTCATTTTTCCCCCTTGTTATAGGTAGCTCACTAGTCATTTTTTGCCCACAATGGGCAGCCTCTTAACTCGACTCCCCTTATTTAAAGCCCCTCTTCATTCTAACAACCCTAACTCTCTTTTCTTAGTGTAATTTTCTGCATTTTGCTCTCCTTTCTTCCAACCACAGCTTTCCATCTCTCCTCGACTCCACTTCACACCACTACTCCCCCTTCATAAATCTTCCTCCATACCCATTACCCACATTAATCTCCTTCTTTCCACACTTATTTTCAACTTATTTACTCAAGATTTCAAGTTTCAATTTTTCTTTTATATTTTTCTTTCATATATATATTATTTTTAAGAAATATTGTTGTCTTGCTTCACATTATCTATTTAGTTGAAAATTTATGATGGAAATTTTGGATTAATAAGCTATTGTGCTTAGTTATTATTGGGTTTTGATATCTTGGCTTTATTTATGCTTTAAAATTATTGGGTGGGTTGAAATTGAGAAAATGGGTAAGTTGATTGATTTAAAATTATTTACTTTTTAATGCCTAGTCGTTTGGAATAAATTAATTATTGGACTTTTACTCGATACTATGGGCATTAATTTACTATGAATCGAGGACATAAAGGCTGATTTTTTGTGGTGGTTTATTGTGTTTTGTGGGTTGTTTTCTTTTCTTTTGGTTAAGATTAATTGTAGGAAACTTGAGAATGATACCTAAATGAGCAAGACCAAGGTCCAGTGGTTCATTTGATCAAATAAGATTTGTGTTTGCCAACATTATGGCTAGACACGCCAGTTCTCTCGTCAACAAAATTGCAATACCTGAACATGGACTGGATCAAAGGTTGATCACACACCTTGACTTCCAATAAATGATTGATGAATGAGATTGGCAAAAATTTTGTGCCTCGCCAACAACTACAATTATTTTTCTGGTAAGAGAATTTAACGCTAAAGTTGTTGAAGCTATTAATGATTTTGTTTTTGTGCGAGGTAAATTAGTTCCATTCTCAAGCCATGCCATTAATGAATTTATTAAAGCTCTTGATTTTGAAAATGATGGATATGGTTAATACTTGGTTAAGTATGAGGATTGGGATGACATCATCCGTATATTCTGCGAGGAGGGTGCTTAATGGCGGATCATCAACAATGCACCAGTTTCAATCAAGAGGAATGTGATGAAACCAAATTAAAAAATATGGTTATATTTTGCGGCATCCAAAGTACTTTTTACAATGCATCTCAACAATGTCACAAAAGAAAGAGCCATCCTTATTCATTCCATCATGACAAGATGCACAATTGATATTGGTCATGTCATTTACAAAGCCATGACGCACACTACAAAAACAAAAGCACGATGGCTTGTGGTTCCCTTCTTTGATTACAACTATGTGCAAAAAGGCTAGTGTAAATTGGGATGCCGGTGAAGAGTTGTTACACCCCTAAACTCCCTATAAATATCAATCTCATCCTCAAACAACCTCAACTTTCTGTTAGGGGTAGTTCTGTTTCTACACACCATCCTCAACCCCCTCGACCAAGATCTGAACAACTATTAATGACTCAAAGAATTGAGAACCTTGAGCACCTAGTTAAGCAACTTGAGCATCAATTTGAGCAATACATGGCTTATCAAACCCAATATAATGAACATATGGATCAAAAGTTTCACGCTTATAGTGTTTTTAAGGGGATGGACATGGCTACTATTCCATCAACACTTGATTTTTCTAGAGGTGCCAATGAGGCAAAGGACAATGAAGCAAAGGACGATGTGGATGCAGAAGAGGATTAAAGCTTCACCAGATTCATCTAACCATTATGGGAGTATTCTTTACCTTTCTTTTATTTTTTCTAACATTGAGGACAATGTGTAGTTTAAGTTTAGGGGGTGAAGTTACTTTTCTGGTGAAAAATATTCTATGGAAGTTTTAGATTTAAATTTAGTTACATGTTTATCTAGATTTTTAAGTAATTAGGATTAGTTGGTTAGTTAATTTTTAAGCTTACTTAAATTTTTAGGAATCTAGAATAAAGTTGTACCAATTTTTTTCGATGATTTCCCTTTCTAATGATAAAAACTAGTTGTCTTAAATTTTTAACTTTTGATTAATAAGGTTTTTGTTTGGATTCATGCTAAATTCTTTTGTTTAGTATCATTGTTAGGATGTGATTTCTACAATTTTAAGCACTTTATATTTTGCTTTGAATTATTGTGAATATTTAGAGAAGGTTTATGTTGATATAAAATTTTGAATTATGTCATGAATTCTAGAATTTGCTTAATCCTCTTTCAAGGTGAAATCCTACGCAATACTTAGTTAGGGACATGATTTAGGCTATCTTTGGACTGTTTGAGCCTAAAAAGCCAACCTTGATATATTGTTATCCCTAGCATACCCCTTTGAGCCTAATTTCCCTTTTCTTTGTTTAACCACATAATAATTAAGCCTAGTCTTAAAATAAAATTTTCAACTTTGCAACCTTGACTCATAAGGATGTATATTATTTTAGAAAATATATATTAAGCTAAATGCATATGGTAGAAAGGTGATGTTAATGTGGAAAAAGTTTAAAATATTAAAAATCTTCCACTACTTACAATACAAAGAAATAAGTTTGGGAGTGTAAAATTTTGAAATTGCAAAAAAAAAAAAAAGAATAAAGTATTGAACAAAAAAAAGTTTAAATGTGGAAGAAAGGGTGTATGTGGAGAAAAAATAGAATAAAGTATTGAACAAAAGAAAAGTTTAAATGTGGAAGAAAGGGTGTATGTTGAGAAGGAAAATAGAGCTCTATGTATAGGTCCTAAAATAATTATGTGTTTAGGTTGATTTGAGTCACATTATATCCTTTATCCTACCTTGACCCTAGCCATACATTACAAGCTTTATAAAAACCTAATGATCCCTAATTTTGTGTTAGTCTACATCAGTGGAGAGAGAGATGAAAATTAAACATATGGAATTCTAATACTAATTTGAATTTCGCGTTGGCATAAACTCATATGGATGTTATGATATTCTTGGTAAAAGATTTCACACACATAGAAATCCATTTGAAAATGTACTTGCATTGGAATTGAAACATGAATCTGAATGATGCTTATATTTTACCTTAAGTTAAAGACTGATAGACAAACTTTTGAATAAATTATGGAAATCATTGAGTTGACGCACTCTATCTCTAGAAGTTGCTTTATCTATTTTGTTTTTGTCATTTAAAATTGTTTTTCATAAGTTAGTTTCATTTCTATGTTTTGCTCAAGGACTAGCAAAATCTTCAGTTTAGTGGTGTCATAACTCTATGATATAGAGTTATTTGGACTTAATTTTGATAAATAATTTAGCTAAATTATTGTAGTAATCCATAGAAATTAAACATATTTTATCTAATTATTTTAAGTTACTTAATTAGGTGAGTCAATACAATCTTAGTTAAATTTGTGCTTAAATTAGTGTTAATGTGCCTAAGTTAAGCTATTATTGATTTATTTGTACCTTTATAGGTGTTTATTGAAGAAAAACTTTTAATGGAAGAAAGACTTTTAATGGAATTTAATGGAAGAAGGAGAGCAATTTTGAAGTGCAAACTACTACTACACATGTCTTGGTATTTTGATCATAACTTTCTCTACAGAACTCCAAATGAGGTGATTCTTAGATCATTGGAAAAATAAGAGGAAATGCTACAGTTTCCATATTTACCACTTCACCCAATTCGACCTAGAAAGTGGATAAAAAAACTTGTTGTAGTAGTAACAAGTGGTCTGATAAAGATTTCCTTGTTCAAATACACTTCTTTCTTGACCAACGTAGAACTTAGAGTTTAAGTGGTTTTAGACTTCTATTTTGTTACAGCTTTGAGCCTTTTAAAAACATCTTTGAAGATCACTTTTAAAAGAATAAAAAAAACATGAAACATCAAATTTAGAGCTGAGAATAAGCCACAAAGTCATTGAAAAAGTCTCATTAAAGATGAGATGAAATCAAGGAATTCAAAAAGATTTGGAGATCAAGATTGCAACTCTTGGGTTTCTATTATCTTTCTGTTAATCTTTTATTTTCTTGGTTTTGGTTTTGGTTTTGATGATTAAACTTAATTTAATGATAATGCATGCCTTGATAGGGAACTAAATTATTTATCTAAGATTATGATTAAACTCAATACGTAGTCTAATTTATTTATCTCTCTTTTGCTTATGTTTAATGGTTTTAAGTTGCTTATTCTATTCTATTCTTAATGCTTCTAATTGCTTGATCACCAATTAGATTGAATTGAAAACCTAAGTTAAACTTTGACGAAAGAGATTTAGGTATACCTTTAATAGAATATCATATGATCAAATACACTTAGTTGATTAGGTGGTTTGATTTGTATATAGGGTAGACATACACCTGTAAGTCATACGTAGTCAAAATTAGAGTACGAATTTATTTAATCTTTCTTCAATTTAATTTGTATAGACATATAGTAAATTAATTAGGAGAGATATTTTTATGAGAAACTAGATAGAGACTTGTAAATAAATCAGGACTCTAGGTTCACAACTTAATCCATTAAACTAAGTTAAAAGAGAGAAACAATAATCAAATTAAGTATTAAGGGACATCGTAATCTTAGATCTAAAAGTCAATCAAGTCTAATAAAATAATTTTTCTGAGTAAATTTAGATTAGTTTTTGTTTTTAACTTTGATTTAATTTTGCTTTTTAATGCAATTTGTATTGTTCGGATAAAATTAGGGGTGTAATTTTAGTAATTAATAGTAAGAATTAATTCGATTCCCAGTGGGATCGATACTTCACTCATCATTATATTATCTTTGCAATATGTATACTTGCATGGGTAGAAAATAAACAACACACAGCCCACATAGTGTAATCTAATTTGAACTCTTGGGTTTGTTAATGTATATCTAGGTTTAGATTTAGATTTATTAGATTGGACTAAGATTTGGATTTAATTTGAATATTAGTTCTTCAAATTAAATCTCTTATGTTATCTTATTTTATCTTTATCTTTTAACCTAGTCTTATTTAACAAAGAGGGTCATTAGTCTATAAATAAGCCCCTTATCCTCATTTTTAACATAATCCCAAAGAAATAAAAAGTATTATATTTCTAAAAAGCTCTTTTTCGTATTCTTTTCTTTTGTTTTCGCTATTTTGTGGGTTTTAAGGCTTATTTAAACTCTATTTTCAAAACTTAAGGATGCACAAGGTTAAGTTTAAGTTTTGGCCCCTAACATTTGGTATTAAAGCAGACTCAACCTTGACCCGATTCCATGCAAAGCACCTCCAAGGGGAGGTAGGTAGGATGGCCAACGATGACGAGGACATTGCCAGATTAAGTGGTTGAGGATGTCACGCTTAGTGCTTCAGAAAGGAAATAGGTAAGGTGCTTCCAAAAATCCCACATCGAGCAGGTAGAGGAGTCTTGGGTGACATATAAGCGGTGTCGCTGCACACCCCATCAAGTTAGCCATTTGAGAAGAGAGTAATGGCCCCATGACAAGTGGTATCAGAGTAGACTCGAATCTTCACTAATGTGAGCCCCCATGAGAGATACAAGGGTCGATGTAGAGTTGAACTAGTGTAAGTATCCTCTCCTCTATAGGTAAAAAGCCAATGTAATGAGGACATTGCACAATTGGGTGTGGTAGAATTTCACAAATCTCACATTAGTAAGAGATGGAGTGGATCTTGAGTATATAAATATGGGCTTTCTACCACCTATTAGGAATGTTTTTTGGGTTGAGAACGTGGATTTTTAATTTATAAGCTTACTTAAACTTTATTTTCAGAGTTTAAGGCATAAAATTTATTGCCATATGAGATTGGACTTAAATTCTAACCTGTGACATATATATGTAGGTGTGCAGAGATAAAAATTTTTAGATGTATGTAAAAGAAAAGATAAGTGGTAAAGATTGTTATATGTTGAAAATTTTTAGTCAAGATTAAGTTTGTTTGCAAAGATAGCATCTACAGCCATTCAGTCCAAAACTAGTAAGAGAAATTATCTAAGGGCCCAACCATGTACGACTTTCAAGCATGGCTCGATCAATTGACTAATTTTCTCCAATTGCTATACACAAATTGAAAATCAAATCGAACAATCAGTCACCCTTAATCTTGCCATCATCCCTCTCACTTTACACTTTAGGCCATAAAACAATGGTTTTCTCGTCTCATCTGTTTGCAATTGCAGGGTTTCTTGGATTGGTACTATTCTACAAACTATGGAAGAAGGGAACTCCCAGCCACCAACGTAAGGGCATTTTATTAGCCCCTGAACCTCCAGGTGCCTTGCCAATCATCGGGCACATTCACCTACTTGGCGGCAAGCGCACCCTTGCTCAAACCTTGGGAGCCATGGCTGACAAATATGGCCCTATCTTCTCAATCCGATTTGGAGCGTTCCCTGCCCTTATCATTAGCAATCATGAAGCAGTCAAGGAGTGCTTCACTACTAACGACAGGGTGTTAGCTAGTCGGCCAAAATCAAATGCAGGAACATACCTGGGATACGATCATGCAGGATTTGGCTTTGCTCCTTACGGAGAGTATTGGCGTGAGACACGAAAACTAGCTGTGGTCGAACTTCTATCTAGCCATAGACTTGAGACATCAAAGCATGTCCTAGATTTCGAGGTCAATGCATTTATCAAAAATTTGTACTTGTTTTGCAAGAAAAATGGACCAGATGCAAACCCAAAGGCTGTGATTAGTCACAAATTTGAAGCCCTGACCTTGAATACGATCACAAGAATGATCGCAGGCAAGAGATATATCTCGGATGGTGAAGAAGAAGATGATGTGGAGGCACGACATGTAATAAAAGTCATCAAAGACTTTATGTATGTTTCTGGTCTTATCGCTCCATCGGAAGCGATGCCATTTCTAGGATGGATGGAGTCCATCTTTGGGGGACCTGTGAAATCCATGAAGCGTGTTGCAAAAGAGATAGATTCTATTATTGGAAGATGGGTGGATGAACATAAATTAAAGAGGCTTATGAGTGAGGCAGACCACAACAATCAGGATTTCATCGACCTACTTCTATCTGCAATAGGGGAGGATTCCATGTTCGGCTATACTCGAGAAACAATTATCAAGGCTACAGTAATGGTATGTTCTTTCTAGTCTTTGGTCAAAACTAGGTAAACCTTAACACAGTTCGCTAATACATTACAAATTGAGATCTTCTGACCATAGTACAAACAAAAAGCAATAATGCCATTGATTCAAGTTTTATTTTCTCATTTTCATGATTCACGTGATAGATTCAATTGTCTCAATTATTTTAATACAACAAGCAAGAAATGAAATGTGCTTTGCAGAGATTTGATTTAAGTAAGCTTCTTGTTAATACCTTCACTCTACCCTACACTAATTTTATATTAGACTTAGTAACCATTTTCCTCTTACGATAATGTTTCTAAATTGACTTATTTTCTATGGTGTAGAATTCATCTAGCATTTTGCACCACAAACTTAAAGAAGAAATGGACATTTCACCTAACCATTATTTTTGTCAAGAATAGGACACGTACATTTCAACTAATCCATTACATTATTTGGATGAACTTATGAAAGAGTGATAAATAGTGTATGGTGTTTGGTCCATTGAAATTTTTGTAAGTGTCATTTAAGTAGATTTGTTCTAAAAGTGTTATAGAAACAAGTTTAAATAATTTTTGGAAAATTTAATGCAAAATTGTTGTAAGCTGTAAAAGACTATTTGATAAAATTTCAATTTATTTTTAATAATTAAAATTAAAAAACTCAATTTTGTTAAATTAAAATCATAAGTTTTAGAATGAAAATTTTAAATAAATAAATAAAATAATTTTATATTAATTAAAAATAATAAATTAAATTAATTCAAGAGATAAAATTGAATCAAATAAAAAAGATATATGTTAAATAAAATAATTTTTCAATAATTTTATAAATTATTACTGAATAAATAAAAATATAAAAAAATTTCATTAAATATTTGTTACTACACATTAACATTTTTTTTAAAAATTTAATTTGTAACTTTGTTTAAAAGCTCGAATGGACCTCCCGCATAATTTAAAAATTTTGCCGTTGAAAAGCTCTTCCAAAAGCTGGGTCAAACAGCCGTTATCTCAACCTCTAGATGCACATGATGCTATTAGTTACCAAATTATCCTAAATTAATTAAATTCCGTTTGCTTGATATTTTTATTTTTTTTACTTTTTAGATTTTAATTTTTATTAAAAAAAGTAAAAAGTAAATAATAAAAATATGGAGCCTTAATCTTTTACTTTTTGATTCATAGGGATTTGAAATTGGAATGTTTAGAATTTCATTTTTATAGAGGAATAAAACCAAGGGCGGAGCCTCATATAGTTTTGGGGGCCATGTTTTTAATTTTTTATATTATATAAAATTTTTAAAATTTTTGATATATTTTCTTAATGACCACTTCAATAATTTTTTATTTAATAATTAAGTCAAATAAAGAACAAAAAAATATCCCCCATGCTTCACTAAATTTTAAATTTTTTTATTTCTTTTAATTTATATTATTATTATTTTATACTATTAGCTTATATGTTATAAACTTTTATAGATTTGCTTTTTTAAATTTCAACGAACCATCAATCATATTTTTTTTTTTATTATGTCATTTGTGAGTTTCATCTTCTACTTGTCATGTTCGTCTTTTCTCTGTTATGTGGATTTTATTTTCATGATTTTAATTTTTAAAAAATAATAAATTATTATATAATTCTCAAATATAAGATATAGTGTTGCATTGTTGCTTAAAATTTTATTAATGTATCATTTTTTAATTAATCCTAATTGTTTAAGAGAAAATTATCTTGAGTATATCTTTTTTATATACTTTACATTTTATATTTAGTTGAAAGGAAATTATCTTAAATATATAGTCTTTAAATAATTATAAAAGAGGAAATTATTAATCTTGTATATCGTATTTAACTATTCACATTTTATGCATTATAGTTTTATATTTAGTATTATAAGTTTAAATAGAAATAAATTAAGAATGTTGGATGTTGAATGTGCTAAATTTTTTTTTCAAGTTTCATTAAAGTGTGAGTAGATTGAAAACAATTAACAAATTCTTTAAAAGAAAAAATGCTAATTATCGAAATGATTTTCTTACACTTGAGCTATCAAACCTCAATACTTCAACTCATGAACAAAAGTAATGTGAATCAAAATGTCCAACACTCAATCTTAAAGACATAGATTTTTTTAATACATAAATTTAAGTAATGAATTTGAATTCAGAAAATATAGTTGAGCACAACTTCTTAAAATAATTATTGTAAGTCTCTTTTTTTCATTTATCTGTTATATAAAATTATTTTGTGCTAATAATCTTTTGATTTTTAATTAAGTTAAATATATTTGTTTTTAAAACTTTTAACCTTTATTCATCTGTTTCTGACCTTATTAACAAAAATTGACTACCTCCGCCCCTAAATAAAACCAAGTATACTCTACCGAGGTTGGACACCCAACTATTACCAGATTGTCTTAGGAAAGGAGCACTCTATGAAATTTTTCTTCTCTAGCTTAGATCGGAGGCCAAGTTACGACAAAAGGCGGGTTTTACAGGGACTTATCTTGACAAAGGTTAAGACAGAGGGGTAGCACAGGAGAAAGACAACAACAAATACAAAGAAGATTTTAAGTATATTTTCTTCCAAAACTTAAAATCTGTCTTGTACCCTATTACCAAGAGGATCATAGCAAAAGAATGTGTAATTTCGTGTATGCACTTGACATAATCCACTAAAGTCTTTTTCTCTTGCATTATAACAAATTAAGGAGTAAGTATTAATTAGAAGCATATATATTCAGTAAATTCTATTGCATATTCGGATTAGAATTCTTTTGTTTTCTTTTCTCAACTTTCTCAAGCATTATTCAATCTATTTATAACACCCAAATTTCAAGTATTTAAGTTTAAACCAGCTATGTGGTCCTAATTTACTTTTCTGCTGTAGAATTTATTCTTAGCAGGCGCGGACACAACATCCATTGCATTGACATGGATTTTGTCCAACTTGATGAACAATAGACATACCTTAAAGACTGCCCAAGAGGAGCTAGATCTCAAAGTCGGCAGGGACAAATGGGTGCAAGACTCTGATATTGAGAAATTAGTGTATCTCCAAGCCGTTATTAAAGAAACATTGCGCCTATACCCACCAGGGCCTATATCAGTTCCTCACGAGGCAAGAGAAGTTTGCAGCATCAGCGGCTACCACGTTCAAAAGGGCACTCGTGTGATTGTGAATTTACGAAGGTTGCATCGAGACCCTCGAATTTGGTCCAATCCTGATGAGTTTCAACCGGAAAGATTTCTTACAAGCCATGCAAATGTGGATGTTCTGGGACAACATTTTGAGCTGATCCCATTTGGCTCTGGTAGACGATCTTGTCCCGGGATGCCATTGGCATTGCAAATAACACACTTGACGATTGCTCGCACGCTCCAGGGATTTGACTTAACCACTCCATTTAATGAGTCAGTGGATATGACTGAAGGGCTAGGGATTACCATGCCCAAGGCAACTCCACTTGATGTTCTCCTGAGCCCGCGCCTTCCTGCTGCATTGTACTTGCAGCTCTAGATGTTTGCTGATAAATCTGTAGATAACTCTCAAGCCTGTTCTGCACCTATTGCTAGCTACTTACGTTGAACCGTCTTTAGAGTATGAATAATGGAGGCCTTTAGGCTTAATTGCTTGTAGTTTTATGAAATTTCTCAGTTTTTATGTAGTTTCGGGTAGAGATTGTTGGTGCAAATGGGTTTTGGAATTCAAAGAGAACCGATAAAATAAACTTCAAGGCATCTTATAATAGTCCCTATTTTAAGGCTTATTTTGCCCCACCACTCTATATGTAAAAAGGTGGTTATGCAAATAAACTTAGGAATACAATGAAGTCAATGCCTAATTTCTTCTATTAAACCGCTAGACATGATTAGAGAGTTGCAAAGTTATTTGGCTTTAAAGCTTACTTTCTGCAACAAGTAAATTGTAAGGAATTTATATATTTTTGGTAAACAATAGGAACTCAAAGTGTTTATGTCTTTTTTTGAATTTTCATTCATTTCATCACATTTCTAATGCCCTGTTTTTTTAATTCTTAAAGTGGTTGCTAGCAAAATCTTTATATAAACTTCGAAAGTGTCTTTTCTTTAAAGGCACATCCTTTCATTAAGGCTCCTCTTTCTTTTTGAAGATACCCTTTCATATTACAAGACATAATCTTTGGATAGTGGTGTTTTTCTAATAATCACCATATGGCAATACAAATTTTCATATCATAAGCCATAACCTTTGAATCAATGTGTTTAATTTCCTGTAGTCACTTTATCAAAAGACAACTTTTGATATTGAGTTCCAACTAGCATTTATAAACCCTTCTAGAACTAAAGGAAAACTTGAATAACAAATTGATACTTTTATTTTATAGAATTATTTTATTCCAATTTTGTTATTAAATATTAGCTAAGTCCTCAATTTTTAATTAAAATTTATTTATTTTTAGTTGTTTTATAATTAGTTTATTTTTAAGTGAGTTATTTTAATTTTATGTTATTCTTTTTAATTTGGTTGTTATTTATTAGTTTTTATATTTTTTGTAGGAACTAAAAGAAATTGGGCTTAATTTTGGAAAGTGAGATGTTGAAAGATCCGAAAGTCTGCTTACATATGCTTTAGTGTTTTGGTCATAACTTGTGCTACAGAATACCAAATGATGCTATTCTTTGACCATTGGAAAGTTAAGAGATAGAGCTACAACTTTTATGAAGATTACTTTATCTAGTTCTGCATTGAAGATAGAGAAAATCATGTTGGAAAATGGCTGAATGTACTATGCTGGAAATGAAAATTTGTAAAGACTGATAATTGATTTTTTAGGCCTCTCATTACACTTTTAAGCCCAATTAAACCCTGTATCAACTTAAAAAAGTATAGGTTAAGTTATTAGTATAAATAGGATAGTTTGAAGAACATTAGGGTAGACAACTTTTGGAGATTCAAGAAGCTAGAAGTTGAGGCTGAAACTTGGAGATCAAGGCGGGAAATATTGTTTTATTTTCTTCCTTGGCTTTTATTGCTCTTGTTGCTTTCAATGGCTAAATTATGTATAATGTTATTTGTTTTTTTGCACTTATGAGTAGCTAATTTTCTTTTTCTAGGATTGCAATTGAACTTACATATAATCTAGATTTTTAATCTCTTTCTTACTTATCTTTAATGGGAATTGAATTGTTTATTCCAATCTGTTCTTAATGCTTTTAATTGCTTGGCCACCAATTAAATTGAATTAGGAACCTAAACAAACTTGGGAAAGGGAGTTTAGTTTAGACCAAAATTGGAATAACATATGATCATATTAATTGATTTGCATATAGGATAGGGATATACCTATAGGCCATATGTAGCCAGATTAGAGCCTGAACTTAATGAGTCTGTTTTAATTTTAATTCACATAGGGATATAGTATTTTGGTTAAAATAGATATTTTTATAACATGAGTCGGGAGACCCTTATAAATAATTTAGGACTCTAGGTTAGCAATTCAACCCATTGAAATAAGTTAAGGAAGAGAGATAAGATTTAGATAAAGTGTGAAGGATATTGTAATCTTAAGCTTGTTTGATTTGATATTTTCTCAAGTTATTATTTTAATTTTTCTTGTTGGTTTAAATTTTTGTTAATTAGTTTTAGTTAATTAATTAATTTTGAGTGTTTGGATAAGATTAATTTGTTCTAACTTTAGTACTTAGTAAAAGTTTAAATCAATTCTTTGTGGGATCGATGCTCTACTTGCTTATATACTATCTAGTCGATACGTATACTTGCATAGTAAAATTTTAACTGACACAAATCCCATAGTTTATTGTAGTCATTAAATACCTTAGAACTCTATAAACAACGTACCAATGCACTTTACTTCGATTACTTGTAAACCGACTTAGCATCCCAACTGTAAAAGCAACGTTTGGCTTGGTATACACCATAACATACATAAGACATCTAATTATCCTTGCATATTCCAATTGTGCTATTAGCTTATCTTTATTAGGTATTAGCCTTAGATTAGAATCATAAGATGTAGATATAGGTGTAAAATTTGACTTACCAAACTTCATTACGATCTTTTGAATGAGATTAAGACAATGTTATGTCATCATTATCTCTTATTATTCTTATACTAAGAATAACATTCGTCACACCCATATTTTTCATGTCAAACTTGTTTGATAAGAACCTTTTTTGTGTCCTCCACTTATTCTAAGTCAATATCAAATATTAACATGCAATCTACGTATAAACAAATGGTGACACATTTATCGCTATGAAACTTACTATTGACATATTTGTTAGATTGATCAATATTGTATCCGTTAACTAGCACAACCTCATAAAACTTTTGATGCCATTGTTTAAATGCTTGTTTTAATCCATACAAGGAATTAATAAACTTACACACTTTTCTTTCAAGACCAACAAAAACAAACCTTTCAAGTTGTTCCACATACACCTTTTCATCTAATTCACCATTTAAGAATCTTGCTTTAACATCCATTTGATGAATTGCCAATTTATAGATTGATGCAAATGCTATAAGCTCTCTAATTGAAGTTATTCTTGCTACTGGTGCATATGTGTCGAAGTAGTCAATACCTTTTTTTTTATGTAAAGCCCTTCACCAGTAGCCTAGTTTTAAACTTATCAAAATTCCATCAACATTCATTTTTAGAAGGCAATAAATAAACATGGCAATATCGAGAAGAATCATCTATAAATGTCATGAAGTATTTTTTTCCACCAATAGATGGAGTACTATGCAAATCACAAACATCGGTATGTATTAATGCATGCAATATGGAGTTTCTTTCTACTTTAAGAAAAGAGCTTCTTACAATTTTAGTAACCATGTAAGTTTTTCACATATCAAGTTTTGTATGAAAATCAAGAATTAACTCCAAATTAGTCATATCACGCATTCTTATAAAATTAACATGACATATCATCAATGAATATCTTGAAGTATTTCTTTCCAACCAATCTAGGTGCACTATGCATATCACATACAATACCATGTATATCAATCAATTAAGGAAAGAAAACTTATCTGGTAATCCAGTGAATAACCATTTTCCCATTTTCTTTGTCAACATCAAATCAATCCAATTTTCGCCTGAAACAAATTTGGTCCCTAGATTGTTCTTCACTTTCTTCCAGTCTTGGTGTAGTTAGAAAATAGGCAACCTCGAGAGTTGTAAGGAAAAAGTGCATATTTTTCTCGCAATGAATAAAATTTCCTCCTTCAAAGTGATCTAACTTGACAATATTGGTAACCATCTCTTATAAGGAAGTCATTTTTGTTGAATTCTAGACACATGAAAATAAGCCTTAAAATTGTTAGAGCAAATTGGGTATTTGGAATTCAAAGAGAATCGAAAAACTCAACTTCACGGCATGCTATAATAGTCATTATCTTTAAGGCTTATTTCGCCTCTACCACTCAATATACCAAAGGAGAATTATGCGAATAGCCTTAGAGATATAATGAAGCCAACGTCTAACTTCTTCTTGCAACTACGAGATTAATTAGACCACTAGACATGACCTAAAGGTTGCAAAGTTGTTTGACCTTAAAGCTTATTTTTTGCAACAAATAGATTATAAGGAATTTAGATACTTTTGGTAAACAGTAGAACTCAAAGTATTTATGACTTTTTCTGAATTTTCGTATGTTCATCACACTTCTCATGCTCTATTATTTTGTCTCAAAGTGGTTGCCAGCAAGTTTTTATATAGACTTACAAGTGTCTCTTCTTTAAGGACACATCCTTTCATTAAGACACTTCATTGTCTTTGAACACACCCTTTCATATTATAAGATATAACTTTTGGATAGTGAATTTTTTTTCTAATAGTCACCTTATAAAAAATAACTTTTCATATCATAAGACATAACTTCTTTTTTTTTAGAATAATAAAACATAACCTTTGAATCGAGGTGTCTTTCCAATAGTTAATTTATCAAGAAACAACTTTTCGTATTGAAAGACATATCATTTCATTTTGAAAACACACCAATAGATATGCAAGGCAAGGAAAATAGATGAAGCAGAGAACATAAATTTCTAATTGCCTTTTAGGCTTGACAAAAGCACGTGCAAGGAAAAACCCATGGACTTTCATACCTTTATTAAACATCTAGGAAAATCAATCCCAATAAATAAAAGTTTTCTTATTAATTATGTAAGATTTTGATACATTCTATCAAGATCTACTTGCTTTATATATTGTCAACTTGTACGGTCTTGAGTGAGTTGAAAGTTCACCCTTTTATCATTTTTAATAAACGTCAAAAAAGAACCCTTTAACATTAAAAATAGTCAAAGAGGAGTAAGAGGGTATATGTGCAATGTTAATAGCATGAGCAAGAAACATGCATGCATTTTGCGAGAAGTTGTAGCAATAGATGTTTGTAACAGTTAGCTTACCGAATCTAAAATTGAATTTTCAAGAAACAGTTAAATTAAGTATTAACATTATTATCCTTTAAACATGTCATAAAATTTAATATTTGTATTACATATTTAACTTAAATTTTAATTAAAAATCAATTTAAATTTTAGAGGATTATATTGATTGAAAGTTACTAGGTGATTAACTATATTAATGGGGTAAATATACTTACTAAATAAGAGTTTTAATGATTAAGAATTCTTAGTGACCAATAATAAGCTCTATAAATATGCAGTAGGTTTTAGCCTTTAGAATTATAAAAGAGATGCAGCTTCTATGTTGTTTTTATATGAGAGATGGGTTTTTTGTTAGTGTTTCACCACTATAAAAAAAAACACAAAATTTCACCAATGGAATTCGTACTGTCATTGAAATTTTGTCAAAATTTACCAATGGAAAACCAACCAAATATCGATTACCATATTAGGAGGAATGTACTGATGGAATAGTGATGAAATGTCAATCAAATTTACTGACAATCAAATTAGTAGGTATTCGATCAGTATTAGGTTAAGCACCGAAAGTAGAAAATGGCACCAACTTTATCTATAAATAACTCTGTTGGTAAAGTCATCTTCCAATCGAATTATCAGTAGAAAAGTAGGAAATTTTTCAGTAGAGATGTCCAAATCGAGCTATTTCTTTAAGAGTTGTTGGATGAGTTTTCCTAACCATGGAGTTTTATATTTATCCTCCATATAGTGTTTTAATTGTGAAAGAATGATGGTTGAAAGAATAGGGGTAAAAGAAAGGGAAAAGAATGTGTTTTTGCAAGTTAAAGCATGAAAGGTCGATCCATAGGCAAATAGGGTCAATCCCTAGAACCATTTAAACCTTAGTTAGCTTCTAGAAATGTCAAGGATTGACCCCTAAGGAAAAGAGGGTCGATCCCTGCATAACAAAAGTCTTAGAATAGTGTTTGGAACAAAAAAGATCAACTCCCAAGGGTTAAAAGGTCAACCTTTACAAGATAAAACACTTGGAAAACTTTCTGAAATTAAAAAGATTGACCCATAATGGCTAAAGGATCGATCCTTACAAGTTAGAACTAAAAATCAACATTTGAAATTCGAAAAGATCGACCCTTTGAGGTTAAGGGGTCAATTGTTATAGCCTTGAGAAGAAAAAATTTAACCTAAGGATCAACCCCTAAGCTTTAAAAGATAAATCCTTGGGCTACAACAGTGAAAAATATAAGATCTAGCCTGAGCCCTAACTCTTATTTTTTCTTTCTCTCAACCTCCAAACATTCTCTTTCACTCTCGAAACCCTCATACAGCTTCTATGGACCCTTATAGCAATGACTAAAGCTTTCAATCTTGAATTTAAGGTAAGATTAACGACTTGTAAGTTCTAAATCCATGGGTTTAGCCTAATCTTCTTTTTCTTAAAATTCTAGCACCAAAACCCTCTTTTGAGCTAAGGATTTTTTGGGACTTTTGCTCTCTAAAGAAGATATTGAGGTAAGGATGTTCATAGTTGAACAATAAGCTTCAAGTTTAAAGTTTTAAGTTTATTAGAGTTAGATAAAAAAATATGGATTTACTAGACTAGTTCTGAATAAATGGGTTTAATAGAAAACTAGGAAACTTATGATAGAAATTATTATGCTAGGATTTGTTTAGCTTGGAGATTGTAGAACAAGTGAGGATTGATGAAGTGAGGCTTAGAAAACATGTTTTTGTCAAGGTCAGCAGTACACCCTTTTAAACTACTTTAGTATATAAAGCTAAGCATGGTTTTTTGAATTAGTTGCCTTGCATGATTTGAATGCTATGTTTACAATATTAAATCAAAATGTTTATGTCCAAATAGTTTGAAAGAAGTTTTAGGATCTATATATGTAAGTAAATATTATTACTATGTTTTAGTTTCAACAAAAAGGGACAAACCCTTTCCAATGTTTTACTTTAAATGCCTTAATTTCGTTATGTATGTGAAATAAGAAATGTGTATGGAATTATAGATGATAAGTGGACATAAATTTCCCACCTTCGTACTTGATGATAAGTATGATGATTGATTATGTTTGGGAGAACACAATTTCTAGTAAAATAGTACCTAAATTGTTGCTATGGAAACTAGAGGTGAATGCTTAGGTGGATGTGGACATTCCCACCCTTTTGCTTATGATATGTTTTATGTGAATAGTACTTGAATAGGTGAATCATGATTCTTTGAATATGTGATGTAGTTTCATATACCTTATAAGGAAGTTTAAAGGTGCAGTATGAGTCTAGGTAAACTTGAGTATGTGTTGTTAATGAAATGAGTTATGAGGAAAATTCTTTGTATGAGATTGTTTCCTAGTGTTTTCACATGGTCTGAGTTGATATTCCACACATGCTGATGGCACCTAGTAAAATGTATGATAGTGTTTCCATACAGTGTGATGCAACATTCCACATGTGGTGATGGCACTCAGTGATATGAGTAGAGCGATCGCTATTTATTGTGATGTAGATTCCACCACGTGGTGATGACCATCAGCGTGAGTGAGGTTGATATGCCACTCATGAGACCCAAACATGGGATACCTAGACGTGGTCCAAGACCAGTAGGCATCCACATTGCATACATGATGATTGCATACTAATTTTGTCTTTGTGATATTTCTTTTGTGATTGTGTTATTATGTTTGGGGTGATTGATTGAATGATATGTTGAACTTTAGATTATAAGTTAAGCTAGATAGATTGATAGATAGAATAAGTGCCAAGACACTAGTTTGAGTTGTATGGATTGATAGATGATCACATGATGTTATACGATTGAATCTTAGAAAAAATCTTGAGTATATGAGTGACTCATATGGTTTATGGGAATGTTGGAGTAGATTACCCATAGTTTGGGTTAAATGGTTAAGTTCGTTATCCCTTATAAAGGATTCGATACTAGGTAAAGTATAGCTTGCTTGCTTTTTCTAAAGGTTTTGCATAAATGTTCAGCTTACTTAAAGAACTATATGTTTACAAAATGTTGATTTCACTAAACAAATGTGATTGATTTGTGGCAACTCAGTTTTATGATAATTGGAAAAGAATAAAGTAAGTTTATCTAAATATTCATGTTTACATTAAAGATGTAATTTGTGCAAAAACTCTAGACCTTGACTTGTCCTTTCTCGTATTCACCCTACGTAGACTTTGTGACTCACACATTAATTTCCCTTTTTTTTTTGTGGGTCAATGCTTAGCTTTCTACCTTGTCATAGAGACAAGATCTGATTCATTATCAGTAGGTGATATAGCAACCTACTTAAAGCCTAGAAAGTCGGGGTCATGTTCTATTGACAAGTCGTTTTTACCTTCATTCTTATATTATGTTGTGAAATAAATGAGAATTTCATGTTTTGATACTCATAATTGAGTTAATTATTTTGAATACCAAGATGGGTGATTTATATGTGTTTAGCTTATGGTGATGATGCCATAGATGTGCACACAATGAGCACATGATGTGCCTATAAAATTATTATGATATGATGCAAGGCTTTATACTTGAAATGAATTTCTTATGTTTATTGAATGTTGGCCATACCTCAAGAGGTAGATTTTTCATGATGTATGATAAAGTACTCGATGCCACGTGCTTAGTGATTGAAATAATGTGATTATATGTGAAACCCTAATTTTCTTCACTATATGGAACATGGTGAGTTTTTGAGTTTTTATGAGTTATATTGGTTATGATTATTGAATGAGTTTTCCAGCCATTGAATGTTAAATTCCTTCGTAATGTAATGTTACTTTCATTGATGATTGATGGTTTGAAAAATGATTGAAAAAGGAAATCAAAAGAAACTGTTTTTACAAGATAAGGCATGAAGGTCAATCCAATGTCAAGGAGAGTTGATCTTGAGAGTTATATGATCCTTAGCTAGCTTTTGGATATGTCTATGATTGACCCCCAAGGAAATGAAGGTCGATCCTTACAAGGTAAAAGTCTTGGAAAAGCTTTTAGAATTGCCTAGGATCAACCCCCAAAGGTCAAAGGGTCGATCCATAAAAGATAAACACTTAGAAAATTATCTAGAAACATGAGGATCGACCCATAAAGGAAAAAAAGTCAATCCCTACATGCTTGAGACTCAAATTTAGCTACTGGAATTTGGTAGGATTGATCCTTTACAGTTAAAGGGTAGATCCCAATATCCCTGGGTAGAAAAATAAAACCCCAAAATCGACCCCTAAGGTTTAAAGGGTCAACCTTAGGTTCCAATGTGGAAAAAATATAAAACCCAACTCGAGTCCTAGAATTCATTCTTCACTCTTTCAGTTTCCAACTCATCCCTAACAACTTCTAAAACCTTTTTCAACCTCTCAAGACCCCATTTAGCAAGGATTCAACCTTCCAAACTCAAATCTAAGGTAACATTTGGCATTTTTGGGTTTGAAACTCATGGTTATGACTTAACTCTATGATTTAATGAATTTAAGCTCATTTAATCTATTTTTAATCTAAGGATTTTAGAGGTTTTGCTCTCTAAAAAGGTTGTGAAGGTAAAGACAATTCAGGTTGTTTAATATATGGATTGGGTTTAAAGTTTGGAAACTTATTATAATTTAAATGAAGATTATTTGATAACTCGACTAGTTTTGAAAATGGATTTTGCCAAAAACAAAGATACTTACTATAGGATTTATTGGGCTAGGTGATTAATAGAGCTCATGACTCTAGGACAAAGCATGGTTGATGACTTGAAGCTAAGAGGAAGTCGCTTCTTGTCAAGGTGAGTGGGTACACCTTTTTAAAGTATGTTTTATGGTAAAATTGAGCATAGTTTATCAACTTGATTTGCATACATTATTTGAATGCTATATTGTTTTCGATAGATCAAATTATATGATAATAAATGTTTTCAATGAAGTTTTCAATTTACTATATAAGTAAATATCTCTACTACATATTAGTTTTCAACAAGGGGGGACAAGCCCATTCAAATGTTTTCATTCAAAATCTCCTTGAATGGGCGTATGAAGCTCGAATGGTGCAATGATAGATAGGTGCATAGGTGGATGATTAGATACCCACCCAATATGTGTGAAAGTGGTTGCTAGAATGCCCACTAATATAGAGTGTGAGAGTGGACGAATAAGTCTCCACCATTTAAGGACTATACGTGGATGCATTAGTGCCTACTGATAAATCTAATAGATGAATAACTTTACGTGATGTGTGAAACACTATTGTGTGGTATTTTATATAAATTTCCTTGTGTTATAAATATTCAACATAACCCATTATGAAGGTAAGAATACCACTTGATCGTAGCTGAACGTGGGGTAAGTATACCACTTGATTATAACTTATCCTGGGGTTAAGAATATCGTTTGATTATAACCCATTTTAGGGGTAAGAATACCACTTGATTATAGCCCATCGTGGAGGTAAGAATACCATTTGATAATAGTCCATTATGTGGGTAAGAATACTACATAAACAAAGCTCTTTGTGGGGGTAAGAATACCCAGTACCCATAAAGGTGAGTTTGGCGAATGTTACCCAGTACCCACAGTACCCATTCTGTGGGTAAGTGAGTTTGACAACGCTGCTTTTGTATGAAATGATGACGTGTTTGATTTCCAAATTATATTATTATGTGTTGAATGATTGGTAGAACTATTAAGTTGAAGACTTGATAACACTTCTAGATCTCTATATAAGGGGTAATTGCCCAACATACAAGTGGTTTGACAATTAATACTGCTACCAACAGTAAAGGTTCCAATACCTATGGTGTGAACTCTCTCTTTTTCTCCTTATGACTAATTGTTCTCGGAGTTATAAACATTTATTAACTCTTTTATGCAACTTGGTTTTCAAATGCTTTACGAAAATGTTTGAAACAAGATTGTTCAACATTTGAGAGAAAATTATATGGTTGTTTTTGAATACCACATTGATTTACCAAAGCATGATTTAGTTCAAAAAATCTTCCCTTTAGCTTGTCCCCCTCCCGTATCCATTCATGGAGTCTTTATGCCTTGCTCTCTAGTTTCCCCTATTTTTCTTTTACAGATTAGTAGCTCACTTACCTAGACATCTTTTGGAGGAATAGCTCAGCTTGCATTTGGTAGGTGTAATAGTGCCTTCTTTCTAGCCACCAGTGTCACTACACTTCGTAATGTGTCAAGTCAAGTCTTGAACTATTTATAATTACTACGATACTTGGCTTGTAAATAAGTATTGCTATATTCATATTTGCTTTACGATTCAGAATTTTATGCTGAGCCCTAGAATGAGTGCATAGAAATGTTGATATCTATGGTGAGATGACCATAGATGATAATGACACAAGATGTGTGCCAAACCATAGAATTTACATGTTATATGAATGATGATATTAAATGAAAGGAATATATCACTTTTATGTTTAGACTTGTAGATCTATATTGTTGGTCCCAAGTAAATGTGATAGAGAGGGGGTGAATAACACTTTTTGGCTCTTGTTAAAATTGACTTCTAATTGGGGACAAATGAAAGGTAAAAGAAGGATTTAAAGATGAATGAAAAACTAAAAAAATAGAGTAGACAATCACACCAAAATTTAGAGTGGTTCTGTCCAAGACTTACATCCACTACCTTGATTATTCAACCAAGGATTTTCCAAACAAATCCACTATGAATGGTGAAATTCACAAGCTTCCACCAAGCTTTACAATGGCTTTTACTAGGCTCAGCCAAAACCTTTCATAATGGTTTTTATAGGAATCAACCAAAACCCAACAACTAACTTTTCTAGGCTAAGTTTCAACCTATACACTCAATCAAGCAATTCAAGCTTGAATAAATTCTCTTTGAGTGTCTCGCACACTCTGAGTATACAAAGAAAAGAGAAATAAAGGTGTACCTATGATCACTTGCTTAATCTAAGTGGTACAAAGTGAAGTGCTTGAATCTTTTACTAGGATAGGCGTGGAGTGCAGAAAAATACAAAAAGTTTTTGCTAGTTTTTGAGCCATTTTTGTTCTTGGAAGCCTTAATTTCATTTCTAGCCATTGGAAGCCTCTTAAATACTTGGAAAATCAGCTTTGATAGGTGTTGAGCAGTTTTTGACCGTTGGAAATAGTTTTGTTGCAATTCTGGCCATTAATCTACCTTCTAGTGCACAATTCAAATTTTTTGACAGAATGCTCTTAGTCGACTAACTAATATCTTAGTCGACTAAGTTGTTTCTGTCTTCTGTTCTCTGCTTCTGGCAATGAGCACTTAGTTAACTAACTTCCTTCTTAGTCGATTAAGTTGGTTCTGTCTTGAAGTCCAGATTTTTGGCAGTAGACTCTTAGTCAACTAACCCATTTCTTGGTCGATTAAGTCTTTTCTATTTCTCAATACTCTTGAGCCCACGAACTTCTGATTCAAACTTTAGTTGACTAACCCTTCATTATTCAACTAAGGAACTTCCGTATTATTGATTAGTTGTGGCTTCTTATTCATATACTTTTTGATATGTCCCATGGAATTATTTATTTATCATTAGCATACAATTCTTGTGTTGCACACTCAAGTAGAATTATTAGACACAAATGAATGGGAATGTTTTACTATCATCAAAAACTAATGGAGCCAACATGTATTATGTTGTATTAGGATGAATGAATGCGATGGATGACAAGCCCATACATGTCGATTAAGGCTTGCTTGGGCCTAGAGGGCAATACCCATAAAGGTCCATGCACTGATTATGATCCTCCCAAAAATAGGATGTGACAAAGTTGGTATCACAAGTCCTATGTTTTTCTCAGTCATGTTGTGAAGTGCAAGGGTTCTATGTGAGAATCTTGTTTTTGGTTTGTGTACCTGAGCACAAATTAGAAATGAGAGACTAGTACATGATTCCTTGTTTGTCTTCCAAGCTTAAGTTCCCATTTATAGATGTCACTTGTATATATACATGTCTAGATATTGAAACCTTGTTTATACTTGCTCTTATCTAGGCGATTATGCCGCCTAGAACTCGAACGGTTTCTAAACATGTTGTAAAGCAGGAGACTCCCATAGATGTTACAACTAGACTACAGACTCCCATTGCTGAAGATCGTGGTGGACACAGTAGAGCCATGAGTTCAGTGAGAGTCGAAACACCAAACGATGACTTTGTGGAGTATCAAGCTCTAGATTATGAGAGTTATAGCTTAATAAATGTTAAGGCAGAGATAACAAGGTAAGGGACAAGCTACTGTACAAGCCTCCCTTAGTTAACAAGATCAAGATGACCTCTAATAGTCTAAGACTGTTAAAGGTAGTACGGATATTTCCTTACTAGATTTATTAAGGATGAAACCTTCATCTTTCATGGGTCCAATGTGTCAAAGAAACCCCAAGTTTTCTTGTATAACGTGGATAAGATATGTATCGCACTGAGATGTTCTAGCACTAAAGCCATGGAATTGGCTGCATTCTGATTGGATGATGTGGTTTAAACAAGCATGCGCCACTTAGGATAAGTTCAGTTATACATTTTGAACTGCTTTTTGACCTTTAGTGTGCAACATGTTAAAGCTTGAGAGTTTTAGGCACGGATACAAACTCTGAGAATAATAGTATCTAAGTGTAATATTAAGTTCACTCAACTTACTCAATATGCATCGTATCTCGTCTTTATGAAGGAGATGAAGATCAAGAGGTTTATGGATGGACTGTGTGAATTGCTATTTAAAGGAGTGACATGCCGAGACTTTGATTCCTATTCCTTAGCCATAGATTGTGCTTAGAAGATAGAAATAAGGACTATTGAGATTCGAGCAGCTAGAGATAGGTCCAAGAGGACCAAGATTGAGAGTCATAGAAATTCTAGAGGTGGTGGGGCATCTTTCTCCCCAAGCCAATAAAAATGTACTCAGTATTCTCGTTAAAGGATTGGTTCTAGGGGTAACGATGCCAAATGGGATAGGCATGATGGTTGACCACCCAAAAAACAAACTTCCGAGCATGATCGTCAGTCTACACTATAATGGCCTACTTGTCACAAGAAGCACCAAGGAAATTGACGTAAGGAGACTTTTTTTTTTTTACATGTGGCTTACCAGGACATATCCTAAAGAACTACCCTAAGCATCAAAAGTCACAAGGATATACCCAACCAGTGTTAACACTTGCTCTCATTGTTGCACAACTTATCAAAGAGGTCGAAAGATCTAGGGGCAAAGGTGTCGATAATACTTCTCGAGGTAGAGCATTAGGGTATGGACTTCATGGTGCAATTAGTTAAGGAAAACCCAGAGTTTATGCATTCACTCCACAAGATGCACAAGCATCAAATGCAGTTGTCACAAGTACTCTACTTGTGTATTCTATAAATGCACGCCTACGATATGATCCTAGTGCTACTTATTCATTTGTTTCTCCATATTTTTTTTATCTAATTTATGTATAGAGCACTCCAAAAGGGAGCAAGGTCTAATAGTAACTATTAGTCTATAAGTCTCAAAAGGGAATATACCAAGAGGGAGGTGAATTGCTATATTGAAATTTCTTTGAAAATCTAAGTATAAAAATAAAAACTTTTTTACCTTAAAATATTTTTTAATATCAAAAACAAAAACAAGTTTTCAACAATAAATTGCTAAACATAAAAATAATATATCAAAGTAAAATATTTTTCCTAAGTTAAATGCTAACTATGAAAAGTAAAGGGAAAAATATATTCCTAAGTGTAGAACAATAAATCAATATAAAAACTAATTTCCTAAGACAAATATGAGCAATAAATAATAATGCGTAAAATTAAAAAAAGTCACAAAGAACTTATAGTGGTTTGACTTTTTCGATCCCTACATTCACTCCCTTGGTAACTGAAATTTCAATCCACTATCAAAGATTCTTGCTTTTTAACAGGACAAAGCGATAACCCTCATATAATCCACAAAGGATTCTTGATTTTTAATGAGATCAAGCGATAACTCTTGCAATGGTTTTTTCATGAGATCAAGTGATAACCCTTACACAGTCCACAAATAAATTGTTGTTTTTTAACAACATTAAGCAATAACCAACAAATAGCTTTTCAAAATTAAGCTAAAACCTTTACAAGATGTGTGTGCAAAGGAGTAATAGCAAATATTTGCCTTACAAATGTTGAATGTTAGAGATTTTAGCTTTGGTGTAGTGAGAAAAGAAAAATTAGCTCAAATGAAGTAAGTATTTACCTTTGTGTTGGCTTCATTAGTTTTTGATGATGATAAAACATTCCCACTCATTTATGTCTAACTATGTTACTTGAGTGTGCAGGATGAAAAATGTATGCCAATAATAAATTAATCACTAAAATGCAACATAAGAATTAGGAGCTAAAATTGAGCCACAAAACAAAAGCCTTTTAGTTGGATAAATAAGGGAGTTAGTTAACTAAAACTCAAGAATAAAGATGGCTGATTAGAGACAGAGACAACTTAATCGACTAAGAAGCATTGTTAGTTGACTAAGAGCTTATTGCCAAAAATTGGGTTCAGAGACAAAGACAACTTAATCGACTAAGAAGCATTATTAGTCAACTAAAAGCTTACTGTTAGAAATTGGGTTCAGAGACAGAGATGACTTATGTCACGACCCAAATTCTGGGTCATGACCGGCGCATGGGCCCAATGGACGTAGTCCACTAAGCCCAAGCAAGCCTATTAATTTGACATGTTCATCATTCCATCATAAACTACTAAGTCATATATCATAACTTAGAATCAAAATAATATTAAGCATTGCCACTTCATACTGGCATGCCAAACAAGTGTATATACACTGTCTACACATGTATCTTAATATTTCACATTAGGTTCGTCTATACACAACAAAAAGAGACTAGATGTCCAGCAGAAAGACTTGGATGAATGTACAGCTACTGAATGCCGAGACACCTACCAAAAGATGGATACAAGCCCATGAGGACACCTCGTCCTAGTTACCAACTGTCTCTTAATCTGAAAACATGAAGTTGAAAGCGGTGAGCATAAACTCAGTGAGTGAACAAAAAGGGAACAAGCATACCATAAGGAATGTTTATTAAAATCATGATGCACTCATTTTCTCAAAACAATGTAATTTGTTCTAGTTCTTAGTAGAAGCCCTAATGTAAACCCCTTATGAGTAAATCACTTAAAAGATCCACACTTAACTATGGTACCAAAGAATCGAAAAATATAGCAAAACCCACAAGTTAGCCAAAATGGACAGAAAGTTTCTCGCTGCAACGAGAACCAGGTTTGGTGAAGGCCCTCAAACCCGAGAGTTTCTCGTTACAGCGAGAGTAAGAACATCAAGGAAAAAGTCTCATTTTCCTTTAAAACAAGCCATCCTGCTAAAATAACAATAGCAACATATAACACATGTAAACTCTCAAATTTCAACAAATCAAATGCTCACATATTTGCATTTACAAACATATACCATATATGTATATATATATATATATATATATAT
>NC_030850.1:15927366-15942212 GCF_000208745.1 Theobroma cacao
CTTTCCTATCACTCCAAAGTGAATTAACAATCTCAACTACAAAATATTCACAAATCAAATCTCTAGTCATTCTCAACACTTAAAACCCAATACTAGTTTACTACTCCCCTTGATAGCTTTGTAACTTTGAACTTCTTTCCAAAAGCTCTCAAGCTATTAATAAAGCTTTCTCTTTCTCTCTCTAAAACACCTAACTAGTGAGAGAGTATGGAAACAAGAATTTCAACATTTTCAAGGGTTTTAAAGTGAAAGAGTATAAGAATACAAGGGTTCTAGTCAAAAGGGCACTATGGTATGAAAATTAGAACTAGAGAGAGAAAGTTATGAAAGCTTCACATTAAGCTTCTATGGAGGAATTGAAGAAACGTGAGAGGGAAGAGAACAAGAAGAAGAAGCTGCTGGAAATCCCAAGAAGTTGCTAGAAGGAGAGGATATTTATAACCCAAGCTTATCCACTTCTTTGGAAATTACTAAAATGCCCCTCCACAAATTAGCTTAATCCTTGAACTCTCACACTTTTTCTTCAATTTTCCCACCTAGGGTTTGTGTTCTTTCCTTTTCTCTTCACTTCATGCTTTGGCCAGCCATATGGGTGAGACTAAGAGAGTTTTAAATAGATTTTACAAGGAAATTCTAGAATAATCCAAGCTTGACACATGGCATGTTTCCATTGGTCCATGTGTAATACTTATCCATTAAGCAATCTCTCTCCACCACATAAAATGTTTCAATTATCCACAATGTAAAATGTTAATGGCTAAAATCCATGGGCATGACAAGTGTCAAGTGGTGTAAAATTCCAAAAATTCCTATTTTGTCCTCGGGTGACAAAATTACCATTTTGCCCCAATAACATGAAAATCATCAAAATTTTTATTTCCTTGTCATTTCACCCATATTTTCATCCTTCATTTATGCTTTATGCCTACTTAAGCCATAATATTGTTTAAAACTTACTTTTATGGGCTTATTGAGAAAATGACGAAATTACCCTAATTAGGGATATCGCATATATTTCTATCTACAAGTCTATAAAGGTTAAGGTCTCACAACTTAATTGACTAAGAAGCATTGTTGGTCAACTAAGAGCTCATTGCCAGAAACTGGGTTTAGAGATAGAGACGACTAAATTGACAAAGAAGCATAGTTAGTCGACTAAGAGCATTCTATTTGAAGATTTGAATTTGAATATTAGAAGACAGATTAACAGATAGAACTATTTCAAACTATTTCTCAATGGTCAAAAACTGTCAAACATCCATCAGAGTTAGTTTTTCAAGTATAAAAACCCTCCCCAACGGCTAAGAATGCATCCAAGGCTTCCAAGTCCAAAAAGAGCTTAAAATAGCAAAAACTTCTCTGCATTCTTACTGCACTTCACTCCAATATTTGTAATTGAGATAAGCACTTCACTTTGTACCATTAAAATCAGGTTAGTGATCATAGGTACATCCTTATTTCTTTTCTTCTTGAATACTTATTTCAGGTTTATTCAAATTTGGGTTAGCTTTATTGAATGTATAGGTTCTAACTTAGCCTAAAAAAGTTAGTTTTAGGTTTTAGTTTATCCCCGTAAAAACCATTGTGAAAGGTTTTGGCTGAGCCTGTGAAAAGCCATTATAAAAACTTGGTGAAAGCTTGGGAATTCCATCATTTATAGTGATATTGTTCAGAAAATCCTTGGTTGAACAATCAAGGTAGTAGATGTAGGTTTTTGATGGAACCACTATAAATTGTTGAGTATTGTCTGCTCTGTTTTATTTTTTCATTTTCATTCTGTCTTAAATCATTCCTTCATCTTCCGTTGAACTAGTCATTATTGATCTTCAACTTGCCCTCAATTTGGAGCCAATTTGAGTAAGAGCCAAAAAGTGTTGTCCACCCCCCATCTAGCATATTTATTTGGGACCAACACTTTGTAAGCTTGGTGGAAAACTAAAATGAACCTAAAGAATAAGGATAAGCTTTTATAGGTCTCTCTAGAGTTTGAAGCTTTGGTTCAAGTTTTGTCTTGCTTCCAAATAGCTCAAATGTGACTATTGGTAACTGGGGTGAAGTTTGAAACCGTTAGACACAAGTTTGAATCTAATCTAACAGGTTGCTGAAGCTTGAGGGTCGACTAGAATACTCTTAGCGTTGAATATGTTCTTTAAATTTCTCAAATTAAGGCTCCATAGTTAAGGTTTGAAGCTTTGGTTTAGGTTTTGTCTTGCTTCCAAATAGCTCAAATGTGACTATTTGTAGCTGAGGTGAAGTTTCGAGCCGTTAAATACAAGTTTGAATCTAATCTAACCATTACTGAAGCTTGAGGGCCGACTACAACACTCTTAGGGTCGACTATGTTCTTCAAATTTCTCAAATTAAGGCTCCATAGTCGAGTATAACCTTCATCTATTTGATCCATCTCATGATAGTGTGTATTTTATAAATATAAGCTGTTATAGGCAACTATGCCTCCTCTATAGTTGATTATGTTTGTGTAAAGTCAAATTTTTTGTGCTTTTGACTTGTCAAGGTCGACTATGTCTATTCAAAACTTGATTTTCTTAAGCTTTCCAAAATAAGGTCGTCTATGGCTTTATCTTTAAGTTTTGCACTCTATCTGCCTTTGGATTGACTTGAGCTTTTTTAGGATCGACTCTTGACTTGTGTGTGGAGGTTTCTTTAGCTTTTTGGTGCTTTTCTTCAACTGTTTCTTCCGTACTTTGTTCCTACATTCAAATGACATTTCAAGGCATGTTTGCTTTTGCATTCTTAGTTGAATATGCATTGTTGAAAAGTTTATATGATGTTTTCTAATGATGCATTGCCTTTCAAACAATTTTCTAACTTTAGGGGATGTATTTGAGACAATTGCAAATACTTAGCATTAAGTTCAAGATAACATGTGATTTTTGTCAAATCAAAACTTGATGTAACTTAAGGCTAACAATCTACCCATTTTTGATATAACAACAACATGAGCTTATTGCATTTGAAATTTCTTGAAACCTCCCCTTAACTTAATTAGTCTCTATGCTCTTATTGAAAACATTTAAGTATAAGTAAAAAGGAGAAATGAATATGAATTTTGAAATTCTTCCCCTCAATTTATGCATGAAGTTCAAAAATGATTTCAACATAAATTTAACTAATATAAGAGCATTTCAATGTGCTTATAAACTTTTTCCCCTTTTTTTGTTATATAAAAAAGGTTAAGATGTGTGAGTTATAAATACTTAAACTCAAAAGATAATTGTTAGTGACTATCATTAAATATAAGTAAGAATTAAGTCCAATAATGATTTTAACCATCAAATCAAAACATTGAGATATATTTTCATGTAAATATTCAATCAATATATTAAGAAAAATATCCAATCATCATAATATGAGAGCATTAAATCAAGATATATTTCTAATCAGTATATATTAAAGCAAGGCATAAGGAAATATACTCATTTAGCACATCTAAAGAGCAATATGTATAAGTTAGTCATAATATATTTCTACTTAAAATATTCAATTAAAGCATGAAGAAATATATTCAGCCATTGCAATCAAGGCACATATAGATATTTTCAACCAAGATATATTGCCATGTAGATATTCAATCCAAGCATTATGGAATATATCAATATATCATAAACAAATCAAGATATATCTCCATTTCATATGTTTTTCAAGTTAATAAGGCGTATATCATCAATCAATCAAGAATGCCACATGTAGATATGTATATATATAGGCAAAAGTGTAGGCATTTCATCTTTGAAATTCAAATTGGATATGCATAATTAAGTATAAAACATCCATAAGGCTTTATATAATGTAAACGTGATTCAGTGATGTGTATGCAACTCTACATACTAGTATGTTCACATATTCATTTGAACAAATAATAAAGTAGCACATTAGATGCACAACCAATTATGCAAATATATTTACAAGTGTATGCACAACTAAGTATATCAAGGGATATGGCAATCATTATTCAAGCATAAATGAGAGACATCATTAAGTACAAGTTTAATATGGTGTTCAAGAGATATTACCAATAGAGATGACCACCACTTGTTGAGATTTTACCAACATCATTATTGAAGATTTCAAGTGCTCAACAATCATAGAACAATGTCAATGGCCATTTACCCCTTAAGCATTCACTAATTCAATTCCAACAAAGAGAAGGGATTAAATGACTAATCATATTAAAGTGTAATCTTACCTTCCCTTAGATGGATCATGAGACAAATACGGGGATAAATCATGAGCATATGATAGATAAGCATTACAATGGATAACCAATATGTCAATCTCATATTCATATATTCAAGGAGCTCAAAAAGCATGAGCATTTAAAAATATTCAATATATACTCCAAATACTCATAATTTCAAGACATTATGTGCATATTAGCTTCAATGCATGTCCAAAATATCATTTTGCATTAAGCACCTTTTCAAGTTTCATCATGCATTGTCCAAGCACTATCAATCCAACATTTTTAAAGAAATTCTCTAAATTATGTAAGAATGATAATTTAAGAGAGAATTTCCTCAACAACGACATATTACCATGAAAATATCACTATCATAGAGCATTGCCAAGTCATTTTGCACTTGTTGTAATTATATATAAGAGAATATTATGATCAAGCAAGCACAAACACGATTACAAAAATTTTGGCTATCTTCACCAATCATGATTTTAATTTGTTCCACCAAATGAATGCATGGTTTCAATCAAAAAATATGGGCATATACAAAAGATGATCAATAAAGCCTAAGATAAATGCTATTTCTCAATGTTCTATAAGCATCTAAGCATCAATAAATACCAATTGTTAAGATTTAAGAAATAAGCATTCAATTAAGGCTCATTAGATATTCATTGCTAACTCAAGATATAGGCCATTTTTCATTTTAAACCAAGTCATTTATGATAGCCTATAAGCTAATGTTGGATGCACACAACTCTTTAGATCATGTAATCATTTTAGGCTCATGACCGATATAGTTAACAATTAAAAGCACATTAAAAATCTTCAACTATGTCAACACAACTTATATCATGATCTAACTTGACAATTTAAATTTCTCTTTCAAAAGCATAATCCAGGTCAAGTTATAGACTTCAAATCTTAAAATCAAGCAAAATGAGATATCATGTAAACATGTGACTTGGCAAAAATGATAGATGAACTAAACATATTTTTCATGAATTTCAATGTGTTCGTCATAACCAATTCCATATGCATAACTAGAAATCAATTTTGAAATAATCAATTAAGCACAATCATAAAGCATATTCCAAGAATTGATTCTAAACCAAGCATTTTAACATTTCAATTCCTCAAGAATGATTTAATCAATATAACCATATGAACATTTCATTCTCAAGAAATCATGTTATCTATGCAAGCACATGGGTAACAATAAGATCAACAAATTCAGGCATTTATTTTCATCAAGAACAAGTCATAATCGCATTTTTAACATGTGAAAAACTTGTTCAAGTTATATATAAATATAAGCTCAAGCATGGCAAATGATTTTCTCCCATAGGCTTATATTGATGAAATTAATTTAAGTAGTCAAATCTTATTATGCTCAGATTATCATTTTATCATCCTCATCAAATCATTTATGTTCAGGTGTAACTGCACTTCATGCTCACATTCCTTGTAGTCAATAATTTTGTACAATCAACACTCAATCATATATTTTCAAGCAAATGCAACATGAACAACACTCGTTGCTTAAGCAAGTAATTCACAATCAATCAAATTCATCAATCAAGCATTCTTCAAGATTAAAAGAGAAAGGAAATAGATATCACCCATTTTTTATTTTGTGTTCAACCTTTGAATTGTTCTCCCTTGTATTTGATACCTACAAAGATCTTTTTCACTTGACATTTGGTATCTAAATTGCTTTGGATCCTTGAGGGTTAGTTTCAACAAATAAATGCATAAGATAATAAATTAAACAATGAATGAAGTAGAAATTTATGAGTCTAAAAGGGTTCCTACTCCTAATTTCTTATCTTTCTTTTCCTTTAACAATACTCTTCAATTTTCTATTTTTTTCTTCTAATTGATCATAATTTCTTTGGAGTATTTGAACATCAATTTTCAATTGATTTTTGTCTTCCATCAATGATTCATTCTCAATTCTAAGACTTGAAATCTTTTTTTTCTGTTAGATTTAAATCTTGAAATTCAAGAGCTAGATTCTTAAAGATACTTTCTAATCCACTATTTGTAAAAACAAATGGTTCATGAGATGAAGATCCTACCTCATAGCTTGATCTTGAATTTCGAAATTGTCTTTTTTCTTCATCCCCACTTGATGAGCTTTCATCCATAAAATCATCTTTTTCTAATTCTTTTTCATGAGTTTCACCATATAGCTCTTTTAGCTTTTTCCAAATTTCTTTGGCACTTCCACAGTTTACGTTACCTCTTTACAAGTGCATTAAGGATAGTATGCATGGGTTTGGTATTGAGTTAATTTAAGTCAAGATCATGTTTCCATTCATCCATTTCCTTCTTAATCTTATATGGACCATCTTCAATTGTATCCAAGTTTGATAGTTGTTGGCAATGACAAAATGCCTCATTCTATATCTCCATATAAAGATGTCTTCAACATTGAAATGTGGAGGGTCAAGGTGTGATAATCCTTCTTGAGTTTTGTAATCATCAAGTTCCATGCAAAAAAAGTTTGAAGCTGTCACGACCCAAATCCCGGGCCATGACTGGCTCATGGACCCAATAGAGGTAGCTCATTAGGCCCAAGCAAGCCTCTTTATGAGATTCTATTCCTCATTCTATCCATCATCTTTAAACCTATGTGTTGTAATTCTCGACGATGAATGTTTCAGTAATATTTTATAGCAACTGAATATTCATATTTGTATTACCTCAAAGTACTGTCATTCATTGCCATCTGATAAAGGCATCATTATCAATCCAACACATACATACTTCATTTATAACATGACTCTTAGTAGTTTACATTACATATGCGTGTGCACGGATAAAAGACTCTCAACTGTCAGCGGAGTGACTTTAAGTGAAGGTACCGCTACTGAGATGCCATAGTACCTACCAAGAAGACAAGCATATGTGGACACTCAATCTAGGTCCCAACTGCCTCCGAATCTGAAAACATGAAGTTTAAAAACAGTGAGTATAAACCCAGTGAGTGAACATAGGAAGGGAACAAGCAACAATAAGAAAAGTTGATAATCATGATGCACTTATTTGAAAACAATGCAACTTAGTTCAAGTTCTTATTAAAATCCCTCCATTAAACCCCTGGTTTTTAAATTATTTAATGATGAAGGAACCATATTTAGTATGAAATTAAAAAGAGAGGAAATTTCCAACAATTATCCAAGTAAGGCAATATAAACAAAATGTTTCTCATTGCAATTAAATCAATTTACAAATAACGGTAAATTTTTAAGATTCATCATGTGCATCTCACCCAGCTCATGTGCATCCCACCACATCGTGCACATAGCCGGACATCCCATCTCACCCAACTCATGTGCATCCCACCACATCATGCACATAGCCGGACAGTATCACCATTCATCTCCCTCACCACCGTAATCACCACCAAGTGCACACTCACCCCGCACATGCACGGTTGCATTTGTCACACAATGGTACCATTTATGACATAGTATATATATATATATATATATATATCAACATTATACAAAAACATATGGATTCATCCTTTTACACATTTCACTTTTCACAACATCAAACACTTTATCAAGTGCTTGTTCCCAGGAAATTTTAAAGCAAAAACCAATGAAATTTCCAAATGATTCACTGAAACAAGTAAACATTTCCCCAAAACATTTTGAAATGCAAGTTCACTCACCTTATGATAGCGGGATATTATATCGCTCTTTGTTCAAAGGCGTATCTAGCTATTCTACTTGCCGGTCACTCGTTATTCCCTCCGGCACGCCACCACCGTGCACTATCTTTACTTTTGTACTTCCTAGCAACAATCCCAATTCAATATCGTTAGTGTACCTCATTTCTACTTCTCTTTTTCCTTCAATCATGAATCCTCATCCAACTAACATATATCTTGACACATTCTTTGCCAAAGTGGCCTTTATCTTTACTTGCGTAATTCTTTAGATTATGGATACCGGTAACTTATTTATGACTCTAGCACATATATAAATCTTGTCTAAGGATATTTATCAAGTTTATCCATCATTTCCACAACAATTACCTAACATATGGCAATAACTATAAATTTACTTCTATCAACATTTTCTAAGGCTACATGTACCACCATCCTCATTTACATGTTGCCACCAAGCATAACATTAATATTCATTCGTGCACACACCAAAATGCGTAACCTTTTAAACCTTTCCTAACAACACATATCTACACACAAAACTTCCAATCAATATAATTGTCTTCCAACCATACCTATCACATCACAATAACCATACATATGCACGTAATCATTCTCACCATACTAGACCAATCATAAGCTTCAAATTGTAGCATTAAGCTTACCACTTGGTTTTAGCTGGAATTTCACCAAATGAAATTCATAATTTCTTCACACCCATGGTCACCATAGCTGCCACAAAATGATTCACACATTATTTTTCCAAGAATTTAACCAACCATAAGCTTAAAAACACAAAATCCTTACCTTAGCTTGCTTGAATTACAAAACCAAGCTTTTCTTCCTTTTTCTCTTTTTTTCTTGCTTCTCCTCCTAGGGTTTATATGTGCTGAAAATTGGGGTTTAAAACTTTCAGTTTAGCGCCCAATAAGTTTGGAGAAGAAAGAAGTAAGAAAAGAAAGGAAATAAGAAGAAAACAAGGAAAAGAAATTGAAAAACTCCATTTTCATGGTGGTAAAGGTGAATATGGCGTTGGGTGGGGAGGAAGAAAAAAAAAGTTGCTAGAAGCTGGTGGAAGCTGCTGGATAATGATATTTATAGCCAAAGCTTATCCAATTTTTGATGCAATTACAATAATGCCCTTAACAAGGTGGCTTATCTTACTCCTATCCTTTGTGCAATCTTTTTAATCTTTTAACACTGAGAAAAGGTCCAAAATCCTCTAAAAAGGTCCCTTGAATAGCCTCCCAAAAGCCCTAGCTTCCAAAGTCCCATAAAATTGTTAATTGTGGAAAATACGGTGAGGGCCGCGGTTCTTAATTTCCAGCATCGCGACGCTCAAAGGTTCTGCCAAATTCTGTTCCTTTGGCACAGTATTTTCATTTTAACAAAGATTTTGACCACATTCTCGCTAGAAATGGGCAAAGTGGTAAACATTAAAGTTGTAGCCCTGCCTCTTAGCTTTCTAATGGTCTAAAAATCATGCCTCTTAGCTTTCAATTGGACTTGAAAATCCAAAACATATGCAAATAGAGCAATAGTCCATTGTGCACCTTTCTTCACCAATTGAATTATTTTTGATCCTACTGCTATAAAAATGTAAAATAAATATAAATAACATAAAACTAGCATTATTAGCCACCATATAAAGGTACGGGGTACTATAGTCTTCCCCACTTCAAATGAATTCGTCCTCGAATTAAAATCGGCGTAGGGTGAACAATCAAAGTTCTAAAATTCTTTTACATCACTTCCGTTGGCCATTCTTAACATAAGATCTTGGCTTATGCATCATATCAACTTCCAATCTTTTATAGAAAACTCGACAATGTCATAATATATAATTATGTGTACTACTCTTGTTGGATTAAAACAATATCATTCTTCATCTTATGATGGGAATTCAAATATGCCATTAATTCTGGTTACACCCCAATCAAATCATCCTTAAATCATCAATTATGCATGTTTACTTAACCATCTACAATTCCTCTATCTTGATCTTTTATCAAACCTTCCAACATTCAAGCATTTATTTCCCCCATTGACTATAAGTCTAAATTGTCAACCCACCTCTTTTTCATTTTACATACTTCCATGCAAATTCCATTGAAACATTTCACGATACATAAAGATCAAACACTCTTTATTCATTTCATATATATTCAATATCATGGTTAATTCAAATCCGGTAACCATTGGTAACCATATTCCCAAAAAACAAAACTCCAGTACTTTCGTGATTGAGCACTCACTAGATAAATCTTAACTCATACCACGAGGCATTTTAATAAATCATGACATTCACATACATCCTTATGATCCTAACTAATCTCTTTAATCAATAACTCAACCTCTCAAGGTTAAAGTTACTCAAAATTTTTCTTTAAAGTTTTTTTCCAAGTCTCATCTTGATTACTAATCATTTCTATATTTCCAATGTCATAATTAATTTGCTCATCATCAATCACATACAACACATCTAACTTGAAATTCCTCCAATTTACTCCAATCGTTAGATCTCATGGCCTCATCAGTTTTTTTTTTTTCAATTTGAAGATGAAATTAAACATTTATCTTTCCTTAAGTGCACTTTAAAATCAAGGAATCAGTTACTAAGACCTTTCCGAAATTAACTTCTTTGGCCCTTTTTACCTTAGAAAATTAAATCCATAATCCTCCATTTTGAATCATGGGATTTATGCCAATCAAGGCAGATTTTACACTTTTCTTACACAAATTCAGATGCGCAACCTTCATGTATAAGCTATAAAATTTTCCCTAAATCTCCATAAGTCAAAACTTCATATTGGAGCTATTTCATACTAATACATTCTATTCCTTCAGTCTTTAGGAAATGAAATCCGTGGCATACTTCTCTATTTGTGAACTTCATGATAACCTAACAATTTCTAGCTTACAATTAAGCTAGTTTATATGCCAAGCCTCTCAAGCTATATCCCAAAGCACCAAGTTTGATCACAATATAATAGAATTTGATGAGCTTATACCAAAAGTATAAGCACTTACCTTTAAGCTAACAATATTATAATTAACTTATTCACTGCCAAAATCATCGATAAATTATCTTAGTCATTATCTAGTGCTATAACCACTAATAGGATATCATCATCGAATCAAATTATAACAAACTCTGTATGAGTTTTTTTTTTGTACCAATATGCAACAAATATATCCATACATATATATTTCTAAAAATTTTTAACTTCGAGTAGTCTTAGGCATAACCAATTCAATAAGCCACTTGTAATACTAAAATAACCATCAAATCAAGTTTGGAATCATCTCTTCTCACATTTAATCAAATCATGCTCACCATCATGTGATGATTACACAAAGCCAATTTTGATGTTTTATTTTTCATGCAAAAACCAATCGTTAATTGGCACCATCCTTGGACACCATGTGTCTTAAAGATCGATTTTTCTTAGCCGAAATTCATATTGTAGTATTCCAACTCCAGGTCATGTCTCATTACCAAATCTTTACCCATATATGAGTACTTGAATTCTCAAATCATCATCTCTTTTCTAAGTAGATCTCTACAATTCCCATGGCGTATTTTTATTCCTTCACCATTAGTAGTATCATTTAATCAAACCGTATCACCCTCGTTCTTTAGACATTTGAAACACAATTTAACCTTTGCCTACCTTCATCAGACACTTTACCTTGATAATTACTCAAAATAAATTGAAATTTGTGGGGGAAGCATCTTTCACAATTTATGCCTTGTGTCTACAAGTATATCAAGACCATAACCTCATCAGGTCTACCTAATGGCAAGATAATCATTGCCTTAAACCAACATTTCCAAGCATCCTTACATTTGCAACATGTTTTTATACTTATGTGACATATCAGTCACAAGCCCCAACTTGACTATATAGCCATTTGCTCTTTGAGCTTTAATGTTTTCTCATTGTGAAATATCTCTCGAAATACATCATCAGGGTGTTCACAGAGTGGATACAAGTCCATAACTTATAGTTCAATGCCTGAAGCAGTGAATACAATCTCATCGTTAGAGTTCTATCCTTATCTACCAATCATAGCTCCCATCATTTATCTTACTTTTCATTCACTCTTTCCTTAGCCTTTAACAAGGCTTAGTTTCTTGTCTCTTTTATTTCTTAGGACTTGACTTTAGTCTGCGTAATGTTTATCTTAATACTTCACATGGTAATTTATCTCAAGAACTCTCTAACTCCCCATTTTTCTTACATACCCTTATATAAGGCAATAAAGAAACTTTTCAATTCATTTATATAAATACGTTCTAAAACCTTACAACTCTAATCAACAAAGCTGAACATCAAGTCTACTGTCCATAATTCAGCTTACAAATCCGTCTCCATGCCACTCACATCTTGTTCTTGCTTCCTAGCATAAGATGTCCCTAGCACTACGGCGCTGGGTGGTCAGCACTGCGGCGCTACAACCATTGGAAATTTACTTTATCAAAACAATTCCCAAACTCATAAATTACAACCCCAAGTATATGCCCACATATTGATAACCTTTATTTATTTCATGATCATGAAAACTACAATTTGTAAAACTAATTTTCTATCATACATACGCTATCAGAACATTAATTTCAACATCTATTTCACCCTTTTTGTGGTATGCCAAAATCGTTGTTTAGGTATATTTCACTACTAACAATCTTATTCCTTTACCATAACATTTAGTGCAACTTTGCTTAAGCACTTGTCTCCAAATAACTCTTAAATACATAAATATCAAATTGTACACCGTTTAGTGTTAAAATCTTGATTTTCTTATCAATCCTTAACCAATTACATTTACAAAATAGACAATTCACTTAGTTGTCGCATCTCGCTCTTGCGGCCATAAGATCAAAATTGTTCTAAACTTAGGATGTAAAAACTCCCTCTTAGAGCATATCCAAAAATCAATATTTTTAAGTCCCTTAACTTTGAAGAAATCAAATTCAAAACTAATCATTTGCACCATAGTTTGCATACTAATCCAATTAGACTCTTAAATTGATCCTTTGAAGCGATTCGTACATCCAGCTCAAATTTAAAACTCCATAAGGCATTTAGACTAGAATCAATTTTCTTAAGTCATTTAACTTTAAACTACCACATTCACCACTAGTCCTTTAATTCATTGACTTCGTACTAAGCATAGCAAAATTTAAGTCCATCCTTAGAGCATATTTGCTTACTAACCTTTTACTTATTGGCCACACATCAATTATAATAGTCACTGATTTTCACCCTTGAGCTAATTCATGCACTTATAATTATAACCCAACATAGTTGAAATCAAACCTTAGGATCTCACAATCACTTAATTGAAATCAAACCCAGCTCCTTCTAAACTGCTATACACATATTCAACACAAATCCGCATATAAAATATTTCGAAAGTTCAACACCATTCATATATGGGCAGGGCAAGCTTAATTAACACAGTGCACTTACCTCCGTGCACGTGAGCATCGGTTTATACCTCCCTTAATACTTAGATTTATAAACCTCAAGTGAATCTCAACAATCACTATTTATTCCAGTCAAAATATGCCTCTTATTACCATTATCACATGTGCCCCTTTATATTGACCTCAAAAATAATCCATAGTCATCTAATTTTTCTTTCCATTAACAACCATGGGTTCAACTCATAACTCCACCAAATAAATAAATTATTACAGATTGAACAGTCCAGCTCCACCTTCCTCCATCCCTAATCGGAGGGATATATCATTACATTGAGCTTGTGTTAGAAGCATTTGCTTTAAGATCTCTCCAACATTGGCTCATGTCCTAGGTGGCATCTCAAACTCGGACAACGGCACCACTTATGACCTTTATGTAAAGTTAGTGAAAAGGGTAGGTTACTAAGAATAGGCATTCATCTAGCCTCTTGTCTATGACTTGTGCTGCAGTCACAAGCCATAAACAAGACTCTATATTAACTCCGACAACTCCGCTGACTGACACAAGAATCCTTAGGACTCTACTAAACCTAGAGCTCTGATAGCACCTTTGTCACAACTCAAATCCCGGGCCATAACCGACGCATGGACCCAATAGGCGTAGCCCATTTGGCCTAAGCAAGCCTCTTTACGAGATCGTGTTCCTCATTCCATCCATCATCTTTAAACCTATGTGTTGTAATTCTCGACGATGAATGTTTTAGTAATATTTTATAGCAACTGAATATTTATATTTGTATTACCTCAAAGTACTGTCATTCATTGCCATCTCATAAGGGCATCATTATCAATCCAACACATACATACTCCATTTATTATCACGACCCAATTTCCCGGGCCATGACCTGTGT
Organism: Theobroma cacao; assembly: GCF_000208745.1. Taxonomy (NCBI): domain Eukaryota; kingdom Viridiplantae; phylum Streptophyta; class Magnoliopsida; order Malvales; family Malvaceae; genus Theobroma; species Theobroma cacao. The sequence continues at coordinate 15,941,589 of NC_030850.1, forward strand.
ATGAGCTCAATGAGCATAGCTCACTAAGCCCAAGCAAGCCTATCCATTTACCTTTGCTTAACAATATCATGCATACACACACACCTTTTCCCGGGTGTGAACATAGCCAAAAACACAATGGCATTATCGATAATAATATACATGCACTATATCAGTCATGTATTTAGCAATTTACATTGCATACACAAGTTCACATTGTTAGATTGTATTCATAATACAAAAGGACCCATGACTTCCAGCGGAGACATTTACAATAAAAGGGATTACTATCGAATGCCAGACACATACCCAGGAGATGTACTACGGGGACTCCTCGATCTAGGGTCCAACAGTCACCTGATCTAAAAACATGAATTTTTATAAAACGTGAGTACAATACTCAATGAGTGAACAAGAAGGGAACAAGCATACCATAAGGAATGTTTATCGAAATCATGATGCATTCATTTTCTCAAAACCATGCAATTGTTTTAGCTCCTTTAAACCCCTCATGTAAACTCAACATGAGTAAATCACTTTACAAAAATCTATGCTCAACTATGGTACCAAAGAAATGGGAAATATGGCAAAACCCCACAAGTTAGCAAAATGGACAGAAAGTTTCTCGCTGCAGCGAAACAGAGC
>NC_030850.1:15943113-15963177 GCF_000208745.1 Theobroma cacao
AAATCAAGAACAAAAGCATGGGTAAGCTAGGTATCAAGGAGAATTAAAGAAATTCTAACTTACCTAGCTTGTTTCCTTGATTTTTTCACTTTTTCTTTGAATTTCCACCTAGGTTTTCTTGTTTTTCCCTTTGTTCTTCCTTTGTTCTTGTCGCTGGTTACCTAGGCCGAATATGGTGAGAGAATTGGGGATTTAATGGGCTGATTTCTATAGAAAATAATAAAATAATCAAGCATGCCACGTGTCACATGCTTATTGGCCCAATATTTTTTTAACTTTTTGACTTTTTCTTCTTAATTTTCCACCACAAATATTCTGGTATTTATCCAATCTTACCACAATTAAAATCCTTTGGTCTTGACAAGTGCTGGGGTGAAAAATTTATCGATTTACCCCTGGGATAAAAAAATTATGATTTTGCCCCTATACTCCAAAATGTACCGAAATCACATTATTTCTACTTTTCAACCTCAAATAACACTAATATTGATCAATATTAACCAAATGAGGCAAAAATCATTTTATAAAAATTCTCGTTTAGTCCTCTAGTGGCAAAATTACCATTTTGCCCTTGTGCTCAAAAAATACTGAGAATCACAATTTTTCACTGTTAAACATCATTTTATACTCCAATAATCATAATTATATTTCATATAATTATTCTTGGTCAAATGTGATCAAATCTTGGCTAGAAATCTCCATTTTATCATCAAATGGTAAAATAACCGTTTTGTCCATAATCGGTCAATTTTTCTGATGAACTCCAAACTGGACCTTGAACTCCGAATCACTATTCTAAACCATTCTGTGGGTTTCAATATTTTCAAATTCCTCTTAGAATTTCTATTTGAACTAGTTCAAGGTTCGATTTAACTTAGTTGTACCACTCGGTACAATATCGTCTTTTAATCGAGCTTGACAGGGTCTCACATTTATAACATGACTCTTAGTAGTTTACATTACATATGCGTGTGGACGGACAAAAGACTCTCAGCTGTCAGTGGAGTGACTTTAAGTGAAGGTACCGCTACTGAGATGCCATAGTACCTACCAAGAAGACGAGCATACGTGGACACTCATTAGGTCCCAACTGCCTCCGAATTTGAAAACATGACATTTAAAAACAGTGAGTATAAACCCAGTGAGTGAACATAAAAAGGGAACAAGCAACAATAAGAAAAGTTGATAATCATGATGCACTTATTTGAAAACAATGCAACTTACTTCAAGTTCTTATTAAAATCCCTCCATTAAACCCCTAGTTATTAAATCATTTAATGAAGGAACCATACTTAGTATGAAATTAGAAAAATAGGAAATTTCCAACAATTATCCAAGTAAGGCAGTATAAACAAAATGTTTCTCCTTGAAATAAAATCAATTTGCAAATAACGGCAAATTTTCAAAATTCATCATGTGCATCTCACCCAGCTCATGTGCATCCCACCACATCGTGCATATAGCCGGACATCCCATCTCATCGAGCTCATGTGTATCCCACCACATCGTGCACATAGCCGGATAGTATCACCATCCATCTCCTTCACCATCGTCATCACCAGCAAGTGCACACTCACGCCGCACAAGCACGGTTGCATTTGTCACACAATGGTACCATTTATGACATAGTATATATATATATCAACATTATAAAAAAAACATATGGATTCATCCTTTTACACATTTCACTTTTCACAACATCAAACATTTTATCAAGCGCTTGTTCCCAAGAAATTTTAAAGCAAAAACCGATGAAATTTCCAAATGATTCATTGAAACACGTAAACATTTTCCCAAAACATTTTGAAATGCAAGTTCACACACCTTATGACAGCGAAAAATTACATCGCTATTTGTTCGGAGGCGTATCTAGCTATTCTACTTGCCGGTCACTCGTTATTCTTTCCAGCACGCCACCACCGTGCACTATCTTTACTTTTGTACTTCCTAGCAACAATCCCAATTCAATATCTTTAGTGTACCTCATTTCTACTTCTCTTTTTCCTTCAATCATGAATCCTCATCCAATTAACTTATATCTTGACACATTCTTTGCTAAAGTGGCCTTTTATCTTTACTTGCGTAATTCTTTAGATTATGGATACCGGCAACTTATTTATGACTCTAGCACATATATAAATCTTGTCTAAGGATATTTATCAAGTTTATCCATCATTTTCACAACAATTACCTAACATATGACAGCAACTATAAATTTACTTCCATCAACATTTTCTAAGGCTACATGTACTACCATCCTCATTTACTGTTGCCACCAAGCATAACATTAATATTCATTCGTGCACACCAACATGCATAACCTTTTAAACCTTTCCTAACAACACATATCTACACACCAAAGTTCCAATCAATATAATTGCCTTCCAATCATACCCATCACATCACAATAACCCTACATATGCAGGTAATCATTCTCACCATACTAGACCAATCATAAGCTTCAAATTATAGCATTAAGCTTACCACTTGGTTTTAGCTTGAATTTCACCTAGTGAAATTCATAATTTTCTCACACCCATGGCCACCATAGCTGCCACAAAATGATTCACACATCATTTTTTCAAGAATTTAACCAACCATAAGCTTAAAAACACAAAATCCTTACCTTAGCTTGCTTGAATTACAAAACCAAGCTTTTCTTCCTTTTTCTCTTTTTTTCTTGCTTCGCCTCCTAGGGTTTATATGTGCTGGAAATTGGGGTTTAAAACTTTAGGTTTAGTGCACAATAAGTTTGGAGAAGAAAGAAGTAAGAAAAGAAAGGAAATAAGAAGAAAATAATGAAAAGAAATTAAAAAACTCCATTTTCATGGTGGTAAAGGTGAATATGGCGTTGGGTGGGGAGGAAGAAAAAAAAGTTGCTGGAAGTTGGTGGAAGCTACTAGATAATGATATTTACAGCCAAAGCTTATCCAATTTTTCATGCAATTACAATAATGCTCTTAACAAGGTGGCTTATCTTACTTCTATCCTTTGTGCAATCTTTTTAATCTTTTGACACTGAGAAAAGGTCCAAAATCCTCTGAAAAGGTCCCTTGAATGCCTCCCAAAATCCTTAGGTTTTAAAGTCCCATAAAATTGTTAATTGTGGAAAATACGGTGAGGGTCGCAGCTCTCAATTTCCAGCGCTGCGGTGCTCAAAGGTTCTGCCAAATTCTGTTCCTCTGGCACAGTACTTTCACTTCAACAAAGATTTTGACCATCTTCCCGCCTGAACTATGTAAAGTAATAAACATCAAAGTTGTATCGCTTTCTCTTAGCTTTTTAATGGTCTAAAAATCATGTCATTTGGACTTGTGTAGTGAGAGATATACTTGAAAAACTGAAATATATGCAAATAGAGCAACAGTCCATTGTGCATCTTTCTTCACCAATTGAAATTATTTTTGATCCTACTCCTATAGAAACATAAAATAAATATAAATAACATAAAACTAGCATTGTTAGCCACTATATCAAGGTACAGGGTACTACAACAACTTTATCATTCTTCTCAACTGTGAAGTCATCACTATTGCTCTAAGTTGCTATCATCATTTTCTTCTTAAATTTTCTTGTAATGTTCCTCATGTTGTTGTCAAGAATTCATATTTTGTGTGACTAGGCCTTTTGGAATCAAAACATATCAAGTAATCTATTGCATGTTCTTCTTTAGTCACATCTCTCCTTGTAGGTTTCCTATTTCTAAGGTCTTTCTACATGAGTTTATTAAATTTCCTAGCTAACAAAGCTATGTCCTCCTCATTTTCACTCTAACTCTTAGTGTTTCGCTCTTTTTCCTCAACTATAGATTTAAAGGCTATTCCTTTTTTGTTTGAGCTCTACTTTCTTAGGTTTTTCCCTCTCATTCCCATGTTTGAGTGTCATTTTATAAGTGATAATGGAACCTATAAGCTCCTCTAACTTAAAATAATTTAGATTTTTAGCCTCTTTTATAGTCATGACTTTAGGTGTCCAAGACTTAGGTAATTTATACAAAATTTTCTTGACAAGTTGGCCATTAGGAAAGTCTCTCCTTGAAACCTTTAAACCTTCTACAATGTTGGTAAATCTTTCAAACATCTCATTTATGGACACATCTTCTTTCATCCTAAATAGTTCACAGTCATAAGTGAGCAATCCAATCTTGGATTCCTTTACTTGATTGGTTCCCTCATATGTGGTTTCTAAGGTATCCTAAATTTACTTTGCATTTTCACACATACACACTTTATTAAACTCACTAGCTCTTAAGGCATAAAGAAGAATGTTATAAGCCTTATAATTTAGTTGAATTAGTTTCTTATCTTTGTCATCCCATTCCTTCCTAGACATAACAATTATTTTACCATCTACCTTTTTACTTGGAATATGTGGACTATTTAGAATGACATTCCAAATATATAAGTCCATAGATTGAATAAACATTTTTGCATGTTTCTTCTAATAAAGATAGTTTGTACCTATAAAAAGAGGTAGCCTTTAGATCAATTACCCTTCACCGAGTACAATTGCCATCACCTCCATTTTTATGATTTGAGCTTCTACAACAGATCTCTCAACGGTGGTTAGACCTACAAAATTTAAAACCAAGCTCTGATATCAGTTGTTGGTGTAGAAGTCTCAAAGGGGAATGTACCAAAAGGGAGGTGAATTGGTATATTAAAATTCTGTGAAAATCTAAGTATAAAAACAAAACTTTTTCACCTAAAAATATTTTTTAATATTAAAAACAAGTTGTCAACAATAAAATGCTAAATATAAAAATAATATACCAAAGTAAAATATTTTTCCTAAGTTAAATGCTAACTATGAACAATAAAAGGAAAAATATTTTCCTAAGTGCACAACAATAAATCAAAATAAAACTATTTTCCTAAGACTAATTTGAACAATAAATAAGAATGTAGAAAATTAAAAAAAAAAGATAAAGAATTCATAGTTGTTCGACTTTTTTGATACTTACATCCACTTCCTTGGTAACCAAGGAATTTCAATTCACTATCAAGGATTCTTGCTGTATAATGAGACAAAGTGATAACCCTCACAAAATTCACAAAGAGATTCTTGTTTCTTAACGGGATTAAGCGATAATCCTTACAATGGCTTTTTCATAGGATCAAGCGATAACCCTTACACAATCCACAAAGGGATTCTTGCTTTTTAACAAGATTAAGTGATAACCCACAAGTAGCTTTTAAAGTTAAGCTAGAACCTTTACAAGATGCATGTACAAAGAAATAATAACAAAGATTTGCCTTACAAAAGTTGGATGAGAGAGATTTTAGCTTAAGTGTAGTGAAAGAAGAAAAATCAGCTTAAATGAAGCAAATATTCAACTTTGTAAGCTTGATGGAAGACTAAAATGAACTTAAACAGTGAGGATAAGCTTTTGGATGTCTTTATAAGGTTTGAAGCTTTCGAGTCTTCTCTTGCTTCCAAATAGCTCACATGCAGCTATTTATAACTAAGTAAAGTTTAAAGCTGTTAGCCACAAGTTTAAATCAAATTTGACCATTGTTAAAGCTTAAGAATCAACTAAGATACTCTTAGGCTCAACTATGTTCTTCAAATTTCTCAAATTAAGGCTCTATAGTTGATTATAACCTTCCTCTATTCGATCCATCTCTTCAGAATGTGTTTTTTGCAAATTTGAGCTGCTATAGTCGATTATGCCTTCTCTATAGTCAACTATGTCTGTGTAAAGTTAACTTTTTCATGCTTTTCACTTGTCAAGGTCGACAATGTCTATTCAAAAGTTGATTTTCTTGAACTTTCAAGAATAAGGTTGTCTATAGCTTTATAATCTTCAAGGTTTGCACTCTTTCTGCCTTTGGATCGACTCAACCTTCTTTAGGATCGACTCTTGACTTTGTCTTGAGGTTTCCTTATCTTTTTGGTGCTTCTCTTCAGCTATCTCTTATTTTCCTTGTTAATACATTCAAATGACATTTCAAGGCATGTTTATTCTTGCATTCTTAGCTAAATATGCATTGTTTGACAGCTTATAAGATGTTTTCCAATGAAGCATGGCTTTTCAAACAATTTTGTAACCTTAGGGGATTAAAAATGTATTTGAGACAATTTCAAATGCTTAACATTAAGTTCAAGATAACATGTGATTTTTGTCAAATCAAAACATGATGTAACTCATGACTAACAGTAACCACACCCTTGAAGGAGGTATTTGTGGTAGAACATGAATATAGAGCTTGTATGGTTAAAGTTAAGGGAAGAGACACTTAAACAAATCTGGCTCTACTAGATATGCTAGACTTTGATGTGAAACTTAGGAAGGATTGGTTATCTCCCAACTACACTGGTGTGGATTGTCATCACAAGAGGGTGAAGTTTTAATACCCTAGAAAGACACCATGCTATATTTAAAGAGATCACAACATGGCATCGAGTAGGGTGATTTCAATCATGACTACTTGTAGATTTATGAGGCAAAAGTGCCAAGGATTTTTTGCTATATTCTTGGATACCCAAGTAAAAATGGTTAATGTGGTAGATGTGCCAATTATCAGAGATATATTGATGTATTCTCGAATGAGTTACCTGAATTACCTCTAGCTAAGGAGACAAAGTTTTGTATAGACTCGATGTAAGACACCAATCCAATTTCTATACCACTTTACCAAATAACACAAGCAAAGCTCAAGAATTAGTTAGAGGATTTTCTGAATAAGGGTTTCATGCAACCTAGTGTCCAACCATTAGGTGCACCGATATTGTTTGTGAAGAAAAATGATGGCTCGATAAGGCTTTGTATCAACTACAAATAATTGAACAAAGTAACCATAAAGAACAAGTACCCTCTCCCAAGAATAGATGACTTATTTGATTAGTGGCAAGGGGCCAAGTGTTTCTCCAAGATTGACTTGCGATTGGGTTATCATCAGTTGAGGATTAAAGATGAAGTCACACCCAAGACTATTTTTTGCATGAGGTATAGTAATTATGAGTTTTTGGTTATGTCATTTGGATGGACTAATGCCTTTGCAATTTTCATGGACATGATGAACAAAGTGTTCAAAGCCTATTTAAACAAATTTGTGATAGTGTTCTTCGATGATATATTGGTAAACTTGAGGAATCAAGAAAAACACGAGCAACACTTGAGAATCATGTTATAGATTTTGAAGAAGCACCAGTTATGTGCTAAGTTCTCCAAGGATGAGTTGTAGCTTAATTGTATAAGCTTTTTGGGCCACATAGTGTTTAAGGACAGGGTAATAGTGGACCAATAGAAAATTGAGGCAATGGAAAATTGGTTGGGGTCGATGTTAGTGACGGAGATCTATATCTTCTTGGAATTGGTCGGCTACAAACATAAGTTTGTCAAGGATTTTTCTAGGATCATTGGCCTTATGACTAAGTTGACCTAAAAACGTGTTAAGTTCATTTGATTGATACATGTATGGAAAGCTTTGAGAAATTTAAGACTTGTTCTACCACATCTCTTGTGTTGAGTTTGCCATGTGGCATAGGGGGTTACACGATTTAGTGCAACGCTTCATGAGTAGGACTTGGATGTGTGTTGATGTAATATGAAAATGTGATAACGTACGCATCTAGACAGCTCAAGAGACATAAGCAAAATTACCCCACCCATGATTTGAAGATTACCGCTATAGTATTCACTTTGAAGATTTAGAGGAAACATTTGTACTGGAAGACTTGTGAGATCTATATGGACCACAAGAGCCTTAAATATATCTTTGAGTAAAGAGATCTCAACCTTAGGCAGCATTGATAGATAAAGTTGCTTAAGGATTATGACTATTCTATTTCTACCATCCCAACAAAGCCAATATAGTAGTGGATGCTTTGAACTAGAAATCTATGGAGTTTAGCCCACATCTCAATTGGTAAGAGATGACTAGAGTCAGGTATGCACAACTTGTGTGAGATAGGCATTCGAATTGAGATTGATGATTCAAAGACATTGTTTGTTCATTTTAGAGTGAGGTTGATCTTGATCGATCATATTAAGGAAGCTCGAGGCAAGGATGATTTTGTGGCAAAAGCTTTAGAGGATCCTCAAGGGAAAAAAAGACAATTATTCATTAGAGGCATAGATAGACTACTCAAATACTGGTTTAGAGTGTATGTCTTGAATATTGAATATCTAAGACAAGAGATCTTGGAAGAAGCTCATGTGACAACTTATGTAGTACATCCAAGCACCACCAAGATATATCATGAATTGAAGGAGTTGTATTGGTGGGAAAATCTGAAAAGAGATGTGGCAAAATTTGTGGCCAAGTATTTAGTGAGCGAACAAGTTAAGGCAGAGCATCAAAGGCCTGCTAGCTTATTATAGCCTTTACTTGTTCTCGAATGAAACTGAGAACACATTTTTATGGATTTTGTGATGAGACTACCTCGAAGAAGTAAAAGGTGTGATTTGATTTGGGTGATAGTCGATAAACTAACTAATTTCGCTCATTTTTTGTTGATAAATACCACTTATGGAGCAACATAATATGTCAGACTTTATATGGACGAAATAGTGCAATTGTGCGGAGTTCTTGTCACTATAATATCGGATAGAGGCATACAGTTTACTAGTTGATTTTAGGGGAAAATGCAAGAGGCATTGAGAACTAAGCTAAATTGTAGTATTGTTTTCCACCCATAGACAAATGGGCAATCTAAGAGGACTATTCAAACTTTAGAAGGCATGTTGATAGCTTATGTCATAGACTTTAAAGTCACTTGGGATCGACATTATCTTCCAAGTTAGTATTCAAATGGTGTGTTATGATGCTTTATATAAACGTAAGTGTCGATCGCCAATATGTTAGTTTGAGATTTGTGAGCAGAAGTTACTTAGACTAGAGATGGTTCCAAGGATCACCGAAAAGATCTAGTTGATTAAAGAGAGAATGTTGGTGGCACAAAGTTGTTAAAAATTCTATGCCAACCATTGGCGTCGAGATTTGGAATTTAAGGTTTGTGACCACATGTTTCTTAGAGTCTCACCAACACATCAATGTTGGAATGAGCCTTGCAGCCAATTAGATTAGTCAAGGCTTAGTTCCAATCATGCAATCATATCATTCACATCGAATGATCAAAGGTTTTCATTCATCAATAAGACATCAGTTATTAAGGTTATAAGTCTATTGGATGAAGTCCATGAGGTTAATATGCCTTGCAAGGGAATTGAAATGGGTTATAATTATGAGATCCTTATATATCAAAGCATAATCTTTAAATGTTCCTAGTCGATGTATCATTGAGACTGGACAACAATGATGCCTAGAGACTAGTACATTCAATATTCCTTACTTAAAAACTAAGTAAGAAGTAAGTAAGTAAGTATAGAGATACTTTATGTAGGTGCTTATTCTTGGAACAAGTTCACTGAACCTAACCCGACATGATAAATGCATTTGGTATCTCACTCTAATGTCTATGCAAATATTTCTCATGTGTCAGTCGTGTAAATACTTCTTAGACTTGAGACATCAAGTTGTCTTATATGTGGAGTGCTATATTTTGATTATATCCTTATAGGTCCTACTAAGGATGCCAAATCAGGATAGGATTGGTTGTAACATAAAGCATGTGAAGGCAAATGAGTGGTCAAGATAGGAATCATTGCCCTAAGTGATTCAGGGGACATGTTCTAACAATTCTTAATTGATATTAGCTATTGAAGTCCTTGGCCAAAGCGACTTGGAGATTATGAAAAAGAGTTTCATAAGTCTCTATAAAGCTAATGATCTAACTTCAAGACTGAATATGGAGGTCAATAAGAGTAGACATTGCACCATGCTTTTATCATCTCCAAGATATATGATGAGAGAATGAATTATACTGATGACTGCACACTGAAAAGTTTCCAAAGAACCTTTCGACTCTTTTAACAATTAAATGGCCATGATGCATTGTTAGATGTCAATCTTGGTCTATGAAATTGAATTAACTAATTTATAATGAATATGATTCATTTAAATTAATTAATTAAGATTTCAATTCAATTTCATTGCCAACATATTAGGAATCTAATGAGTCACACACAAGTTACATTATGGATTAAATTAGGATTGTGATCATTTAAGTTGAACTTAAATCATACATTAGGCTTTTAACTTCTAAGGACTTAATTAAAATATTTTAATTAATTTTTAGGCAAATTTTATAAATAGTTATAGTATTAAAGCCTTAATTGCAAATAAATAAAATAAAATAATTTAATTTTAATTTACAATGACTTAATTAAAAGGTTTAATTAAGTGTTGGGCCAATATTATAAATATTTATAATATTGAGGCCCTAATTGCAATTAAAAAAGTTAATTTAACCTAAGTATAAATATCACTTTTAACTATTCTTCTATTGACACAAAAAAAGAGAAAGAAAAACCTAGACAGAAAACTGTCAAAAAACTCTCTAGCCATTCATTCCCTTGTGAGACTTGGAAAAGAGTTTTCCATCTTTCATATTCGACCTAGGACTGTATGTGAGGAAGAATAAGACAATTGTTGTCCACTTTGCTAGCATAAAGCATAGTTTAAAGCTCCCGTCTTGCTAAAAGTTCAAGTGCAACCATGTGTGCAACTGTTGGAGGCTAAGCATTCATGTAGCTTGGGTTTTTTTCTCCCTTTGTGGTGTTCACGGGTTTGAGAAGGAATATGGTGCCATCATGATTGCCATATTACTTGGCAAGGTAATCAAATTCAATTTCTAGATTGTTCCTCTTAATAGTTTTTGTTTGTATTAAAACCTACCATGGAGATCCATGCTAGGGGGCATGGATTTTGTTTAAGATTTAATTTTATTCCAATGCATATGATCTATTCCATGTTGTTCCCAACAATTAAAAGGTTTGGTAAGAAGGGCAAGTTAAGCCCAAGGTACATTGAACCATTTAAGATTCTTGAAAGGGTTGGCGTGATAGTCAATCGACTAGTACTTCTGCCAAATCTTGCTAGCATTCACTCGATATTCAATGTTTTGGTACATCAAAAGTACCATCCGAATCCATCTCATGTGATTTGAAATGAGACCATTGCATTAGAAAATGACTTAGTTATGTGGAAGAGCTTATAACATATTAGATAGGCAAGTTCAAAGACTTTGTTCCAAAGAGGTAACCTTAATCAAAGTGTAATTGCTCAATCACTCTAGCAAAGAAGTGACATGGGAATCCAAGGATGAGATGAGAACGAACTACTCACACTTGTTTTCAGTAGCATAGGCTATTATGCTGATGTAAATTCGAAGATGAATTTTCTTAAAGGGGGAGAATGTGAAACCTTAATTTTCTTCATTATGTAGAACATGGTGAATTTTTAAGTTTTTATGAATTATATTCGTTATGATTATTGAATGAGTTTTCTAGCCATTGAATGTTAAATTCCTTCATAATGTCAAGATATATTCATGGATGATTGATGGTTGAAAGAATGATTCAAAAAGAAAACTAAAAAAGGTGTTTTACTAGACAAGGCATGAAAAGTCAATCCCATGTTAAGGAAAGTCAATCTCGAAAGTTATATGATCCTTAGCTAGCTTCTAACAATGGCTACAAGATACCCCTAAGGAAGGGAAAGTCGATCTTTATAAGGTAAAAGTCTTGGAAAAGCTTTTGGACTTGCCTAGGATCAACCCCCAATGGTTAAAGGGTCGATCCCTATAAAATAAACACTTAAAAAATTTTCTAGAAACATGAGGATTGACCTTAAAGGAAAAAGGTAAATGCCTACATGCTTGAAACTCAAATTTAGCTATTGGAATTTGGTCGGATCAACCTTTTATAGTCAAAGAGCCAATCCTAACATGCTTGGGCAGAAAAATAAAGCCCCAAGATTGACTCCCAAGTTTTAAAAGGTTGATCCTAGGGTTCTAGCATGGAAAAGACATAAAATTCAACTTGAACCCTAGACTTCTATCTTAACTCTTTTAGTGTCCAATTCATCCCTAACAGCTTCCAAACTCTTTTTCAACCTCTCAAGACCCCATTTAGCAAGGATTCAACCTTCCAAACTCAAAGCTAAGGTAAAATTTGGCATTTTTGGGTTTGAAACTCATGGTTATGACCTAACTCTAGGATTTTATGAATTTTAGCTCATTTAATCCATTTTTAATCATAGGATTTTATGGGTTTTGCTTTCCAAAAAGGTTATAAAGATAAGGACACTTAGGTTGTTTAATATATAGGTTGGGTTTAAAGTTTGGAACTTTATTAGAATTTAAATGAATATTATTCAACAACTCAACTAGTTTCAAAAATAGGTTTCGCTAGAAACTAGGACACTTACTAAAGGATTTATTGTGTTATATGATTGTTAGAGCTCGAAACTTTAGGACGAGCATGATTAGACGACTTGAAGCTTAAAGGAAGTCACTTCTTGTTAAGGTGTATGAATACACCTTTTTAAAGAATGTTATACGGTAAAGTTGAGCATGCTTTATCGACTTGATTGCCTTGCAAGCTTTAAATGCTATATTGTTTTCAATAAATCAAATTGTATGAGAATAAATGTTTTCAATGAAATTTTCAATCTACAATGTAAGTAAATACCTTTTCTACATATTAGTTTTCAACAAGAGGGCAAGCCCTTTTAAATGGTATCATTCAAAATCTCCTTGAATGGACATATGAAGCACAAATGGTACATGGCTAGATAGATGCCTAGGTGGATGATTAGATACCCACCCCATAGATGTGAAAGTGGTTACTAGAATGCCCATTAATATAGAATGTAATAGTGGATGAGTAAGTCTCCACCATTTAAAGACTATATATGGATGCATAGGTGCCCACCGTTAAATCCAATAGATGTATAACTTGATGTGATGTGTGCAACATTATTGTGTGGTATTTTATATAAATTTCCTTGTGTTATAAATATTGAACATAGCCCATCATGGGGGTAAGAATACCACTTGATCATAGCCAATCATATAGGTAAGAATATTACTTAATTATAACATATCATGGGGTTAAGAATACCACTTGATTATAGCCCATCATGGGGGTAAGAATACCTCATAAACAACGCCTATCATGGGGGTAAGAATACTCGGTATCCATAAAGGCGAGTTAGGTGAATGTACCTATCTCCCTATTTTAGTCACTATTAAAGTGATTCTTTATTTCTTAACAAGTCAGATATTGTGATACCTATATTAAGTGAGTTTGACGACATTGCTCTTGTATGAAATGATGACATGCTTGATTGCCAAATTTTATTATTATGTGTTGAATAATTAGTAAAAGTAATGACTTGAAGACTTGATAGCACTTTTAGATCTCGGTATAAAGGGTAATTGCCTAACGTATGGGTGGTATAGAAATTGATACCACTACCAACAGTAAAGGTACCGGTACCTTTGGTGTGAACTCTCTCGTTTTCTCCTTACGAATATTTGTTCTTAGAGCTATAAATGTTTATTAACTCTTTCATGCAACTTGGTTTTCAAATGCATTTATGGAAATGTTTGAAACAAGACTATTGAACATATAAGAGGAAATTATATGGTTGTTTATGAATATCATGTTGATTTTGCAAAGCATGATTTATAACAAGACTCTTTCCTTTGGCTTCTCCCTTTCCCATATTCACTCATGAAGTCTTTGTGAATCACTCATTAATTTCCCCTATTTTTGTTTTACAAATCAATAGCTCACTTGGTTAGGTGCTTTGTGGAGGAGTAGCTTAGCTTGCATTTAGTAGATGTAATAGTGCCTTCCTTCCAGCCACCAATGTCAATACACTCCGCAATATGTCGAGTCTACTATGATACTTGATTTGTAAATAAGTATTGCTATACTCATATTTGCTTTAAGATTGAGAATTTTGTGTTGAACCTTGGAATGGGTGTATAAAAATGTTGATACCTATGGTGAGAGGACCATATATGATAATGGCACAAGATGCATGTTGAACTACAAAATTCACATGTTATATGAATGATGATATTGAATGAAAGCAATACCTCACTTTTATGTCGAGAGGTTTTGTAATTGTTGGAGGGTGCTTATGTAATTATGCATATATATTATGGTGTATGATGGTGGTTGAATGTGGTGGATGACAAGTCCACACATGTCGATTAAGACTTGCTTAAGCCTAGTGAGCCATGCCCATGTAGGTCCATGCCCCAGTCATGATCCTACAAAAAATAAGATGTGATATTATATAATTAATAAATAAGGCTTGCTTGGGCCTAATGGGTCATATCTACATAGGTCCATGTACGGGTTTTGGCCCACTAGAAAAAGAGTTGTGATAGACACCCCTTACCTTTCTACCATCGAACCCAACTATAAGAAGCCTTGTCGTCATTTTCCTCACTACTAGTGCTGCTCCTCGTCATCACCGTCACGTCCCCACCAGCATTTTATTTCTCGTCCTTTTTACCAATTCACTTACCCCAATAAATACATTTGGTTAATTTTTTTGTTTTAGTTAATATATTTGTTAATTTTTTATTGTATATATTTGTTAAATATACTGTATTAATTTTGATGATTATTTGTTAATTTGATATTGTATAAATTTAATTTTTTTAATTTTACAATGTGACAATGTGGTTGATTTGGTTAGTGTCGTTGTAATCTTAGATATTGTGGTTGTTGTTGTTGTTGTTTTAACAATGTGATTGTTGTTGTTATTGTTGTTGTTGGTGTTTTTGTATTTTTACAATGTGGTTGTTTTTGTTAATGTTAGTGTATTTTTACAATGGGTGTTTTAAAAATTGGTGTTGTTGTATTTTTACAATGTGGTTGTAAAAATTATTGTTGTTGTATGTTTACAGTGGTTGTTGTATTTTTAATCATTTTTAAGCATAATTAATTTTACACTTAAAATTTAAAAGAAAATATTTGTTAGCTTTAAAATTGAATTATGGTTTGAATTGACAAAATTAAATTGGTTAAAATTTGCAAGCAAGCTTTTGAAGTGATTTAAATCACTTAAATAACTCCCCAAAGCATTGGAAAATGTTTGATAAGTCTTTGATACTTAAAAGAAATCAAAAGCCTTTAAAATATCAAGTTTTCAGTTGTGAGGATCAGCCCCTTCCTCATGAAAGGTCAATCCTTGAGAAAAAATAGAGTGCAATATGTAGCTTGTGGACATCGTAGGATTGACACCTTAGGTAGAACAAGTCAATCCTGAACAGATAAAATGAAGAATGAAGCTATTAGAAATTCAAAGGATCGACACCCCACAGTGTTGGTCCCAAGTAAATGTGCTAAAGGGGGGTGAATAACACAATTTGGCTCTTTCAAAAATTATCTCTAAGTTAGACAAATGCAAGATAAATGAAAGAAAGAAAATAAAACAAAAACAGAGTAAACAAGACAGCAGAATTTAGAGTGGTTCGGTCTAAGACCTACATCCACTACCTTGATTATCCAACCAAGGATTTTCCAACTCAGTCCACTAGAAACAGTGAAATTCACAAGCTTTCACCAAACTTTACAATGGCTTTTATTAGGCTTAACCAAAACCTTTTACACTAGTTTTTCCCGGGCTCAACTATAACTCAACACCTAACTTTTCAAGGCTAAGTTAGAACCTTAACACATGCAAGCAAACCTAGCTTGAAACAACCACTTAGAGTGACTCCCTCACTCTAAGAATACAAGAAGAGAAGTAAAAGAAAGTACCTATGATCACAGGTTAATCTAAATGGTACAAGGTTGAGTGCAGAATAAAAATACAAAGGATAGGTGTTTAACTGCAGAAAGGTGCAGAGAAGATTTTCTGGTTTTTCAGCTCTTAATGACTCAAATCTCTTCCAAAACTTCAAAAAACTGGGATTAGAAGACAGAGACAACTTAGTCAACTAAGAGCGCAGTTAGTCGACTAAGATCATTCTATTAGAAAATTTGAATTGAGCACTAGAAGGCAAAATAACGGCTAGACACAACTAGTTTCTGTCTCCAACGGCCAGAATTGATTTTGCAAGAATTTAAAGCCTCTCCAACAGTCAAAAATAAGAGAGATAAGTGATCTAAAGTGATTTTGAGCTTAGAAGACCAAAAACCTTCTCTTTTCACTTGTATTTCACTGCTATCCTTTGAAAGTGTTTGAGCTTAGCTTCGTACATCTTAGATCAGCTAGGTGATCAATTGTACTTCATCTTTTCTTCATTTCTTGATTACTTAGAGTGTGCAAGGCACTCTAAGGGGTTGATCAAGCTTGGTTGTTAAGTGTATAAGTTCTAACTTAGCCTTGAAAAGTTAGTTGTTAGGTTTTGGTTGATCCCTGTGAAAAACCATTGTTGTAGGTTGTGGTTGAGACTTTGAAAACCCACTTTGGGTTTTGGTTGAGCCCGTGAAAAGCCATTGTTAAAGGTTGTGGTTGAGCTTTTGAAAAACCACTTTGGGTTTTGGTTGATCCCGGTAAAAACCATTGTGAAAAGTTTTGGCTAAGCCTGGTAAAAGCCATTGCTAAGCTTGGTGAAAGCTTGTGAATTTCACCATTCTTAGTGGATTGATTGGAAAATCCTTGGTTCGATAATCAAGGTAGTGGATGTAGGTCTTGAACCGAACCACTCTAAATTCTGCTGTCTTGTTTACTCTGTTTTTGTTTTATTTTCTTTCTTTCATTTATCTTGTATTTGTCTACACTTAGAGATAATTTTTGAAAGAGCCAAATTGTCCTATTCACCCCCCTCTAGCACATTTACTTAGGATCAACAAGTGGTATTAGAGCTAGCTCCTTGTTCTTAAGGTCTAACACCCTTTGGGAGGATCCACATGGCTCTCCAAAAATTCATAGTTGCTAAGGGACAATCATTAAACAGACCACCTCTGTTTGATGGCTCTAACTCTCCTTATTGGAGCACTAGGATGTCAATTTACATTAGAGCTATAGATTATGAAATGTGAGACGTCATAACTGATGGACCATTTATTCCCTCAACTTTGAATATTATAACCAATGAATTGATGCCTAAGTCAAGGTCTGAATGAACCGAGGCTGAACTAAGAAAGTCCAAACAAATTTTAAGGCCATCAATACATTGCATTATGCCATGACCCCCACTGAATTCAACAAAGTCTCAAGCTGTACAACAACTAAACAAGTGTTGGATAAACTTAGAATAATCCATGAAGGGACTTCTCAAGTCAAGAAGTCAAAGATAGCCCTCTTGACACATAACTATGAAATGTTCAAATGAAGCCTGGTGAAGACATCACCAACATGCTAGATAGATTCAAAAATATTACAAATAAATTGAGTCAGCTAGGCAAACCAATACCCGAGTATGAAATAGTTAAAAGACTTTTTAGAAGCCTACCAAAAAATTGAAAGCCTAAAGTGACTGCAATCCGAGAGGCCAAGGACCTAAATGTCATTACCTTATATGAGATTTGTGGTTCTTTCCTTACTCATGAGCTGGAGCTTAAAGAGGAAGAAGAAGAAGATAGGAGGAAAGCAAAGGAAAAGAAAAAGAGCATTGCACTTAAAGCCAGTATCCATGAAGAAGAGCTGGAAAAGTTGTCATGTGATGATGATGAAGAGTTAGCTTTAGTTGCAAGAAAATTCAAAAAGCTTATGGGCAGAGGAAACCGGAGACTAGCTAGAAGAGGGTTTAGAAAAGATCAAGGTGCTTCATGGAAAATCCGAAACAAAAGTGACTCCAATAAAAAGGAGGAACTGATCTGCTACGAGTGCAAGAAACTTGGCCACTTCAAGTTCGAGTGTCCAGTGCTGAAAAATGAGACTCCAAAGAAAAACAAGAAATCCAAGAAAGCAATGGTGGCAACTGCATGATTGGACAGTGACACATCAATCTCTAAGCTGAAGATGAAAAATTTAAGAAAAGAGCAAACCTCTGTTTGATGGCACAAGATGATGAAACTGAGGTATCCTCATCCCCTTGTGATATTTCCATTGATGATTTACAAGATGAGTATGACAACTTTTATGATAAATTTGAAAAACTTTTTTCAAAATATAAGAATCTAAAGAAAAAGTCTACATCTCTTGAAAATGATTTGGAAAAGGTGAGACAAGAGTTCAATTCAGTTTTTGAGCAAAGAAATTTCTTGCAAGTTGAGTTAAAACACTCAAAAATAGATTTTGAAGTTTTAAAGCTAAAGCTGGAAAATAAATCAAAAGCTTTACAAAAAACACTTGATGAAAACACAACTCTCAAATGTTCAAAAAGAGAAACATCAAGTCGGAACACATATTTTAGAAAAAATTCCCATAATGTTACACCTAAATGTTATAGTGATGGAAAACATGGACATATTTCATATGACTGCTTTAACAAAAGTAACCTGCAGAAAGTTAGAAAATTTGGGTCCCTAAAAGATCCTATATTGCAACTAACACTCAAGGACCCATCAAAGTATGGGTACCTATAAAGAAAAATTAAAATTTTATTTTGTAGGTTGAGCTGCACTTAAAAGAGACATGTTCAAGACCTCAACTCAAGAAGAAACAGCCTTGGTATATGGACAGTGGCTGTTCACGGCACATGACAGAAGATGAAATGATGTTTGCTTAGCTAGACAAGAGGAAGGGAGGTACCATATTGTCACAGCCCAATTTCTCGAGACATGACCGGCGCATGGGCCCAATGGGCATAGCCCATCAAGCCAAGCAAGCCTATTATGTAATCTTGCTTAACATCCCATCAACTATTCTCAAGTCACCTTTCATAATTCCAACTTATAATCACTTTAATAATGGGCTATAGCAATCAAGAATTTTATTAATATAAACCCAAAATGATGTTAACATTTCAACTCATGGTGGCATTAACAGTTAAAATATACATGTTTCGTCTAAGACACGTATCTTAGTATTTTACATCACATGAACGTACTCATAAAACAAAATGACTCTTGACTTCTAGCGGAGTGACCACAGTGAAGATGTGGCTACTGAGATGCTATAGTACCTACCAAGAAAGCGAGCATATGTGTGTAACTCAATCTAGGTCCCAACTGCCTCCAAATCTGAAAACATGAATTTTAAAAATGTGAGTACGAAACTCAGTGAGTAAACATAAGAAGGGAACAAGCAATCAATAGGAAGAATTTGGAAATCATGATGCACTTGTTTCAAAAACAATGCAATTGATTGAATTTCTTACAAAAAACCCCTCATTTCAAACCTTGATTAATACCCTCATAGTGTTTCGCAAACCCATGATCAATCCATGAAGTTAAATGGGTGAAAAGTAGGTCAAAATCAAGCAAGGTAGCAAGCATGGCAGCAAGTTTTTCGCTGCAGCGAGATTCGGGCGGCCAAAACAGAAAGTTTTCGGCTATAATGAGAAATAGTGGCAGTTTACATGTGTTTTAGTTTTTCTATCATATCTCTAGTTACAAAATCAAATTAACCTGATTTTCAGACCATTAGAAAGATAAGAGGCAGGGCTACAACTTTGATGTTTTTTACTTTTCCCAGTTCGGAAAGCAAAGGGGTCAAAATCTTCATCAAAGTGAAAGTACTACATTAGAACCTGAGAGTTTCTCGCTGCAGTGAGATTTATTTTCGCTGCAGCTGGTTTTCTGCCGCCAAAACAGAATGTTTCTCGTTGCAGCGAGAAGCATGGCACCTAAGTGAAAAAAGGGCCTCCTTCGCATTAAAATCCATTTGGTGCTGCAATAAACTCAATTTGCAAGAAAATGGGACATTCTCAAGATTCATCATGCCAATTTCAACATGAAGTACTCAAAAATTTCCAAAGCTCAACATGCAAGATTCACATGTACAAGACCATATACTAGACTCATGAACTTTCTATAACACACATATCTATATATGTATATGTATATATATATACCCATCATCATCAGCTCATATGCACTCCCCACTAGCACATGGCTAGGTCAGCACGACTTATGCGCACTCCTACTTGCACATAGTCGGGTCATCATCGGCGTATGCACACTCCTACTTGCACATAACTGGGTCATCATCGGCTTATGCGCACTCCCACTTGCACATACACGGGTCATCATCAGCATATGCACACTTCTACTTGCACATAACCGGGTCAATATCATTACACAACATTATTCATCAATGCATAACATATATATATATGTATATATATATATATATATCA
>NC_030850.1:15963594-15970497 GCF_000208745.1 Theobroma cacao
CTCTCTTTCTCTCTCTAAAAACTTTCAACTAGTGAGAGAAAGTGTTGAACAAAGACTTTTTGAGGGTTTTAAGGTGTAGAAGTGGAAGAGCATGAAAAATCGTATGAAAGAGTGGGCAAAAGCATGAAATTTGGAGCTAGAGAGAGAAAGTTATGGAAGTTGCAAAGCAAGCTTCCATGGAGGATGGAAGCAACGTGAGATGGAAGAAGAAGAAGGAGAATAAGCTACCGGAGAATGAAGAAGCTGCTGGAATAAAAAGATATTTATATCTCAAGCTTATCCATTCCACTTGAAATTACGAAAATGCCCTTAGCACATTAACTTGTTCTCCTTCAATCCTTGGTGCAATCATTTTACTCTTGTTATACCAAGACAAGGTCCATAATAGTCTAAACATACTCAAATCTGCGAAAACTTAAAAAATTTTGACCTGAGGTGCAAAATGACCATTTTGCCCCTATTGTGAAAATTATTGTCACTTTTAGTTTTCTTCGTGTTTTCATCATTATACATAATTTATTCATTCCTTAGGCCTATTTAGACCTTAATAGCACCAAAAACCCTACTCGAAGGAACTCACCAAGAGAAATTATGAAATTACCCCTGGTCCGCATTATCGTGTCTACTTCTTGTTGCGTGTTTATAAAGGTCAAGATTTCACGAGTTCACTTCTAAATTACCCTTTACCCTCAGTAATCAACCTTAATTGGTATCCATAAACTTTATTAGCCACTATATCAAAATACAGGGTACTACAGTCTCCCCCATTTAAAATGAATTCGTCCTCGAATTCAAATCGGAGTTGGGTGAACAACCAAAGTTCTAAAATTTTTCTATATCACTTTTATTGACCATTATTAATATAAGATCTCAATTTATACATCATATTAACTTCCAATCTTATAAAAAACTCGATAATGTCATAGTATATAGTTATGTGCACCACTCTTGTTCGATCAAAACAATATCATTCTTTATCTTATGAAGAGGATTCAAATATGCTATTAATTATGGTTACACCTCAGTCAAAACATCCTTAAATCATCAATCATGCATGTTTACCTAACCATCCATAATTCCTCTACCTTGATCTTTTATCAAACCTTCCAACATTCTAGCATTTATTCCACCATTAACTATGGGTCTAAATGGTCAACCAACCTCTATTTCGTTTTACATACCTCCATACAAATTCCATTCAATCATTTCATAATACATAAGGATCCAACACTCTTTATTTATTCATATATATTTAACATCACAGATGATTCAAATTCGGTAACCATTAGTAACCATATTCCCAAAAACAAAACTTCAGTACTTTCATGATCGAGTGCTTATTAGATAAATCTTAACTTATACCATAAGGCATTTCAATAAATCATGACATTTTGCATACCCCCTTATAATCTTAATCAATCTCTTTAATCAATAACTCAACCTTTCAAGGTTAAAGTTGCTCAAAATTTTCCTTTTAAAGTTCCTTTCCAAGTCTCATTTTGATTACTAATTATTTCTACATTTTCGATGTCATAGCTAATTTGTTCGTCCTTAACCACCCACAACATATCTAACTTGATATTTCTCAAATTTACTCCAAACATCAGATCTCATGGCCTCATTAGTTTATCAATTTGAAGATCAAATTAAACATTTGTCTCTCCTTAAGTGCACTTTAAAATTTAAGAATCATCTATTAAGGCATTTTTGATATTAACCTCTTTTAGTCCCTTTTACCTTAGAAAATTAAATCCATAATGATTCATTTTGAATCATGAGCTTTATATCAATCAAGACAAATTTTACACTTTTAATTATACGAATCCAAATGCACACCTTTACGCATAAGCTATAAACTTTTCCCCACATCTTTATATCTCAAAACTATATATATTGAAGTTATACCAAAACTGATACATCATTTTTCATTGCCCCTTAGGATATTAAATTCATGTCATACTTCTCTATTTGTGTACTTCATAATAGCCTAACAATTTCTAGCTCACAATTAAGCTAGGTCATATACCAAGTCTCTCAGGCTATATCAAAACACCAAGTTTTATCATGATATAATAGAATTTGATGAACTCATACCAAAAGTATAAACACTTACTTTTAAGCTAACAGAATTATAATCCACTTGTTCACTGCCAAAATCAGCGATAAATTATCTTAATCATTGTCTAGCACTATAACCATTGATAGAATATCATCATCGAATCAAATTATAACTAACTCCACATGAGCTTTTATACCAATATGAAACATATATATCCATACAGATATATTTCCAAAAATTTTAACTTCGAATAGCCTTAGGCATATCAAGCTCAATAAGCCATCTGTAAAACCAAAGTAACCAACAATCAAGTTTAGAATCATTTCTTCTCTTGGTTGGTTAGATCATGCTCATCATTTATGGTGAATACACAAAGCTGATTTCAATATTCCATTCTCATACAAGAGTCAACCACTAATTGGCACCATCTCCAAACACCAAGTGTTTTATAAGTCGATTTTCTTAGTCAAAATTCATATTGTAGTATTCCATCTCTAGGTCATGTCTCATTACCAAATCTTTACTCGTATACGAGTACTTGAATTCTCAAATCATCATCTCTTTTCTAAGTAGATTTCTAAAATTTCCATAGTGCATTTCTATTCCCTTACCAAGGGTAGTATCATTTAATCAAACCATGTCACCTTCCTTTTCTAAACATTTGAAGCATAATTTAACCTTCCACTATCCCTATCAGGCATTTTGCCTTGATAGTTACTCAAAATAAATTGGAACTTGTGGGGAAGCACATTTCACAATTTATGCTTTGCGTCTACAATTATGTCGAGACCAGAACCTCATCAGGCCCACAAAACGGTAGGATAATCATTGCCTCAAACCAGTATTTCCAAGTATACTTATGCTTGTATCATATGTTCATACTTATGTGACATGTCAATCACGAGCCCAACTTAACTGTATAGCCATTTGCTCTTTAAGCTTTAATGTTTTCTCATTGTGAAAAGTCTTTCGAATTTATCTCATCAGGGTATTCATAAGGTGAATACATGTCCATATTTTATAGTTCAAGGCCTAAAGCATTGAACACAACCTCATCATTGATGTTTTACACTATATTATATAATACAAAATATAATCTAATAACTATGACAATGGAATTCTAAAGTTCCACCTTTATCTACCAATCATAGCTCCCTTTATGAGCACATACTTTACACTGCTTCATTGTTCACAAGCTACTCATGGCCATCCAAATTCGACCTCTTATAGCAAGTCAAGCTAATATATTCTCTTATGTTTTTCCATACATTTCCAAAATACTTAAACACTTCCTTTAATAGGGTTCCATTGAGAACTTAATCAATCAAAGGCTTATCTTCAAAGCCACTCATAACTTTAATCGTTCATTGTATGCCCGATAACACTTTAGCTCACTGACCCCACTGGACATTATTTTAAAATCTCCCAAGGTGTTTGTGTTCTTAGTTAGGATCATATCATCTAACTTAGTATAATTGCATTAATTATCCTTAAGCTCTTTATGCTCAGCATATCAACATTCATATTTCCCCCTCATTCATGTTATTGACCTTGTTAAGGTATATGTGGCTTTTCAACCTTTCACAATACATTCCACATTTATGCCAGGGCATTCTCAATCTCATGTCAAGCTTATAGGCATGTAACCATAAATCAGGGTAAACTCTCCTATGGGATATCTCTTTCCATATGATGCCTAGGGATCACAAGATGTACAACTCCAAGTGTATGCCTACATATTGATAACCTCCATATATTTTATGATCATGGAAACCACAATTTGCAAAACTAGCTTTCTATCACAAGTTTGCGATCGGAACATTAGTCTCCACATATGTCACTTTGGACATACTTCACTACTAACATTCATATACCGTTACCACAACATCAAGTGCAAATTGATTAAGCAATGATCTCCAAATTTACTCTTAGGTACACATATATCAAATTGTACACCACTGAGTGTTAAGATCTTGACTTTACTCATCAATTCTTAACCAATTACATCCATAAGATAGACAATTCACTAAATTTTTGTATCTTGCTTTTGCAGTCATAAGATCAAAATTTCTTAATCTTAGGATGCAAAAGCTTCCTCTTAGAGCATATCCGAAAATCCACATATTTTAAGTCCCTTACCTTTGGAGAAGTCACATTCAAGACTAATCATTTACATCACAGATTGCATATTGAACCAAACATATTTTTAAATTAACCTTTAAAGCAATTCATATATCGATCTTCATATAGAACTCCATATGGCACTTAGACTAAATTTGTCATTTCCATGTCATTTAATTTCAAACTGCTAAATCCACATCTAGTCCTTTAATCCTTTGGCTCCACACTAAGCATAGCAAAATTCAAGCTCATCCTTAGAGTAGATCATTTACTAGCCTTTTACTTCATGAACATACATCAATTATAATAATCCGTGATTTTCACCCTTGAGCTAATTCATACAATTATAACCATAAACCACAATAATTCAATTCAAGCCTTGGAATCTCTCAGTTACTTAATTAGAATCAAAACCAACTCCATCTAGGCTACTACACACATATTCAGCACATATCCGCATATAAAATATTTGGGAAGTCCAACGCCATTTATATAGGGGCAGGGCAAGCTTAATCAACACAATGCACTTGCCTCCGTGCACGTGGGAATCAGTTTACACCTCCCTTAATACTTAGATGTACAAGCTTCAAGTGAATCTCAATGATCATTATTCGTTTCGGTCAAAGTATGTCCCTTATTAACATTATCACACGTGCTCCTTTATATTGACCTCAAATACCAGCCATGGTCATCAAATTTCTTCCCATTGACAATTATGGGCTTAAGTTATAACTCCACTAAATGAATAAGTCATTATGGACCTATTAGTCCAGCTTTAATTTCTTTCATCTTTAATCGTAGGAATTTGTTATTACATTAGCCTTTCATTTAGGAGAATTTGCTTAAAATCTTTCCAACAACAGCTCGTGTCTTGGGTGGCATCTCAAACCCAAACAACGACATCACTTATGACCTTTGCATAACATTAGCAAAAAGGTAGGTTACTAGAAATAGGAGTTTATATAGCCTTTTTTTTATGAATTGTGCTGCAATCACAAACCATAAACAAGACTATACATTAAGTCCGACAACTCCGCTGACTGACACGAGAATCCGTAGGACTCGAGTAAACCTAGAGCTCTGATACCACCTTTGTCATAGCCTAATTTCTCGGGCCATGATCGGAGCATGGGCTCAATTGGCATAGCCCACCAAGCCCAAGCAAGCCTATTATGTAATCTTACTTAACATCCCATCAACTATTCTCAAGTCACCTTTCATAATTCCAACTTATAATCACTTTAATAATGGGCTATAGTAATCAAGAATTTTATTAATATAAACCCAAAATGATGTTAACATTTCAACTCATGGTGGCATTAACAGTTAAAATATACATAATTCATCTAAGACACATATCTTAGTATTTTACATCACATGAACGTACTCATAAAACAAAATGACTCTTGACTTCCAGCGAAGTGACCACAGTGCAAATGGGGCTACTAAGATGCCATAGTACCTACCAAGAAAGTTAGCATATGTGTGCAACTCAATCTAGGTCCTAACTGCCTCCAAATCTGAAAACATGAATTTTAAAAATGTGAGTACGAAACTCAGTGAGTGAACATAAGAAAGGAACAAGCAATCAATGGGAAGAATTTGGAAATCATGATGCACTTGTTTCAAAAACAATGCAATTGATTTAATTTCTTACTAAAAACCCTTCATTTCAAACCTTGATTAATACCCTCATAGTGTTTCACAAACCCATGATCAATCCATGAAGTTAAATGGGTGAAAAGTAGGTCAAAATCAAGCAAAGTAGCAAGCATGGCAGCAAGTTTCTCACTACAGCAAAGTTCATTCTCGCTGTAGAGAGATTCGGATGGCCAAAAAAGAAAGTTTCCCGTTGTAGCGAGAAATAGTGGTTGTTTTCATGTGTTTTAGATTTGCTATTATATCTCCCGTTACAGAAGTCCAATTGATCTAATTTTTAGACCATTAGAAAGATAAGAGGCAGGACTACAACTTTTATGTTTTCCACTTTTCCCAGTTCAGACGGTAAATAGGTCAAAATCTTTATCAAAGTGAAGGCACTGCATTAGAACTTGAGAGTTTCTCACTGCAGCGAGATTTATTTTCGCTACAGCGAGTTTTCTGTTGCCAAAACAGAATATTTCTCGCTGTAACGAGAAGCAGGGCACCTAAGTGAAAAAGGGGCCTCTTTTGCACTAAAAATCCATTTGGTGTTGTAATAAACTCAATTTGTAAGAAATGGGACATTCTCAAGATTCATCATGCCAATTTCAACATGCAGTACTCAAAATTTTCCAAAGTTCAACATGCAAGATTCACATGTACAAGACCATATACCATACTCATGAACTTTCTATAACACACATATCTATATATGTATATGTATATATATATATATATATACCCATCATCATCAGCTCATATGCACTCCCCACTAGCACATGGCTGGGTCAGCACGGCTTATGCGCACTCCTACTCGCACATAGCCGGGTCATCATAGGCGTATGCACACTCCTACTCTCACATAACTGGGTCATCATCAGCTTATACGCACTCCCATTCGCACATAGCCGGGTCATCATCGGCATATGCACACTTCTACTCGCACATAGTCGGGTCAATATCATTACACAACATTATTCATCAATGCACAACATTTATATATATGTATATATATATGTATATATATATATATATATATATATATATATATATTATATATATACAACATAATAGTAGTAGTG
>NC_030850.1:15971888-15996650 GCF_000208745.1 Theobroma cacao
ATGTTGTTTTTCTTGATGATCTTGAAATAAATAGTGAAATATGTCTTGTTGCAAATGCTGAAAATGATAGCTGGTTATGGCATAGGAGATTAGGACATGTAAGCATGCATACTATGTCAAAACTAATCAAGAAAAATCTAGTTGTTGGACTACCGGACATAAAATTTGAAAGTGACAAAACATGTGATGCTTGCCAACTAGGAAAACAAGTTAGAACATCCTTCAAGACTAAGAAGATTGTGTCAACATCTAGACCTCTTCAATTACTACACATTGATCTATTTGGTCCAATAAGCACAACTAGTTTAGGAGGAAAATCTTATGGCTTTGTAATAGTTGATGACTATTCTAGGTACACTTGGGTTTATTTTCTTGCTCGTAAGAATGATGCTCTATCAGCTTTTATAAGTCATTGTAGGAAAGTAGAGAATGAAAAAGGGCTAGCCATAGTTAGCATAAGGAGTGATCATGGAGGAGAATTTGAAAGTGATGAATTTGAGAAATTTTGCAATGAAAAGGGGTTGGATCACAATTTCTCTGCACCTAGAACACCCTAGCAAAATGGAGTTGTAGAAAGGAAAAATCGAACCTTAAAGGAAGTAGCTAGGACTATACTATGTGAGAATAACCTGCCAAAATATTTTTGGGCTAAGGTAGTGAACATAGCAGCTTATATACTTAATAGAGTCTCAATAAGACCCATGATATCTAAGACACCATATGAACTCTACAAAGATAGGAAACCAAATATTTCTCACCTTAGGAGTTTTGGTTGTAAATGTTTTACATTTAACAATGGAAAATAGCCCTTGGGAAAGTTTGATGCAAAGAGTGATGAAGCAATATTTTTAGGATTGCATTAAACTCCAAGGCTTATAGAGTTTTTAACAAAAGGACTCTAAATGTTGAATAATCGATCCATGTAGTTTTTGTTGAGTCTAATGCTTTACAAAAGGAAATTCATGTTGATGATGATGATGTAGAAATCCTAGAAAAACAAATGGAAGAAATGAACTTAGAGGATAATAAGAATAATGAAGAAAGCTTACCTAGAAGAGAAAATGAAACTCCACCCCTAGAAAATTTGCAAAGAATAGAAAATCAAGCATAATTGACTCTTTAGCATAGCTAGTCGACTATTGGAGAACAAAATGCAAACAATGCTGCTGGAATGATAAAAAAATGGACCCAAGGGACATGCAATCAACTCTTAAGTGCTCTAAAGTCAAAATGGACAAGTTTTAAGTTTCAAAATTTTTTTTACTTTACTTCTTATCCATTACAATATTTTCTTCCCTGAATCTCCTTGTCAAAGATGATTCTTGACTTTTAAAAACTTGTATTGTGAATACTCTCATGATCATTTGGTGCAAGAAATGGTTTTTAAGTTTGTAAAACTTGTTGAAAAATGGGAAATCCTTTTTGATGACATAAATCTATCTATTCCCAAGCATGACACTCATATTGATTCTAGAAATTCTCATGTATTTATAGTGACAAAATAGAAAAATGAGAAATTGTTCATCAATGCTTGAATTTGTTAATCCAATTGGATTTTCATGTGCATATATAGAAAATATCTTCTCATGAAAATTGAAATGTTCAAATGCTAATCTAGGAACAATTCTTGAAATATATTTTACATTTGTGCTTAAATGATTGTTTCAAAATTGATTTCTTGATTATGCATACTTATTCGATTAGGATGAACTCATTGAACTTAATGAAAATATTTTTGGTTCATCTACTATATTGGTCAAGACACATGCTTATATGATTTTTCTTTATGCTTGACCTTAACGTTTGAAGTCTAAAACTTGACTTGAGCTATGCATTTGAACATGAATGTAATTGTCAAGTTTGATCATAACATATATTGTGAGTTGACATAGTTAGAATTTTTTTTTTTTTTAATATGCATTTAAATGTTAACTATGTCTTCATTGAGCCTTAACATTTACATGATCTAAAGATTTTGTGTGCATCCAACTTTAGCTTATAGGTCACCGTAAACAACTTGACATGTCAAATAAATTATGGCCTATAGCTTTAGTTAGCAATGAATACCTAATGTGCTTTGATTAAATATCTCTTTCTTGAATCTTGATAATTGGTATTCATTGATGATTGAATGTTCACTTTGAATATATTCATGAGTTGAGTGTTTTACTTTCAATATTCTATAACAATTGATATCAATCATGAATCATGAATTATTGAGAAATTGCATGTACTTTGAACTTCAATGGTTGCATATTTTTTCAATGTGTGTATATCTATATTGAACTCATGCTTGCATTTTGATGAACAAAATTGGAATAATGATTAAGGAAGATAGCCATGTTATTTCTTGTAATCATGTTTGTGCTTATTTGATCATAACTTTCATGCATGATTGTAATAAATGCAAAATGCTTTAGTCATGCTTCATTAATAATTATATGCCTTTTGTGAAAGTTCTCCTTGATTTGATAATTTCATATATAATTTGGAGAATACATCCTGCTATGCTTGCCTTAAAATGTCTTGGATGAATGACCGCTTGAAAATGATTTGGAAGAATACTCGCCAAGAATGCTTAATGATGATATTTTTTAATTTCTCCTTGAGTTACTATTTTTGTATATGATTAGGGAATTTCCTAGAAATGCTTGAGTGAAACTTCTTGGCTGATTGATATTGGGAATAAATAATGAATGTTTGATGATGATTGATAATACTTGATGATAATTGAGAATAGTGCTTGAAGACTAATGATAACTTAGACATGCCGAGGAACTACTTGGCAAATACTTCTTGAAAATATGAGTATGTGATGCATATGTTGAACATCTATTCAAATGCATACTTTTTTAGTTCCATGAATACTTGAGTATTAGGGAAAAAAATTGAATATCCATATGAATGCTCATTTATTCTAGGCTCATGATTTTTCTCCTAATATTTGATCTATTGAGGATCTCTAACAATTTGTGTTGAGCTTATGATTTCTTAAGGGGGAGTCAATCATTGTCATTGATATCATAACGAATTAAGATCTTCAACAACAAGGTTTGGTGAGAATTCAACATTTGGTGTTCTTCGCTACCGGTAACATCTTTCTAAACACCAAAATAGATATTGTGCCTTATATCGCCTCTCACTTAAACTTGAATGTTGAAATGCATAATTGGTATCAAGCTTTAAGTTTTCTCAATTAGTGTCTAGCTTAAAAATTAGCATCAAGCTTTATAATTGTCTCTCCTCTCTTGAGCTTTAAATTTAATCATATCTTTCTTAAATATTTTAAGCCTTGAAGTTGATATGCTTGGAATGCTTAATGATAAGGGAAGTCTTTACTAGTGCTTTACCAATTGATATAATGAGCTTTAAAAAGATTTCATCTCTCATAATTGATATTGTGCTTTACTAAAGGAGAGATTTTACTTATATCTATCAATTGGTATATTGAGCTTTAACACTTGGTATTGGAGTTCAAACATGGCTTATGTGCTTATTGAAAATCTTTTTGATAATCTTTGTTGGACTTCATAATCGTTATGCACACATTTTGCTTGTAGTATATATTCATGTGGTTAAGTGCATATATATGATGACTTGGTGACTTTATGGTTACATATTCATGGTCTTCATGCTTATATTCTTGATGGATTTTGCTAACCATTATCTCTTGAGCTTAAGTGTTTAATGCTCACTCTTCTTAACCTTTTTGATATAACAAAAAGGAAAGTTTATGAGCAAATTTAATTTTATGCATATGTTGAGGGGGAGATTTTAAACTCATTTCAAATGCAAATTATGCTCATAGTTTTGTCATATCAAAAAAGGGGAGATAAGTAGAATTTAGAGTGGTTCAGTCCAAGACCTACATCCACTACCTTGATTGTTCAACTAAGGATTTTTCAATCAATCCACTAAGAATGGTGAAATTCACAAGCTTTCACCAAGCTTTACAATGGCTTTTACCAGGCTTAGCCAAAACCTTTCACAATGGTTTTTATCAGAATCAACCAAAACCCAAAGTGATTTTTCAAAAACTCAACCACAACCTTTAACAATGGTTTTTCACGGGATCAATCAAAACCCAACAACTAACTTTTCAAGGCTAAGTTAAAACCTATTTACTCAACAACCAAGCTGACCCAAGCTTGATTAACCCCTTCGAGTACCTTGCACACTCTAAGTAATCAAGAAATGAAGAAAAGATGAAGTACAATTGATCACCTAGCTGATCTAAGATGTACAAAGCTAAGCTCAAAGACTTTTTCAAAGGATAGGAGTGAAATACATGTGAAAAGAGAAGGTTTTTGGTCTTCTAAGCTCAAAATCACTTTGGATCACTTCTCTCTCTTATTGTTGACTATTGGAAAGGCTTTAAATTCTTGCAAAATCAATTCTGCCCGTTGGAGACAGAAACTAGCTATTTCTAGCTGTTATTTTGTCTTTTAGTGCTCAATTCAAATTTTTTGGCAGAATGATCTTAGTTGACTAACTGCACTCTTAGTTGACTAAGTTGTCTCTGTTTTCTAATCCCAGTTTTTGACAGTGAGCTCTTAGTTGACTAACTTCCTTCTTAGTTGATTAAGTTGTTTTTGTCTTGAAGTCCAAATTTCTAGCAGTAGGCTCTTAGTCGACTAACTTACTTCTTGGTCGACTAAGTCTTCTCTATTTCTGAACCAGCCATCTTCATTTTTGAGTTATTAATTTATTATTGACATACATTTTGTCCTGCACACTCAAGTAGTAGAGTTAGACATATATGAATGGGAATATTTTAATATCATCAAAAACTTATGGAGCCGACAATCTTCCTTTTTTTTTTGGATGATGACAAAACATTCCTTGATTAATAGCACAGTGTCTATTAGCTCTTTTTGTTCTGCACAAGATGAGGAATTTCTCCCCCTGAGTGTTTGCTCCTCCTTAATGTATGCATGATCTTTTCAAGTTATTTTGTTATCCAACTTAGCAGGTCAGTTAATTTTTTATCTATTTCTTAATGAAAATAACAAGCATTGATTCAAACATTTGATAGAGCATATTCATGAATTGTCTTACGAGCTAGCAAAGTTGCCAGTTATAAGTAACAAGATATTATTAATATTATGACCATTTATACCATCATCAGCATATTATCAACAAACCATATCCATTTTAGAATCAAATGTCATTAACAAGCCAACAAAGATAACATAAAAGCATAACAAAAGTAAGTCATCAGCATCCAAATCCTAACCATCAGCAATTATCACAGCAGAATGCCAAATCCTAACCATCAGCAATTATCACAGCAGAATATCATAACTAACTAAGCATCACACACATAAATTAAACATGAAAACCTATCAAACTCTATTTAACTTAGTCTTCCTTCTCTCTTTTTTCTTTTTCATCATTAAACAAGATATTCAAAACTCCCCTTTAATGAGTGCATCCAGATTTTCTTTTAATCTTCAAATCAAACTTTAATGAATGAGAATCTTAAGCACTCATACACTTAAGTCATACAAGCTTATAGATATAGTTCAATAACTTCAAGAGTCAAGCTTGTGTCTATGTAAAACCAAATGTATGGGAGTTAAATCATTTCAAGAAATTGTCAAAGATTACTCAAATAATGTTCAAGCAAATTTGATCATTTTGTCATAATCAAAACTATAATAATTTTAAAGCTAACACACAGCACGAAGGTTGATCCTAGGATGAGCCAAAGAATGAAGTAGCTACTTAAAAGACTTAGAATCAACCCCTTAATGCTTGTAGGCCAATTACAAGATGAAACAAAATGTAAAGAAGATATTGGAAGCTCAGAGGATCAACACCCTAACATAAAAAGGTTGATCCTAGGAAAAAGTAGAAGAAAAGTTAAGCTATTGGATTTTTGGAAGGTCGACCCTCATAATCCCAAGGTCAATCCTTGAAGAAGAAAGGAATAAATAATACAAACACGTGGACCTAGGATCGACACACATGTTTAAAAGCTCGATCTTACAATTAAAATTGAAGACAAATTTGAAGCAAGGATTGACACCCTTAACTACCAAGGTCGATCCCAGAGTCGCAGTAGACTAGCATTTAATGCTCCAACGACTAGTTTTTGCTCCAATTGGTATCTAACAACTCTAATTGATTGAGAGGCTTTAAAAGGAAGCTTCCTACCTAATTTGAAAGCCAAGAAGACTATAAAAATCATCTCCACGCTTGAGAAAAAGCTTCAAGCACATTTATTCACTTCTCATAGAGCTTTTAAGTCTTTTTTCAAGCATTCATTGAGCCGATTTTTCTAACATCTTTGTACCGATCTCTTTCAAGCTTAAACTTGTAGCTCATTAGCCTTTAAAAGGCATTTATAGCTCTTCATTTATTGTAAACTTTTGTGTGGTTATACCTTAATCGATTGAAAAGGTAGTGTTGAGAGGGTATATTTAACCTAAGTAAAAGGTAGAGACGCTATAGTCTCATCCTTAAAAAAAAAAAAACTAATGTAAAGGTTATTCTTGAGCCTTAAAAAGTATTTTCATAGTGGATTCAAAATTTTTTAGTGAACTAAAGGAAAAAACGTAGACAAAGAGGCCGAACCTCTATAAAAATATTATGTTCTTATTTTTACATTGCTTTGATTTTTAGTGTTACAATTTGTTTCTAAAAAAAATCAATTTTCACTAAAATTGCAAAGAATTTTCAAAAAAGTCAATTCACCCCCTTCCACTAACATTATTGTTACTTAAGTTATTATTATTAAAAATTATCAATTAAATATATAAATAAAATAATAATATAATATTATTTTATATGTCATTATAATTATCTTCATAAGTTAATAATAAGTGCAATATCATATATTATTAATAATATATGTTCATTGGTATTATTATTTATATACTTAAATTATTATTATTATTAATGTATATAGTTATATTTTTTTTTGAAAGGTTAGTTATATTATATATAGACTAATAGGTTAATTTTAACATAACATAAGTTCATATATAATAGATAGAATTTAATAATATAGTATTTTAATAATATATGGTTAGAAAATAAATATTATTTATTTATATTATTAACAATATATATTATATGTAATTTATAATATAGTATAATATTATTACGTAATAACTAGATTACATATTGATATGTATAATACAATTTACTATTAAATTTACATGATAAGTGCTATCTTTTCTTTATAATGACATTTAATATATTTTTATTTTCTATTTGTTTTTATGATAAGGGCAATTATTGCAGTCAAAGGCGATGGGCCGACTACTGACAGTCTCTAAGCTTTTCAACCGCACCCGCACGCATTTGAAAAGGAACAGAGATTTTGTAGATGGAAAGTCCAAGTCTGTCAATGCAAGAAAAATCTACAGTTCTGTTTATTTTATAATTTTATATTTTTTGAATTGCCATTATTATTTCACACCTTTTATTTTAGAAATTAATTAGTTTATTGATTTTTTTTTTGTAGCAAACCTATGCTTCTGCATTTTCATAGAATTATGGCTATGAGTCTGCGTCTTGACTGAAGTTATTGGAAGGGTGCGGACCAACTTCACCTATGTTCACAGATTTGGCACTAAGTTCCCGACTGCATCATTACTTGATGAAGCTACACGAGTGCTCCAACATCTGAGTTTGCATGTGGTCTTATACCCTTCCGCCAACGTTGCAATCCTGCCACCGATTTCTAACAAGGCTTATGAGACGTTGAAGCTAGAAGTAAATTCTGTCAAGAGCATGATACAAAATTTGTACTCAACCATTACGGAGCTCGTTCACTAAGTCAAGGGAAACGCCTCTGGTTCTTCGTTAAAACAGACGGAGCTAGTCTAATGTTGAAGACATTGCTCCGAGGGACGACAAGACTTCTTAGGCTTCACTGCTTTTGTAAAATAATATGATGGATATAAATTTTTTTATTTATAATAAATTTGTACATTGTTAACAAATTTGTTCATAATGAAATGTCAACTTATTGATTTCATTTAAGAATTATTATTATGAGCTTAGTCAAATCAAATCTGTGCATTTAACTAACAATTGTTTTTTCTTTTAGTAAGAGCATGCTAGTGAGTGGAAACTAAATTTTTTTGGGGGTTTGAATTTAGTGTTTGCCTTTTTAGTGTTTTGTACCCTTTGTAATTTACACGGTTATAGTAAATTCTTCTCTCGTCTGCAGATGTAGACAATAAGTGTCAAATAACGTTAAATATTGTCATTTGTATGTTAAAAATTCATTGATTTGGTCACATAAAACCAACCAAACAAAAAGACCATACAATCTAACTGAAATCCACAAAATTTAATGTCCAAATCAGCGGTACCAAAACAGGCCAGCACCATCCGAGATTCAATCTTCGTGTCCTAAAATCTTCCCCAACGTGTCATCTTTTCACTGGCTACCAACATAGTACCATATTTAATGCTACATAATTCCCCTCCAACTACTGCATGCGCTCATCGTGTCCTTTCAAAAACGGCTCGCTCTTTCTCAGTCCTTCACCATTTCCAGCAACCCACCAAAACGCCTCCTTTAACCCTTTCTCTCCCTCAATCTCAAATATAATTTCTTTTAATCTTTTGAAAGGAAAACGGAAGAAAACATAAAGAGATGGGGAGGAAGAGAAGTTCACCAGTGACCCAGCTGTTCTTATGGATAAGAGGGCAGTCGACGAAGGTGAAGATCTTCCTTGCAGCAGTGCCTTTGCTATTTTCTTTGGTGGCATTGAAGCTTCTGGTGAAAGATCACAATCACTTTTTTATTGCCTCTGAACTCATCCATGTCGCTGGGATTTCTGTCTTGGCTTATAAGCTTACTACCAAGAAAACATGTTCCGGTATCGATATATCATCCTCTGTTTCTTCTTTTTTATTTTTTGTATATTTCGTGTAACTGATATTCTCTTAAGGTTGATTTCGATATGTTTTATTCAGAAATATGGTGATGATTTTATATCCAAATGAGTCTAATATCCGAATGGTGTTTACTAATTAGAAATGGCTAGCTTATTGGAGTTATATGTGTCGATGCAGGATAGTGGACGATTGGGTGTAAGAAATTTGCAATATTCAAACATTATGACACTTGTTTTCCATCTAATTTCTCTCTTTCATTTGGTAAGATGGGAAATGGGAGTAATTGTGAAAAATCAGTAAAAGGATCAAATTGGTGAGAAGGAAAACGATCTGAACAAAATTAAACTGGAGAAGGATTCGCATTGTTTCATTAAACAAAAAATAGAATAAATAAACACTTTCAATGAAACATTTTTTGTTAAAATAATTAAATTGTTAGCAAGTAACATCAACTTCGAAAGTAATTGCATAAGAAATACAAACATTTTTAATGTATAACTCGCCTCCATGATGATTCAGATTTTTTTTTTTTTAGTGTTGGTGATGCCCTTTTGTACGACATACATGGCAATAATCAAGTTTTCTCTTCCTGCTTCAGGCCTTTCACTGAAGTCTCAAGAACTCACAGCAATATTCTTAGCTGTAAGACTTGTCTGCAGTTTCATGTTGGAAGGTGACATTCATACATTGCTAGATTTTGCCACCCTCATTTTTACTGCATGGGTTGTATTTATGATTCGATACAAGTTGAAGTCAACTTATATCAAGGAGCTAGATAACTTTCCAATCTACTATATGGTAAATGCATTCTTCAGTTGTTATATATATTGATTAAACCATGTTAGATTCTTCTCTATAAACTTAGAATGGATGTATATGCTATTTTTATTTTTATTTTTCCAACATTATCATATATATACACACATAGTAGAGATATCGTCTGTAGCATTATGAGTTATAGATTCATAGACGACCATCCCAGCTCTGCTATATGGATTTGATTGATTAAAGTATTTCATTCGAGACTAGCACTTTGTTTAGAACGAAATGAAAATGGAATTCATTCCATTTGTAAGTCAATCCTACAATATAATATTCGTATCCAAATGATAATATAGAGTATTGGGAACACTATATATTAAACTATAGAATTCATTTTTAAATCAGGAAATTAATGAGTATTGAACCAAAAATAAAATAAAAGAACTCGCAGTTCCTTTCATTTTTTCATGGATTTAGTTTGCAATTTATATTAATTTTGAATAATTTGCAAAGAGTAATAAAATCAGGAAAGTATATATAATTGATCATTGGAAATCTACAAATTTGTTTTAAAGATCCTCAAGACTTTGCAAAATGTGGAAATTGAGATACTGGTGGATTATTAGTCTGTGTTTGACATACTCTTGAAATCCAACTTGTACAGTAAATGAAGGTTAATAGGCTTGAATTAATAGAAAAGCAAGTGTCTGGTTTTCATAGAATACTATGTACTATTTGCTAAAGATGACAAAAAAGTAAGAGCCGTGGAGTACTTAACGAAATTACTCAAGGATAAAAATCCAGTATAGAGTATGACTGTGATCTATGTTACACAGGTGGTGCCTTCTGCTATCCTTGCTGTGTTAATCCATCCATATAACACACATATATACATAAGTCAAGTTCTCTGGGCCTTTTGTGTTTATTTGGAGGCAGTTTCAGTGCTGCCACAGCTTCGTATGATGCAGAATGCAAAGGTTTCAGCTCCATTTCCGATTCATTCATATATTTACTTTATTACTTTTTGTTTGTCAGTATATTAGCTAACGAGTACCTTGTTTAAGATGATTGAACCATTCACAGCCCACTATGTATTTGCACTGGGTGTGGCAAGATTCCTGGCGTGCGCTCATTGGATCATCAAGGTTAGAAAATCATGCTTGACACATACTGGAGCTCATTGAAACTCCTCATGACATGAATAAAAGTATTCCTAATTACCAAATTAATCGCTTAAAGCATAGAAAAAATCATGAAAAATACCCTTTTATAAGCAGTTGAAATTGTTGAAGTTAATGCTTGCATGTGTCAAGTGGACAAAATGAAAAGTGAAAATCCACTTGGATATCATGCATGTTTGTATGTGTTTTACTTAGTGTTGAAAACCACTACGTGTAGCTATGCATGTTACTATAATAATCATGTTTTACACTTGTTTCTCAAGTATTAACAAGTGTTATATCTGTTGATTTGTGTTAATGAAGCTGTGTATATATTTGTTGAATATGAATGAAACTAGTGTGGCCTTCTCTCTTTGTTTATCTGTGTTTAAGAGATATAAAACAGAGGCTGCATCTAGCAGCCATTTACTCCCTTTCTCCCAAAATTATAACAGAAATAATTAGAAGATTCATATATATTAAAACATTATTGTTCCTATTTCCATGAAAGGTTTATGAGACTGGGGGCAGATATCTTTTCTTGGTCGGAGCTGGGCACTTTTGGTTCTCCGTGGCTGTGTTTGCAGAAATTGTTCAAACCTTCATCTTGGCAGACTTTTGTTACTATTACATTAAGAGGTGAGGCATTTTTTTTTTCAAACACACTTTCTTCCACCTCTCTTTCTCTTAAAGTCAATTAATTACTCATTCAATTAATTACTCAAACAGCGAATTAGTATTGTAAAATCAGGTAATAATATCTTGGATTGGTTCTTTTGCAGTTTCATGGAGGGCCGACTGATAATGAGGATGCCAGTTTAGAAATTTTAAATTTAAACGGTAATAATGAACATTCAGTTCATCTGTTTTCAGGTTTTTGTTAACTCAAAACAAGCATATGGTGGCATCAAAGGCTTAACTTCGGTGGTTTTTTTTTTTCTGGCTTGTCTTTTTCTCCTAACTTTGAGATATAGTACAAATCAAAACAATTTTTGAGACTTAAGTTATACAATTTTAATGCAACTTTGGAAGTGATTGCTAGGGTTTGAGTGTTGAGGTACATTCATTCATTCCAACGAAGATATTGGGCACACAATCTTCGTTGGCGTGCTGAAGTGAAATCCATCATTTATCATCTACCATATATTGAAACTCAACTACATGGGTGTGCTGTAGTTTTGGGTGCCTGAGAACCTGACAGCTGGTTTTTCTTCTTGTCGTTTTCTCTAGGATGAAAATTTTCAAAATTTTTAAAATAATTTTTCTTGATTGCCAATTAACCAAAAAAAAAACAGGAGAGTTGAGCGAAAGGGGATGGTAAGAGAGAAGAGAAAACGGCGCAAAGGGCGGCAAGGCGAAGGACCGGTGGCCGGAGCAGCAAAGAGAGGGTGGAGGAAGGAGGAGAGAAAGAAACGATTTCGGCCGGAGCAAAAAGATTCTGGCGACAATAAGAGTTCAAAGTTCAAACCCGCCATTCAAGCGATCCAAGCTCACAGTTTCTAAAAATATACAGAGAAATTTGAGAGAGATTGGCTTAAAAATAATAATGAAGTGTACAGTACCCAATAGCTTTTTGTGCGATGGTTACCTTTTAAGTGTACAGATAATTTATGCTCTACTCAGAATTTTATGCCATAGGAAGTTTTTGGCAGATCAACTTGAGATTTACAATGGCATGTCGGTTTGAAAGATTAATAAAATTATTTTTTTTAAAAAAATAATATAAAGAAGCAAGAAAGGCTGGACAAATTATTGATCATGGTTCAAAGAAACGTTAAACTTTATGCATAATAATTTAAAGGTATAATATTTTAAAAAATTCAAATAAATTTTATAATTTTATTTCGTTTAATTAAGTTTTTATATTTTTATTTTAAACCAAACAACCCTTTATATTTTTATTTGAGATCAAATAAACTTTTATAACTAATAATTAATTTAGTGACACTGATATGTTTCGCTAACATATTACAATTGATGATAATACTACATGTAGGCATATTATAATTGATAATGACGTAACATGCTAATTTAACATGATAACATATTCATGTGATATTTTTTACCCTCCACATCAATACTTTATGGATATAAAATAACAAGTAACATTTTAACTATTTACAATTAGTCAATCATTAGTTAGAAGGACTTATTTAATCCAAAATAAAAGTACAAAGACTTGATTGAATGCAATAAAAAAATAAAAATTTATTAAAATTTTCTTGAATAGTTTAAGGACTTATTTGAACATTATGTTTTTTTTCTTCCCATTATACTAATTTTGATTAGTATATATATTGTATTAGCTATGACTCAATATTGGCAAATTCATCCAAAGTTACATGATATTTGATTCTTGATTTAAAATTTGATATCGAAAACAATATTAATCAAATTAATTGTTGGAATTCGTTAGGATTTAATGCATTAAAATCTTTTTTGTTTTAATCTACAACTCTAAGTACAATCCTTAACTTTTTCTGTAAACAAAAAAAAAGGAGACTTAATCATATCTTTATACAATGAATCTCTAGTGTCACCATCATAGGGTTTTTTATACAAGCTTACATTATATAAACGCACACAAAACATTATAGTCTAGCCCAATTTATTATATCATAATTGAGACTACAATATTGTTTCTTTATCAAGATCAAAATAACTTAACTTGATTTTCATAAAATTCTAAAATAATTTAAATAATGTAATTCCACATTTTGATTATTTAGAAAAATCTAACACACCCCTACTTGAACTACATTATTGAAATCAAATTTTGAAAACTCATTTTCTTAAAAATGACTTACAAGCTATAACAACTTAAAATTTATGAGCCTAATTTAAAAATCAAACTAGTCTTGAGACTACGCCAAAAGATCTTTTTGTTTAATAAAATTTGTGATATAGAAAAGTGACAGTAACTACATCTATTAAGAAACAGTACTAATTATAATTACATATCTCGGTCAATCTTATCCACATGAAGTCAATGTGGTAGTATAGCAATGAACAACA
Source organism: Theobroma cacao (assembly GCF_000208745.1). Lineage (NCBI taxonomy): Eukaryota > Viridiplantae > Streptophyta > Magnoliopsida > Malvales > Malvaceae > Theobroma > Theobroma cacao. Next base: position 15,985,688 of record NC_030850.1, read on the forward strand.
AGAAGAATTTATTTCATGTGCTGAATTTATTTGTCGATCACTTTATTCTCTACTTTAAGCAACCTACTCTTGCAATAGAAACATTTATGGTTCAATCAATAAACTTGGATGTCTACCTTATATATCTCTAGATATAGTTTTTGTATCAAAGACATACCTTTAAGGCTATCAATTTATGCTTCAATTTATGCTTAAAATTGACATATGCTATAAAACCAGACCCTATAAATACATGTCATGATATACATGCACTGAATAGCATGTTATTACTCTAAGAAAGTCCCTAAGAATAGACGAAACCTAGTATTGTACCTAACGGTACACATGAGTTGATTTAACCTCGAACTAGTTCAAATAGGAATCGTAGGATGAAATTTAATATTTTACAATCTAGGAATGACTAAAAATGATTGTTCGGAGTTTGAAGGTTCATTTGGGGAAAAATTGAAAATTTTGATGTTCAGGGGCAAAATCGTCATTTTACCACCTAAGATAATAATTTGATCATGGAGTGAAATTTTTGACCAAGATTAACTATTTGGAGTATAATTTAATGATAGGAAGTGAAAATTTTCAATTTTGGCAATTTTCGAAACATAGGGGCAAAACGGTAATTTTGTTACCCCGAGGTAAAATAGTAATTTTCACCACCCAAAACTTGTCAAAATCATAGGATTTATTTATTTTTGGTATGAATAACTATGGTATTTTAAGTGGTGAAAAATTGAAGTGTAAAGGACAAAATTTTAAAAACGGGCCAATGGAAAAGTGACACATGACACTTTTTAATAATTTAATATTATTTTAAAGGAAAATCAGCCCATTTAAACCCCACATCAGGTGATGGTCGGCCATAAGGAGAAAATAAGAGAGAAAATAGAGAGGAAAGGAAGAAAAGAGAAAAACCAAAGGAAAACTAGAAAATTCAAAGGGAAATTCGCGTTTTTCGTCCGTTTACACGTCTAACGATAAGATTTTTCGACTTTAACTTGATTTCTACCTTTCTTATGCCTTTGTTTCCATTTAGCATGCTTGAGGAGAGAGATCAAAAAGTGATACCAAGGGCTGGCCGAATTTCAAGGGGAAGGATTTTGAAATTTTTATGGGTTGATTATTAGTTAAATTGTTGGTTTTAGTTAGTTAAATGTGTATAGAAATCAAATTGGGCAAGAAAGCATGAAATTCTCATAATACCCACCCTTGGCCGAATATTCAATGATGTACAATGATGATGAACTGATTTTATTCTAAGAGAAATGAAGAGAAAATGACGAAAAATGGTTAAATGTGATAGAAAAACAAAGTGAAAAATTAACCGAGTTAATGTCCCATTTTTGACCGAATTTTTCAAGCAGGAAAGTGAGCTGATTTTGATGATTTAGAAGGTTATTGGCTGATATTTAATGGTTAGAAATGTTGGAGAGAAAATGGGACAATTTAGAGCTAAAATGGAGCGCGTTAGCAATTTATCGGGTAAAGTGCCAAAAATAGGTTAATATCGCGTTTAAGCCGTTTTAGGCTATTGCATTTCATACCATGCATTAGTATAGGATTTAAGTCAATTATATAGTGATTTAGCATCAATGTGGTGAATTGTGTAATTTTTGCAATGTGTCTAGGAGGAGAGCCTTCCAGTAAAGGCTAGGAAGTCGTACTTGACAAATAGTGATCGGGGCACCTAGAAAGCATTTAATTTGTACAAACGGTGAGTAAACCTATTATTATTGTAAATTATCTAGAGTTTATTTTTAAATGCTCTTTATGTATTTTATGAAATGAAAATGAGATTAAAATGGGACTTTTGATGTTTTAGAAATAAATGTGACAAATAAATATATTGTGTTGATTATCTGAAATAAGAAACTTTTGATTATGAAATTGAGTAATTGGAGGCTGCCAATTGTCTTGAAAAATATATTTTCCTATGAATGGCTTATGATATATGAGTATATGTGGCTATATTTTATAATTGCATTGGAAATTTATGTAAGCTGTCTTTTACTATGCAAGCTGGGTAAATAAATAAAAACCACGTTATACTGTCGAAATTTTATTAAAATTGGTGGGTTTAGTCACTGCAGTGATGGGTTTTCGTGGACTGCCTATTAGAGGGGTACGGTAATCCCGGTTACATAGTTACTCCGGTTGTAGAGGCGATGAGGGTAACTCCCGGGGTAGTGTTAGAGCTCACTTCACGTCGAACCCCCACGTGAATGTGTAACTCGGCCAACGCCAAGGAACGACTTGTTTTGAAAACTAACATGTGTTTAACATGTAAATATCTTAACAACCTTGACGGACTCGGTTAGATGCCTCGGCCAAGGTATCCCCGAGGACTAGTTTTTGGCTTGAGCCTTGTTTCTAATAAAAGTCATAAGCCTTAACAACTGTTTTGGTAAATTACAAATATTTTATGGTTTAAGAAATAAATTGAAAACCTTATGAAATGGTTTGTGATTTGTTGTTTAAACTTGCCTCCATTTTACTTGCCTTTAGATATTTATAATAATGTCTGTTTACTCATTGGGATTGCAAAATCTTAACCACCTCCTTTCCAAATATTTCAGGCTTGTGGTAGCTTGTAGATACCCAATTTTGTCAAGGATTCCAGTTGACCCCTCTATCTCATAAACAGTAGATTACTATCACCAACACTTGGTGTGTTTATGGGCCACTTGTCATTGTAATTATTATTGTACATTATAACTTTATAAATTATTGTATGTATAAATTTATTTTACTTCCATGTTACAAAAGATTACTTACACGTGTTTCTATAATTATTGTTTTATATAAAAATGCTATATTTTAATCAATATTTTGAATAGTAATGTTTGTCTATAAATCCTTTAAAAATAAATAAATAAATATTTTTGTCTTTTGATTTACTTGAGTTGGAAACGACCGGTAATTGTTTAAAACGGAATGTTTAACAACGATTGCACACAGGAAAAGCAAGAAACTGATACGTAAGCCTTGCGAGGTTCCAATTGGCATTCTAGGTAATGAGTGTCAATCGGGACATCGAGACGGTTGTCATGGGCCCGAGGGAGGTTCCGGGTCTTGACAATTCAGTTGGTATCAGAGCTTTCGGTTTAAAAGCTTATGGTTTTGAAAAAAGTTTTTGACTTTTAAAGTTCTTGGATTTAAAGTTATTTTAAAATAATTTACAATTTCAGTGTGGCCCAGTTAAGATTAGTTAGTTACAGGTAGTTACATATAGAGTCTTAAGTCGTCTAAACCAATTATATTCTTTTTGTAGATCATTATGCCTATTCGACATGAGCTACCACCTATCACTAGATCTACCGATAGGGGAAGAGGTCGCCCCAGACAAAGTCAGTCGGATTCCATAGAAGAAGAGTCGGTTGCGTTTTCTTTTAGAGCAGCTCCTACTGCTGAGTCTACTGACATTCATGTACCTCCTCCACCACCTATTGCTGCTCCTGACGTACCTGCCATGTCTCCCGAGGTAGCTCAAGCATTAGCGGCTTTTCTCGCTGCTCTTACGGGCCAAGCTCAGGCTGGTCCAGTTCCACCCGCTGTTCCCTTGTAACAGCCCCAGTACCACCACCTCCTATTCCACCCCAAACACCAAACGTCTCCATTTTTAAGAAACTGAAAGAAGCTAGACAGTTAGGTTGTGTCTCATTTACTGGTGAGTTGGATGCGACCGTAGCTAAAGATTGGGTTATTCAGGTATCGGAGACACTAACAGATATGGGATTAGATGATGAGATGAAATTGAAGGTGGCTACACGGTTATTTGAGAAGAGAGCTCGTACCTGGTGGAGTTCAGTAAAGTCTCGCTCTCTTATACTGCTGACTTGGACGAATTTCCTCATAGAGTTTGATGGTCAGTACTACACCTATTTCCATCAAAAAGAGAAAAAAAGAGAATTTCTGAGCTTGAAACAAGGGAACATGACCATTGAGGAGTATGAAACTCGTTTTAACGAACTGATGTCTTATGTACCTGAGTTGGTGAGATTGGAGCAAGACCAGGTGAACTACTTTGAGGAGGGACTCCGTAATGAGATACGAGAGCGTATGATAGTGATTGGCAAGGAGTCGTATAAGGAAGTTGTGCAAATGGCCTTATGGGCTGAGAAGCTCGCCACTGAGAATAGACGGATCCGAGCTGAGTTCGTAAAGAAAAGGAATCCGCCTACGTTCCCGGGTCAGTCTTCAAAGAGAGGCAGAGATTCGACATCTACTGCAAGAAGTACTACCTTAGCGCTTGTGGCATCCACTAGACCTCCATCTTAGCAGTCACAGCCGAGATCTTCTAGATTTGATCAGCTAGTGATGAGTAGTCAGGGGGGGACTTCAGGAGGATTGGACAAATGCCGTAATTACGAAGGATTTCATGTTGGGTCATGTAGAAGCTTGTAAAATGTTTTCAATGCGGCCAATAGGGGCATAACAAGAGAGATTGTCTGTCACGACCCAGAACTCCCATCGAGCTCGTGACAACCGTCGCAAGCCTCGACAGACATTCTTCCTCTAAATGTCTTTCGAGACCTCGCAAGGCTTTTGTACCAGTTTTTCCATTCCTCTCTCTTTTTTCTTTTTTTGAATAATAAAATAAAATAAAAATATTAATTAAAATAATCTATTTTAATGTAGAACAATATATATATATATATTTTTTCGAAACATTAAAAATTAATTTTTTGCACATAAAAATAAAATAAATTTATACATACTGTAATATAGAAAATTGGAGTATGCAATTTAAATTACAATGACACGTGGGCCCCTAAATAACTGAGAAGGTTTAAGTCTATAACCTTGCTTTCTAGGATGCACCTTTGAAATTTACTTCTCGATGCAATTGACAGTCTATTGCCTATTCTGAACCTGAAAAATGTATAGGAAGAAGGGGTGAGATTATAAAATCCCAGTGAGTAGACAGACATCATCAAAATAATCTAAAGCCGAGTAATAGGAGACAATTAAAATAATTCATCCCAACCCATATAAATAATTCGATTTCATCCAATTACTCAACATGACTTATGCACTTTTGAAAAACTTGGCCCTTGCCAAAAATTCTTTCTCAGGGATGCCCCGCGAAGGCATCTTACCAAGACTGCCAAGGCTGTTTATTGTCACACACACAAACACATTTCACCTCTGACAACATAGTCGTTCCTCGGAGTTGGCTGAGTCCCAGTTTCACGTGATGGCCAGCGTGAAGTGTACTCAAATCCTACCTCGGGAGTTATCCTATGCGCCTCTCCAATCGAGGTAAGCTCAATAATTGGGAACCATGCCCCTCTAATTAGGCTGACCCACGGAACTCCCGTCACTGCAGTGCCCACTTTATAATCCACCAACCAATAAAATCATAATAGTATGACATGGCTCACTTAACACATTCAAGGCAAATCAAAGCAGTTCACATATTCTTAAAATCATAAAAAAAACCAGTCATACCCACATTTATCATAAGCCATTTAATGTAAAATCATGGATAAACAACACAATCATAGTATAGGTCTCCAATTACTCTATTTTTGAAATCATTATTAAATTTTCAAAAATTTTATAAAATTATTTTATAAAATCCCATTTTCCCATTAAACATAATAATTTAACCATGAAAAATAAGGAGAAATGCATGGAAAGGATAAATCTTAAGTTAAGCTTGAAAAATCATACCTTTAAACACTTGATTCCTTGAAAAATCACACTTTTTCTTTGAATTTTCTCACTCTAGGGTTTGTTCTTATTTCTCTCTCTCTCTCTCCTGCTGGTTTTGGCTGACCCTCCCAATGAAGAATTCTGAAATTTTCAAGCCTTTTAATAGGCTTAATAAAATATTATTATTTTATTTACCTTTTAAATATTTTATTATTTTATTTTATTTAGCCATCTTTTTTACTTTCTTTTTCTACCACTCAAACCTCTTCACTTATCCATGTCTTTCATGAAATTTCTAGACTTTTTCAAAGTTTTGGTGGAGTAAATTTTTAAAAATTACACTTTTACCACCGTAAAGTGAAAAATTACATTTTTACCCCAAAAACTAAAAAATTGCCCATAGATATATTTTTCATCCATTATACTCATACCATTCTCCAATTTGTCAAATGTGATCTAAATTCTCTCAAAATCTCAAATTTTATCCGTGGGTGAAAAACTTACGATTTTGCCCTTAGATAGTGAAAATTTTGGTTTGACTTCGAATTGATCTTCGAACTTCGAATTACCATTTTGAGTCATCCCTGAATTGTGAAACTCTTAATTTCACCTTAAAATTCCTATTTGAACTAGTTCAAGGCTTAATCGACTCAATGGTACCATTAGGGGCAATATCGTCTTTTAACTATTTCTCGAACTTCCTAAATATATAAACATTCTATCGAGCATGTGAATGACATTATAGTTATTTTACAAAGCAGAGTTTGACATTGTCCTCAGTTGAGACGAGGTACAGTAGCTACTTCTACTCCTCCGACTTGTCCTAGTATACCCCGGAGAGACACTTGGGGATCACAGTCTAGACAGGGCCTAGTGATACAGTCAGGCATGGGGAGTAATACCCCAGAGCAGCCATCTTCCAGACCGCAACCCTAAATTTCGACCATGATTTTTGCAGTGACTGAGGATGAAGCCCGGGTTCGACCTAGCACAGTGACAGGTACTATGATTGTGTTTGATAAAGATGCACATGTATTTGATAGATTCGGGCTCCGATAGATCATACGTGAGCATATCATTTGCATCATTCTCAGATAGGAACCTGTCACCATTAGAGGAAGAGATTGTAGTGCATACTCCTCTAGGCGAGCGGTTAGTAAGAAATACGTATCATAGAGACTGCGGTATTAAAGTTGGGGAAGAAGAATTTATGGGTGATTTAATCCCTTTGGAGATTCAGGATTTTGATTTGATCTTGGGTATGGATTGGTTGTCCACTCATAGAGCAAAGGTGGATTGTTTTAAGAAAGAAGTGATTCTCCAGAGTTTAGAGGGAGCAGAAGTTGTATTTACGGGGGAGCGTCGAGTATTACCGTTTTGTGTAATCTCGGCCCTCAAAGCTTTGAAATTGGTGCGAAAGGGATATCCAACATACTTGGCTCACGTGATTGATATATCGAGGGAGGAACCTAAGTTAGAGAATGTCCTCGTAGTAAGTGAGTTCCCTGATGTATTTCCTGATGAATTATCGGGACTTCCTCCCAATCGTGAGTTCGAATTCACCATTGACTTATTTTCGAATACTGCCCCTATCTCTATTTCTCCATATAGAATGGCTCCGGCAGAGTTGAAGGAGTTGAAAGTACAATTGAAAGAGTTAGTGGACAAGGGTTTTATACACCCTAGTACATCTTCATGGGGAGTACCAATTTTATTTGTGAAAAAGAAAGACGGTATACTTCGGTTATGTATAAATTATCGACAGCTTAACAGAATGACCATTAAGAAAAAGTATCTGTTGTCGAGGATTGATGATCTTTTCGATCAATGACAGAGAGCTACAGTGTTTTCTAAGGTTGATATGAGGTTTGGGTATCATCAATTGAAGATTAAAGAACAAGATGTAGACAGCGTTCAGGACTCGATATGGTCATTATGAGTTCTTGGTCATGCCTTTCAGGTTAACTAACACACCGACAACTTTTATGGATCTCATGAACAGGGTGTTCCACCCTTACTTGGACAAGTTTGTTATTGTGTTCATTGATGACATCCTGGTTTACTCGAGAGATAATGATGAGCACGCTACCCACTTGAGTATAGTATTACAAACTTTGCGGGAAAGACAGTTGTATGCAAAGTTTTCGAAGTGTGAGTTTTGGTTACAAGAAGTGGTATTCTTGGGACACGTAGTATCGGGAGCTGGAATATATGTTGATCCTAAGAAGATAGAGGCAATTTTACAATGGGAGCAACCTAAGATAGTGACGGAGATTCGTAGTTTCCTCGAATTAACCGGTTATTATTAGAGGTTTGTTCAGGGATTTTCCTTAATAGCAACTCCTTTGACCCGTCTAACTCGTAAAGGAGTTAAGTTTAAGTGGGACAATGTGTGTGAAAGTTGATTTCAGAAGATAAAGAACCGGTTAACATCTACTCCAATATTGACACTTCCTGTGAGTGGTAAGGGATTTGTAGTATATAGTGATGCCTCAAAGTTCGGGTTGGGGTGCGTACTGATGCAGGATGAAAAAGTTGTGGCTTATGCTTCTAGACAGCTAAAGAGGCATGAAGCAAATTACCCTACCCATGATTTAGAGTTAGCAGCAGTGGTGTTTGCTTTAAAAATCTGGAGGCATTACTTGTATGGTGAGCATTGTCGGATATTTACGGATCACAAAAGTTTAAAATATTTGCTCACTTAAAAGGAGCTTAATTTGAGGCAAAGGCGATGGTTGGAGTTGATAAAAGATTATGACTTGGTGATAGACTATCATCCGGGAAAGGCGAATGTTGTAGTTGATGCCTTAAGTCGTAAGTCTTCATCGTCTTTAGCCACACTTCAGAGTTGTTATTTTCCAACATTATTAGAGATGAAATCTCTTGGGGTCCAGTTGAGAAATGGTGATGATGGATCCTTATTGGCAAGCTTCATTGTGCGACCTTCGTTACTTAATCAGATCAAGGACATTTAGAGGTCTGATGATGAGTTAAGAAAAGAAATTCAAAAATTGACCGATGGGAGAGTTAGTGAGTTCAGATTCAGAAAGGATAACGTTTTGATGTTTAGAAACTGAGTTTGTGTTCTTGAGGGAAACCAGCTGAGACAGGCGATCATGGAAGAAGCCCATTTATCTGCCTATGCATTACATCCGGGAAGCACCAAGATGTATAGGACTATAAGGGAGAATTATTGGTGGCCAGGTATGAAGCGAGACGTAGCAGAATTCGTAGCAAAGTGTCTCGTATGTCAGCAAGTTAAGGCGGAGCATCAGAGGCCAGCAGATACACTTCAGTCTTTACTTGTTCCCGAGTGGAAATGGGAGCATGTAACTATGGATTTTGTTTTGGGACTACCGCAGACACAAAGGGGAAATGATGCAATCTGGGTGATCGTAGATTGGCTGATTAAGTCCGCTCACGTTTTAGCTATCCATAGTACATACTCTATTGAAAAGTTGGCTCAGCTCTATATAGATGAGATTGTAAGGCTACATAGAGTTCCCGTTTCTATAGTGTCAAACCGAGATCCTCGATTCACTTCTCAATTTTGGCACGAAATTTCAAGAAGCTCTCGAAACCAAATTGAAATTTAGCACTACTTTTCACCCACAAACGGATGGTCAGTCAAAGAGGACTATCCAGACTATAGAGGATATGTTGAGGGCTTGTGTCATGGATTTTCTTGGGAGTTAGGATAGACACTTGCCATTAGTGGAATTTGCTTACAACAATAACTTTCAGTCTAACATTGGTATGGCATCGTACGAAGCTTTATATGGAAGGAAATGTCGTACTCCACTTTATTGGGATGAAGTGGGTGAAAGAAAGTTAGTTAGTGTGGAATTGATCGATCTAACTAATGACAAGATCAAGGTTATATGAGAGAGGTTAAAGGTAGCCCAGGATAGACAGAAGAGCTATGCAGATAAACGAAGAAAAGACTTGGAGTTGAGATCAATGATAGAGTTTTTCTTAAGGTTTCCCGTGGAAAGGTGTGATTCGATTTGCAAAGTAAGGAAAGCTTAACCCGAGGTATATTGGACCATTCCGAATCATTGAGAGAATTGGACCAGTGGCTTATCGGTTAGAACTACCTCCGGAGTTAGATCGGATCCACAACATTTTCCATGTCTCCATGCTTAAGAAATATGTACCAGATCCCTCTCACATCCTTGAAGCACCTCCGATCGAGTTGCATGACGATTTGAAGTTCGAGGTGCAACCTGTGAGTATTTTGGATCGAAAGGATCGAGTATTGAGGAACAAGAGTATTTCAATGGTCAAAGTGTTGTGGAAAAGTGCTCGAATGGAGGAAATGACATGGGAAGTAGAGCATCAGATGAGGAACCAATACCCGCATCTATTTGTCGAATCTGGTAATTAAAATTTTGAGGTCAAAATTTTATTTTAAGGGGGGTAGAATTATAAAACCTGACCCTATAAACACATGTCATGACATACATGCACTGAGTAGCATGTTACTACGTTAAGAAAGTCCTTAAGAATAGACGAAACTCGGTATTGTACCTAACGATACACTTGAGTTTATTTAACCTCGAACTAGTTCAAATAGGAATTGTAGGATGAAATTTAATATTTTACAATCCAAAAATGACTAAAAATGATTGTTCGGAGTTCAAGGATTCATTTGGGGAAAAATTGAAAATTTTGATGTTCAAGGGTAAAATCGTCATTTTGCCACCTAAGATAATAATTTGATCATGGAGTAAAATTTTTGACCAAGATTAACTATTTGGAGTATAATTTAATGATAAGAAGTGAAAATTTTCAATTCTGGCAATTTTCAAAACATAGGGGCAAAACGATAATTTTATCATCCCGAGGTAAAACCGTAATTTTCACCACCCAAAACTTGTCAAAATCATAGGATTTATTTACTTTTGGTATGAATAACTATGGTATTTTAAGTGGTGAAAAATTGAAGTGTAAAGGATGAAATTTTAAAAACGGACCAATGGAAAAGTGACACATGGCACTTTTTAATGATTTAATATTATTTTAAAGGAAAATCAGCCCATTTAAACCCCACATCAGGTGATGGTCGGCCATAAGGAGAAAATAAGAGATTTTTACCTTTCCTATGCCTTTGTTTCCATTTAGCATGAAATACCCCAAACTTTGATATGGTGATAAATAAAGTTGATCGAATGCAAATTGAGGTCAATTAAAATATTTAGAAGTGATAAAAGACGAAAGGAGTAGTTTAGAATAAAATATTCCGCAAGTGAGAAAATAATAATAAAATAATAATAATTTTATCGGAGGAGAATTTGTGAGATAAAAGGCGATT
>NC_030850.1:15999628-16015727 GCF_000208745.1 Theobroma cacao
AAAATGCCCCTGTGAGCCAGAAAAAAAATGTTATGTTATGATTTGAAAATGATTTGTAATCCTTCGTATTTTGATATTTGATAACTATTGCTCACCAGGGAAGTGCGAAAGCTGATACGAGAGCCTTGCGAGGTTTCGATCGACATTCGGGGTGAAGAATGTTTATCGAGGTTTCGCGGCGATTGTCACGGGCTCGATGGGGAGTTCCGGGTCGTGACATAGCATGCTTGAGGAGAGAGATCAAAAAGTGATACCAAGGGCTGGCCGAATTTCAAGGGGAAGGATTTGGAAATTTTTATGGTTTGATTCTTAGTTAAATTGGTAGTTTTAGTTAGTTAAATGTGTATATAAATCAAATTGGGCAAGAAAGCATGAAATTTTCACAATACCAACCCTTGGCCGAATATTCAATGATGTACAATGATGATGAACTGATTTTTATTCTAAGAGAAATGAAGAGAAAATGATGAAAAATGGTTAAATGTGATAGAAAAACAAAGTGAAAAATTAACCGAGTTAATGTCCCACTTTTGACCGAATTTTTCAAGGAGAAAAGTGAGCTGATTTTGATGATTTTAGAAGGTTATTGGCTGATATTTAATGGTTAGAAATGTTAGAGAGAAAATGGGACAATTTAGAGCTAAATGGAGCGCGTTAGTAATTTATCGGGTAAAATACCAAAAATAAGTTAATACCGTGTTTAAACCGTTTTAGGCTATTGCATTTCATACCATGCATTAGTATAGGATTTAAGTCAATTATATAGTGATTTAGCATCAATGTGGTGAATTGTGTAATTTTTGCAATGTGTCTAGGAGGAGAGCCTTCCGGTAAAGGTAAGGAAGTCGTACCCAACGAACAGTGATCGGGGCACCTAGAAAGCATTTAATTTGTACAAACGGTGAGTAAACCTATTATTATTGTAAATTATCTAGAGTTTATTTTTAAATGCTCTTTATGTATTTTATGAAACGAAAATGAGATTAAAATGGGACTTTTGATGTTTTAGAAATAAATGTGACAAATAAATATATTGTGTTGATTATCTGAAATAAGAAACTTTTGATTATGAAATTGAGTAATTGGAGACTGCCAATTGTCTTGAAAAATATATTTTCCTATGAATGGCTTATGATATAAGAGTATATGTGGCTATATTTTATAATTGCATTGAGAATTTATGTAAGTTGTCTTTTACTATGCAAGCTGGGTAAATAAATAAAAGTCACGTTATACTGTCAAAATTTTATTAAAATTGGTGGGTTTAGTCACTGCCGTGATTGGTTTTCGTGGACTACCTATTAGAGGGGTACGGTAAACCTAGTTACATAGTTACTCCGGTTGTAGAGGTAATGAGGGTAACTCCCGGGGTAGTGTTAGAGCTCACTTCACGTCGAACCCCCACGTGAATGTATAACTCGGCCAATGCTAAGGAATAGCTTGTTTTCAAAACTAACATGTGTTTAACATGTAAATATCTTAACAACCTTGGTGGACTCAGTTAGATGCCTCGGCCAAGGTATCCCCGAGGATTAATTTTTGGCTTGAGCCCTGTTTGTAATAAAAGTTATAAGCCTTAACAACTGTTTTGGTAAATTACAAATATTTTATAGTTTAAGAAATAAATTGAAAACCTTATGAAATGGTTTGTGATTTGTTGTTTAAACTTGCCTCCATTTTACTCGCCTTTAGATATTTATAATAATGTATGTTTACTCATTGGGATTGCAAAATCTCGCTCACCTCTTTCCCAAATATTTCAGGCCTGTGGTAGCTTGTAGATACCCGATTTTGTCTAGGATTCCAGTTGACCCTTCTATCTCACAAACTGTAAATTACTATCACCAACACTTGGTGTGTTTATGGGCCACTTGTCATTGTAATTATTATTGTACATTATAACTTTGTAAATTATTGTATATATGAATTTATTTTACTTCCACGTTACAAAAGATTACTTACACATGTTTCTATAAATATTTTTTTATATAAAATTACTATATTTTAATCAATATTTTAAATAGTAATGTTTGTCTATAAATCCTTTTAAAAATAAATAAATAAATAAATATTTATGTCTTTTGATTTACTTGAGCCGGAAACGACTGGTAATTATTTAAAACGGAATGTTTAACAATGATTGCTCACAGGAAAAGCAAGAAACTGATACGTAAGCCTTGCGGGGTTCCGATTGGTATTCTGGATAATGAGTGTCAATCGGGACGTCGCGGCGGTTATTTTGGGCTCGAGGGAGGTTCCGGGTCGTGACATATGTCTTAAGTCTTCACTTATGCAAAATGTATATATATGAGAACATGTTATTAGTGAATATCATTATTTAAATAAATCCAAATACATCATTAAAGATATGTACCAAACAAATTAAGCATAAAACATAAAGTAGAACAATATCAAATTCTCTCATTAATCAAGTGAATCAAAAGACTCCACAACACTTATGTTATAAACATGTTTCTTGAAAGTGATAGGGTAGTCTCTTAGTTTAAAGATCAACTATGATGTCATCATTCTAATATGTTTTACTAAAATAGTATATTTTTTTCACAATTCTTTAACTGTAAGGTATTTTATCTCCATATGCTTAATCATTGTGATACTTTTATTGTTGTTGTTGAACAAAATTGTTATAATGTTATCATAATACAACTATATGGGTATAGTAAAAGAGCTAACTACCAACAATTTTTTAATAAGATTTCTTAACCAGACAGCCAATGTAGTTGTTCCATAGCATGCTAAAGATTTTGATTGCATAGTGGAAGAGGTCACAAGTATTTTCTTTATACTTTTCTAAGATATTGCATCACCTTTCAACATAATAATGTATCTTGATATGGACTTTTTATTATTTGAATAATTGATAAAGTCTGAATTTATATAATACACCAATTTAAGGTCTTTAACCTTTTGATAAACTAGCATAAAATCTTTAGTTCTCTTCAAATATCTCATCACCCTTTTTTGCAACTTCCCAACAATCTTTATCGGGATTAGACAAATATCTCCCCAAAAGATCCAATGCATAAACAATGTCAAGCTTTGTGTATACTTGAGCATACATAAAGCTCTTAATTGCACTAGCATATAACACAATTTTCATAGATTCCTCATAACATTATTTTAAGACATTGTGTTGAGTTCTATTTGTTAGGAATTTTGAAAATATGGTGCCCCAAAAAGTAATTATATTCTCATATTTAATTTCATTTAATTTATTTGCAAAGAAAGTACATTTTGATAATAAGACAAAGAGTTTGTTTTAAGTGAGCATTCATTATCTAGTTATTAAGGTACCATGATTCTATTGAGATATTAAAATACATTTGTATGAAAAGTTATACATAGGAGACATGTATTTTAATTTAATCTAAAAATTGTTCATAGCCATATAATAAAGCTAGTCACTTTATTGTGTTAAGGCTGTAGTGTCTAGATTATTTTTAACAAAGCGAATGTGATTTACTTCAAGAGAATGATAAGCCTCATATCATCGAAATGGTTGACTTCAAGTAACAATACTATAACATAAACTGGAATCATGTGAAAATCAAATTTAATTTTAATCGTTACTTAAATGATGATCTCACACTTATGCATTTACTTATAGTAAAACTGAAATCTTGATGAATAATGGACTCGTGTTTAATCTCCTTATGATCTTTGATATACCATGAGCATAATTATCATAAAGTGTTGATCTAGTCTTCGTATGTTGGGATTATAATCGAGATGAACGTTTGGGAACATATACCCAAACAATGGAGTTTATAGTATTAACATCACTTCTAGTGATTTCAAGAAGATTGGCGATTAATCTAGGCCCAATGGATTGATAAATTAGCTATTCATCAAATCTGGATACTCAAAAGATTAGCTCTAGAGTATTGAATTACTAATTGGATGAAATTTGATACTTGGAGACCAAATTGACATAAAGGGTAAAATAGTAATTTCACCTTTTGTCCTTTGATTATTATGAGAGTTCACAATATAAGGTTTGCAATTGGACAACTAATAATTAATATCATTTACTAAATCATTTCTTATTATTATAGTTAATCCAAGAGTGCAACTATGAATTTATGGTGGAGTGATTTCATGGTTAATAAGCTTGAATTATCTTAATGAAATTAAGAATAATACTAAGTTTATTGGAGCTTTGAATATCTATGTCCAAATAGATTCTCCACTTAGGTTCATAGAATTCAACTTGTTTAAGTTGGAATGCATGTTTTATTTGATTAATTACATTATGTACAAAAATGGCAGTTTTAACATATTTTGTCCTAATTTAGACAAGAAAATATATTTGTCTTAGTTTAGATAAGAAAACAAGTTTTGCCTTAATTTAGACAAGAAAACATGTTTTGCCTTACTTTAGACAAGAAAACATGTTTGTCTTAATTTAGACAAAAAAACATGTTTTGTCTTAATTTAGACAAGAAAATATGTTTGTCTTAATTTAAGACAAGTAAAATATGTTTTGTCTTAATCTAGACAAGAAAATATATTTGTTTCAATTTAGATAAGATAACATGTTTTATCTTAATTAAAGATAAGAGTGGTCTTAAATTAAAATAATGCTATGAGGATTCTTGCAAAATGAATCTAGACATCAATGTTGATAAAAAGAGACTCCATGTTTGACTATCACTATTATATTTATTATTAATTCTTTTTAAATAAAGATGCATAATAATAAAATAAGAGTTATTATTCAACAAGGAGTTTTATTTTATCAAGAACTCTAAATGATAATTAAATAATTAAATTATTTATTTTTTAATTTTAATTTTGATAATTATGGAGTATGTTTGATGCTTCCATATCTCTAAATGGATGGTAAATATTGATTCAAAGGTATTTGATTTTGATTAAACCTTTAAGACAAGAGTTTTAATAAAAAGAGAAGAGATTGGAAGAAAAAAAAACATACGTATCTTTTCTTGAAAAAAGTTTCAGTCGTCACTTCTTTTCTCTTCCTCCTCTTCCTCCTCCTCCTCCTAACTTTGTCGAATCTATCTTCCTCTCTCCCATTCTTGGCTGATTTCTTACAAGAAAAATAGCCATTAATTTTTAGGAAGAAAAAAGAGACAATATCGGTTGCCATCTTATAGTTTAGCATTCCACACCTTATCCAGTCAAGGTTCAAGTTGAAAGCATTCTTAAATAATAAGTGGTAAACTTGTTTGGTCAAGAAATTAATCGTTGGTGTGGTGGTGTCTGAAAATAAGAATCTCAAAATAAAAGGTATGTTTTATCTTACTTAATAGATTCTTATTTTTAAGATGTGATTATGTTACTTGTAATAAGAATGATGTGTCTTTTCGCTTGTATAATTGGATTGCTTGCTTCCTTTATAAAAAAAAAATTATTGAAATCTATGCTTTACACAGTCACATCAATCCATTTAGATCTAACTCCATCAATTGATATCAGGGTAAGGATTATTGCAAGTTTTGTTTCCTATATCTATTATGCATGGTTGTCACCTTTGCATGTATTCAACTATCTTGATGTGATCAATGTATGGTTCTATGTTATGATGCACTATTCAATGTTTTTACCTCATTAATTGTCTTAAAAAATTTTACATGAAACCTTTTTTCTTTTGGCCATGTAACAAGAAAGATGGCCTATCATCGCAATGTTTCCTTCTTAATTTTTTTATATTTCCTTAGATTTATATAACTAGGAAAAGCCAGTAATTTTAATATTACTTGACGTATTTGGTGCATCTATGGAGAAAGAAGATGATAGCCAAAATGAAAAAGGTAATTAGGTAATGTTTGGTCTCTTTATTTTTTTTATGGCTATTAATATTTTTTTTTAAGAAAAAGGAGTTTTTCTTGTATCAAGTTTTTTTGAAGAAAAGAGTTTTTCTTACATTAAAATTCTGTTTTTATAATATATATATATATTACCTTTGTTAAAATATTTTTTATTAAAAGAAAAGGAAAGAGGGGTGAGGTGTGCTGTTGGGTAGCACAACCCTTTGTTGTGTGCTACCAGGCAGCATACAACCCCTTATTGTGTGTTGTTCGACAATTAAAGCACATTTCTGTGTGCTACTGCACATGCTACTGCCAGGTGCAATAGCACATGCTACCGTAAGGTGGCAGCAAGTGTAGCTTGCATGCAGTAGTGGGCTGCTACATGTGTGCAGCCCAACCTTGGGCTGTTGGGCAACAGCCCATGGGTTGGCGTGGGCCCCCCTCTAATATTTTTTTAGGGAAAAAAACATATATTCTTAAAAAAAATTTAAATTTATTTTTTTGGAAAATTAATTTATTTAGCCTTGGATTGAAAATTATTTTATTATGGTATTAATTATTAAGATTAATTAATTAGACAAAATAAAATTATTTTCTCAAATTGGGTTAAAATTAAAATTAAAATTGAGAATTTTAAATAGTTATAAAATTAAAAAGAGTACCAAATGGATGTGATCCTAGCAAGCAGCAAAAGCAAGCAAGATTGAAGAGAATTACAAGTTGTAATTGTTTATTTTAACTTTTTTCTAGGGCGGACATTAATGTGGCTTATTGTTATATATATTTATATGTATATATATATANNNTATATATATATATATATATATATATATATATATATATAAATAAATAAATAAAATATTATTTGTATGCTTGAAAACATGTCATCTAGAAAAGGTGCCAACCTCTTAAGGATAGCCATGCATTCATTATGTATTTTAGTTTAAAAAGAGTTTTATGCAATGTGATACATAATGAATATAGGAAAATAAATCACATCTAGACAAAATGGTAATATGAACTTAGTTATATACTAAAAGCGTTTAGTTGGAAACATAACCAAGCCCATAATTTGACTTAGGATGTTTTAAATATGCATCTAGAAAATACAGTAAAAAGTCCATAAAAACCCCAAGTATAAAAATATTGAGTGGGAGAAGATGCTAGAGTCCACTGTCTCCATTGTTGACCCATTGGCATGTGAAACATATCACTCCCTATAAGCAAACATGAATCTAGATCATGACAAACTGGGTCTTTGAAAAGAAAAATCCTTTTAGGTGGATTATGAAGTGAGACCTCCCACAAAGGCTTACTTATTAAGGAGCTTAAACAAAATGAAAGAATGGTTGTTACACTCAACATGAATTTACTATTAACTTGTCTACAGTAGCTTTGTTAGTAAACTTTGTGGACCAAATGAAGGTGCTCCTTAACCATGTTAAGTATGAAGATACTGGGTAACATAGTTAAGTGGGAGGGTCTTAGTTTGCCTAGTAGTAAATTCTCACAATCCACAATCAATTAATTTATTAGGGAAAGGTAAATGACCGTCGAACTAATAATACAATTTATTGGGTTTTATATATTGTCATCATGCATACATCCATCATGAAATGTTCAAAGTCCATGAATAACTAGCATGCTTACATAATTACAGCTGTACTTTCAAAAACATATCTGCATCACAAATATGAATCCACTTTCAATTTTGCTGAACAAATGCGCTCTAAATAGTGATAACTACACTGAATGGAAAAGAAACCTTAATATCGCCCTTAATTGTGACAAGATCACATGGGTTCTTTTTGACCATGAGCTTGAAACACTAACTCCCTAATCAACTCCACAAGATATTGAATATCATAAGAAGTGGCATGATACAAACGAGCTAGCTAAATGCTATATATTGGCCTTTATGAACAGTATATTAACAAAACAACACAAAGGTATGGGTAACGCTGCTGACATAATGTTGCACCTACATAAGATGTTTGGTACAAAAACAAGGTTTACTAAGGTGATAGTAATCAATGCTTTTAAGGACATTAAGCAGAAACCTGGAGAGCTAATTAAAGATTACATGCTGAAAGTGATCTCATCTCAATGAGGCAAAACTACATGGCGTTGAGATAAATGTGGAAACGTAAATAATAATGATCGTTCATAGCTTGAATTTGTTATTTCACAATTCAAATTAGATTATAAACTGCACACTAGGGATTACACCGTAAGTGGGCTAATGAATGATCTCCAAAATATGGAAAAGGTTCTTGATATGAAAAAAAAGCTTGAAGCACATGTAGTTTCTACTTCTAAGCCCAAACCCAAGGGTAAAAAGAATAAAATTGAAAATAAAAAGTCTACTAAAGGCTTAATGGGAGTAAAGAAAAAGCCCATGACGAAATAAACGGGTTCAAAAAACAACACCAAAGGAAAATGTTTCCATTATGGTGTGAAAAGACGTTGGAAGCGAAACTGCAAGGTTTACTTTAAAGAAATCTAGAAGATTATCCAAGGTATGGGTTTTCTCAATATGTTAGAAGCCTGTTTTGTGGTTGATTCTATGGATACTTGGATAGTAGATTCTACAGCCATCAACAATGTTTGCAATTCCTTACAAGGGTTTCAACAAAGGAGAAAATTGAGTAAAGAGTAGTTTCAAATGAGGATGGAAAATGGCACATTCGTTTCAGCATGAGCAGTGGGAGACATTATTCTTCAATTTCCTAATGGTCATAGCTTAGTTTTGGAAAATGTTTATTACATTCCAAAGACTTATAGAAATTTGATTTCTGACTTTTGTTTAATAAAGTCTAGATATTCCGTTATTTTAGTGAGGCACTCACTATTTATTCGAATAAGGATTTTATTTGTTTTGGAATTGTAAGCTATAATCTTTATTTCCTTTAAGCCTACAACTTATTCTACAAATGATGTAGAACCAATATGATTTAAAACTGAAAAAGCCAAAGAATTTAACATAAATCAAAATTATCTTTGCCATTTACGTTTAGGTCATATCAATCAAAATAAACTCAATAGGCTTATAAAGGATGATACTTTACCAGACATGGGTGAGGGTCTTTTGCTAGTATATGAGTCATCCACTAAAGTAAAAATGACTAAAAGGCCATTTAAGGCAAAAAGCAACAAAATGCTAAATGTTAGAAACTTGGTGCACACAAATGTGTGTGGACCAATGAACATACAAGCTAAAAGAGTTTAGGAATATTTCATAATTTTTATTGATGACTATTCAAGACATAGCTCTGTGAATTTAATGCACAAAAAAAGTGAATCCTTTGAAAAGTTTCAATAATTCAAAGTAGAAGTTGAAAAGCAACTAGGCAAGCCATTGAAACAACTTCAATCAAATCAAGGCGGTGAGTATTTATCAGATGAATTTCAACAATATCCCACTGAAAATGGGATAATTTTCAATTTGTCAATACTCCGAAAACCTCAACATAATGGTGTAGCTAAAAGAAGAAATAAGACTCTTATAGAAATGGTTAGATCAATGATGTCTTATGCTAACCTTCCGATCTCATTCTGGGGATATTGTATGCAAACTGTTGAGTACTTGCTTAATTTTACTCCAACTAAGGTCGTGCCTAAGACACTAAGGGAGCTATGGATAAGGCATAAATCATCTATATGTCATCTGCGAACTTAGGGGTGTCCTACACATGTTTTAAAGCTTGAGTCCACAAAGATGGAACCAAAGATTAAGGTGTGCTTGTTTGTAGGGTATCCAAAGGGAATAAGAGGTTATTACTTCCATAGTCCTCAAGATAAGAAAGGTTTCATTAATGCGAATGCCACTTTCTTAGAGTAGGAGTTTGTGAAAAACGGCAAACCTAGAATTAAAATTGTCTTAAAAGAATTGTCTAACTCTTCAGATTTAAAAGTTAATCCTAAATATGTCATAACACAGTCTGATTCAAGGGTTGAAAAAGAAACACAACCTGAACATCAAATAATGGTGCCTCGAAGTAGTGAGAGGGTTGTGAGACAACCAAAAAGGCACATGGGTCCAGGAGAAAACATGATTACACTCTAAGATGAACATGAATTTGACCCTATTACACATAAGAAAGCTATTAAAGATGTAGATGTCGAAGAATGGCATAAGATAATGAAATCTGAGTTGGACTCCATGGATTTCAACAAAGTCTGAACTTTAGTAAATCCACCTAAAGGGATAAAACCCATAAGGTGCAAATGGATTTACAAGAGAAAAAGAGGAAGTGATGGGAAGGTGGAGACCTTTAAGACTAGACTAGTGGCCAAGGGTTTTACCCAAAGAGAAGGGATTGACTATGAAAAAACCTTCTCATCGGTTGGTATGTTTAAATCCATCAGGATCTTCCTATCCATAGCTTCACATCTTGATTATGAGATATGGTGAATGGTTGTTAAAACCGCAATTTTAAATGGGGATCTTGAAGAACGCATTTATATGGCTTAACCAGAAGGTTTCATTAAAAAAAGCCACGAGCATAAGGTCTATGAATTGCATAGGTTTATTCATAGACTTTAGTAAGCATCTAGATCTTGGAACATAATATTTGATATTGTTATCAAATCATACAGTTTCCAACAAAATGTTGATTAACCCTATGTCTATAAAAGGATACAGGATAAAAATGTTGTTTTTTTAATCCTTTATGTTGATGACATTCTACTTATTGGGAATGATGGAGGTATGTTATCAACAGTTAAAGGTTGGCTAAACCAACAATTCAATATGAAGGATTTGGGAGAAGCTAGCTATGTTATAGGGATCATAAGAACAAGTAGATAGCATTATCTGAACCATCTTACATAGATAAGATTTTGGCCAAGTTTGCTATGTAAGATTCCAAGAAAGGTTTTATGCTCTTTAGACATGGAATCAAACTTTCTAAAGAGATGTCACCTAAAAGTCTAGAGGACGTTGAAAACAGGAGATGGATTCATTATGCATCTGCTATTGGAAATCTCATGTATTTTATACTATGCACTAGGCTAGATATTTGCTATGCAGTTGGACTGGTTAGCATATTTCAATCTAAACTAAGCATGGAGCATTAGACTGTAGTCAAGTGCACTTTTAAATATCTTCGTAGAGCGAAGAATTACATGCTTATATATTCTAGAAGTAACCTTGTAGCAATAGCGTACACTGATTCAAATTTTCAATCTGATGTTGATTTTAGGAAATCGACATCAGGATTTGTTTTCAGCATTGGAGGAGAAGCCATAGTTTGGAGGAGTGTAAAGCAATCTTGTATTGCAGACCCTACTATGGAGGTAGAGTATATTGTGGGTTGTGAAGCTGCAGAGGAAGCTGTATGGCTTCGTAAAGTCTTTATGGACCTTAAAGTAATTCCAGATGCAGACAAGCTTATTACACTCTATTGTAATAACAATGGAGTAGTGGCTAACTCAAAAAAACTGCGAAATCATAAAGTAGCAAAACATATTGAAAGGAAGTATCATCTCATTCGGGAGATCATACAACATGGAGAAGTACTTGTGAAGAAAATTCCAAAAGAGTAAAACTTCGCCGATCCATTCACAAAGACTCTAACACAAAAGAGTTTCAACAATCACTTAAAAAGTCTTGGAATGAGGGATATGTCATACTTGCTTTTAGGTAAGTGGGAGATTGTTAGGAATTTTAAGCATTTAGTACCCTGGAAAGCAAGTATATTCTCATGTTTAATTTCTTTTAATTTATTTGTAATGAAAGTACATTTTGATAATAAGACGAAGAGCTTTTTTTAATGAAGCATTCATTATCTAGTTATTAAGGCACCATGATTCTATTGAGATATTAAATAACATTTGTATGAAAAGTCATACATAGGAGACATGTATTTTAATTGAATCTAAAAATTATTCATAGCCATATAATAAACCCGGTGACATTATTGTTTAAGGTTGTAGTGTCCAGATTACTTCCAACAAAATGAATATGATTCACTTTAAGGGAATGATGTGTCTTAAATCATCGAAATGGTTGATTTCGAGCAATGATAGTATAACATGAACTAGAATCATGTGAGAATCAAATTTAAGTTTAACCATTACTTAAATCTTGATCTCACACTTATGCATTTACTTATAGTAGAACATAAAGCTTGATAGATAATGGACTCGTGTTTAATCTCCTAATCTTTGATATACCATGAGCATGGTCATCATAAAGTGTTGATCTAGACTCCGTATGTTGGGATTATAATCGAGATGAACATTTGGGAACATATATCCAAATAATGAAGTTCATAGCATTAACATCACTTCTAATGATTTCAAGAAGATTGGTGATTAATCTAGGCCTAGTGGATGGATGAATTAGCTACTCATCACATCTAGATCCTCAAAAGATTACATCTAGAGTATTGAATCACTAATTTGATGAAACTTGAGACTAGGGGACAAAATTGACATAAAGCGTAAAACCTTAATTTTATCTTTTATCGTTGGATGGTTATGAGGGTTCACAATATAAAGTTTGCAATTGGACAACTAATAATTAATATCAAATATTGAATTATTTCTTGTAGTTATAGTTAATCCAATAATGCAACCATGAATCTATGGTGGAGTGATTTCATGGTTAATAAGCTTGAATTATCTTAATGAGATTAAGAATAATACTAAGTTTGTTGGAGCTTGGAATATCTATGTCCAAATAGATTCTCCACTTAGGTTCGTAAAATTCAACTTGTTTAAGTTGGAATGCATGTTTTATTTGATTAATAAATTGCATACACAAATGACAGCTTTTTAACATGTTTTGTATAATTTAGACAAAAAAACATGTTTTGTCTTAATTTAGACAAGAAAAACATGTTTGTTTTAATTCAGACAACAAAACATGTTTTGTCTTAATTTAGACAAGAAAATATTTTTGTCTTAATTTGAGACAAGAAAAATATGTTTTGTCATAATCTAGATAAGAAAACTTATTTGTCTCAATTTAGACAAGATAACATGTTTTATGTTAACTAAAGACAATAGTTGTTTTAAATTAAGAAAATGCTAGGAGGACTTTTGCAAAATGAATCTAGACATCCATGTTTATAAAAGGAAACTCTATGTTTGACTACCACTCTTTTATTTATTATTACTTTTTTGTAAATAAAAATGGATAATAATAAAATAAGAGTTATTATTCAACAAAGAGTTTTATTTTATAAAAAACTCTAAATGATAATTAAAAAATTAAATTATTTATTCTTTAATTTTAATTTTGATAATTATGGAGCATGTTTGATGCATCCATAACTCTAAATAAATGGTCAAGATTGATTCCAAGGTATTTGATTTTGACTAAACCTTTGAGGAAAGAGCTTTAATAAAAAGAGAAGAGACTGAAAGAAAAAAAATGTACGTATCTTTTCTTGAAAAGAGTTTCAACTGTCACTTCTCTCTTCTTCCTCCTAACTTTGTCGTATCTCTCTTCTTCTTTCCCATTCTTGGCTGATTTCTTAAAAAAGAAATAACCATTAATTTTTAGGGAGAAAAAAGAGACAAAATCGGTTTCCATCTTGTAATCTAGGATTCCACATGTAACACCCCGTGCTTTGATATGGTGACTAATAAAACTTTTTGGATGTCAACTGAGGTTAAGTAGTGAGTTAAAAGGTGATTTGGAAGTGAACCAGGGTATAATAAGACATTTTGAGACCCGAGAAGACAAGTGAAGAATTTTAGAATAAAATAATATTTTATTAATAAAATATTATTATAATATTTATATTTTATTAATTGTGAAAATTATTCATGAATGAGAAGTATACGACTAATCCAAGTGGGAGAGAAGAAATAAGAAAGAATTTCGAAGAAAAATGGTGTTAACGGGGCCACGTGCCTTTATTAAATAGAGCACGAACAGGTAATTATATATTTAAGTATTCTGGTGACACTTTGGTGAAGTGCGACTTTGATATTTTGATTGTATACGTATAGAGGAAGAAAAAAAGAAATTAGAATTTAAAACGTGTTGGAAGGACCTAATTGTAAAGAATGAAAGTTAAAGGGGTCACACAGTAAATAAGGAAAAGTTAGAGGACTCATTTGCAATTTCAATATTTGGAGTTCAAAAAAGGAATTTACTAACCAAGGAAGGTTAGAATATGTGGAATATAGGATGTACATGTGCGAATTACTATTACATGCAATCATAGCATGCAAAAAGGAAAAGTTAGTGGGGAACATGTGGGACCCCCACCATGTGAAGTAAAAGAAAACATAAGATTAAAATTTGCTTGCATGAGATGTGATTGGTGCAATTGTGGTCACATGAAGGAAGAGGAAAGTGGGGTGAATGTGGTTTGGATAGGACAATGAAAGATTAAATAAAGCATAAAGTAAAAAAATGGTGTAAGAAATAAAGAAATGAAAAAAAAGAAAGAAAAGTAAAGGAAAAAGGTGGCATTGGGCAATCCGCCCATGGGTGAGTGTAAACAAGAAAAAAGAAAATCATTTTTTTTCAATGCTCGGCCTTGAGGAATCTACCATAACCAAGAAGGAAAGAGAAGGAAGAAGAAAGGAGGAAGGAAAGGAAAGAAAGAAAGGAAGAAAAAGAGAGAAAGAAAGGAAAAGGCTCGGGTTTGCACCAAAATTAAGATAAAACCGTGAGGTTTCCTCCCTCTCCTTGAAAATTTGTGTTGATTCATTAATCAAAGAGTCTTCAAATTCAAGAGAGGGAACCCATGGAGTGTCAATGGAGGTATTAAGCTCGGTTTTGTGATCTAAGCAAGGAAAGGTAAGGAGTTTGGTTTTTAGCTTGAGTAATCTTGAAAATGAGTTGGTGACTAAGAGAAATGTTTTATGGCAGCAAAGATCAGCTTGCTTGGAGACCCTTTGTTGACATGCAAGCCACCAAACCCGTAGGTGCATGGTAGATTTAAAGTGAAAGAAAAGTGGTAAGTTTAATACTACATTTTGAGGCTTATGGTTAGTTTAATGTTGTGAAGGATAATTGTGTAATTGTTGGCAACTTGGTGAGTGAAATATTGGAGGAATATTGAGGTTATGAATGTTAGTTTGCATGGATGAGTATTGATGTTGTGCTTGGTGGCAGCATATGAATATAAACTTAGAAAAATGCTTGATAAAAATAGATTTATAATTGATGCCATGCATGAGTACATAAGAGAATTGTGTTTGAATGATTGCTAGGAAACGTGTAAAAAGAGGAAGTTTGCCATGGTGGCGTGCCAGGTGATGTAACGAGTAACTAGCAATTAGAGTTGCTAGATATGCACTTGAATTAACAGTGACGTAGTGTCCCACTATTGTAAGGTGAGTAAGGGCTGTCTATTTCTAAAATCCCCATGCTATATATATATATATTGCCATACGATTAATAGTCGTGTTGATTTATTTTAAATGCGATTTGTGGAAAGCATGAGTTGGTAGAAACCATAGGAAATTGTGAATGCCAAAGTGATTTGAAGGTTGTTTTGGATGTATCTATAGAAAGTTATGTATATATGTAAAGTGTTTTAGAAACGGGGAAATAAGCCTTTTTACGATGTTTGCATCAAAATTTGTGCCTTGTATTTTTATGTGATCTGCTTAGCTAAATGCATTTGTTAAAATGATTTAAATACAAGTTTTGAGCATCGATTTTATTTAGACCTTTGTACACATGTTTACACCATGCCAATAAATGAGAAAAGCAAATTTGACGGGTTATCAACTGAAATACCCCATACTTTGATATGGTGATAAATAAAGTTGATCGAATGCAAATTGAGGTCAATTAAAATGTTTAGAAGTGATAAAAGACGAAAGGAGTAGTTTAGGATAAAATGTTTCGCAAGTGAGAAAATAATAATAAAATAATAATAATTTTATCGGAGGAGAATTTGTGAGATAAAAGGCGATTTGGAAGTCAAGTGAGGCATAATAAGGTATTTTTGGTACCAAGGAGACAAGATAAAATTTTTAGAATAAAATAATATTTTATTAATAAAATAATATTAAAATATTAATATTTAGCCGGATGTCGAAGTCAATCAAGAAGGAGGATCATATGGTTGATCCAAGTGGGGGAGAAGATGACAAGCCCGACTCTACAGAAATATTTGTGATGACATACATGTGGTGGATAGCATGTTTACATGCTAAGAGAGTCTTGAAAAATTTACAAAAGTCGGTATTGTACCTAGAGGTACAATAAAGTTGATTTAAGCCTCGAACTAGATCAAATAGAGAATTTACAATGAAATTAAGAATTTTAAAGTCCCAGAATGGGTTAATATGGTGATTCGGAGTTCGAGGATCAATTTGGAGTCAAA
>NC_030850.1:16018576-16030937 GCF_000208745.1 Theobroma cacao
GATTTGTAATCCTTCGTATTTTGATTATTTGATAACTATTGCTCACCGGGGAAGTGCAAAAGCTGATACGAGAGCCTTGCGAGGTTTCGATCGACATTCGGGGTGAAGAATGTTTGTCGAGGCTTCGCGACGGTTGTCACGAGCTCGATGGGGAGTTCCAGGTCGTGACATCAACCTTGTTTTCAAACGATTTAAGGAAAAAGTCTCAAAAAATTTGATTTGGTTTTGAAAATGGTTTTAACAAACCGAAAGCATCAAGAGTAGGTTGAATGTCACCTCGGTTAAGTGAGACCCTCGTGCACGAGTGAGCTCTAGCTAGAGAACCATTGGGTCACCAACGAGCTTTTAGACATGGCTGGGGCCATGGTCTGTTATATACGTGGCAAGGCCACAGGTTGTTATATGTGGCGAGGCCACTAGTGATATTCGCGGTTGAGACTGCTTGATTCTCCGATGTCGACCAACATCGTTGAGACTACCATGGCATGTGGGAATTCGATGGAAGCGAGGTTCTCATATGTTATTATGTGGAAGTGGGTCCATGTGTTGATATTATGCTTTTTTACTCGAGAGCCTTGTGAGTTTTTTGACACATACTTTTTTGCATGGTGGAGAGTTAAGATTTTCTTTGCAACTCCCCTTATTTGAATAAAAGCTTTCAGCACTTATTTAACGATCATGAATTGGTTTATGTGGCTTTATGAGTTGATTTGTTTACATGCCACACCTTCTAGGAGCATGCATGTTTTTATATTGTGTTTCGTACTTTGATAACAAGTGATGTTTCTTATGATTGAACTCTGTTTTGCTACACATGATTTCGGAATAGTTTTGCCAAGTGAAATATTGCATGATGATTTTACAGCATCATTTTTACAAGGCAGAAACACTCTATTTGCAAGTCAATTTAACTAAGATTACTATTTTTATTCCGGATTTATCATTCCACTGATCTGCATTATACTTGTTTCCCATCTACTCCCTACCCACGAAGCCGATGATCACTGAATCTGTGAGACTCACCCCTTTATTTCC
Source organism: Theobroma cacao (assembly GCF_000208745.1). NCBI lineage: Eukaryota > Viridiplantae > Streptophyta > Magnoliopsida > Malvales > Malvaceae > Theobroma > Theobroma cacao. The sequence goes on from NC_030850.1 coordinate 16,019,612, forward strand.
CTTTTACAATTATTGATCGGCCTAGCGTGCAATCATTGGCGTTACGGTCTATCGCGAATAGATAATGGCATCTCATAGCCCTTATTTTAGAGTCGCTCTACTACTAGAGGTTGAGCCATTCATAACTTGATGTATTTGAAAATAGTGTCAGTGTAAACGTGCAGTTAAATACTACAGACTTTAATGTATCCTTACGATTATGGTGAATAAAGGATAAGATGGTTTATTATGATTTGTGTTCAATTTTTATTACAAAAAGGTGTATGGTTCAAAATAATTTTATAGATTGATGGCATAATAACTAAAGTTTCAACTAAGGCTTGTCCGTGGCTTGGCGGGTACTCTTGCGAGACTCGGACGTAGGTAGCAACCGAGGAGTGGTCATTACACCACACCTTGTCCACTCAAGGTTCAAGTTAAAAGCATTCTTGAAAAATAAGCGGTAAACTTATTTGGTTAAGAAATCAATCATTGGTGTGGTAGTGTCCGAAAATAAGAATATCAAAATAAAAAGTTCATTTTATCTTACTTAATAGATTCTTATTTTTAGAATGTGATTATGTTACTTGCAATAAGAATGATGTGTTTTTTTGCTTGTGTAATTGGATTGCTTACTTCATTTATAAAAGAAATTTATTGAAATCCATACTTTACACAATCACATCAATCCATTCAGATCCAACTTCATCACTATTGATCATCTTTAACAATTGACACATCGTTACCTTTGCAATAATGATATAAGAAAGTCCACTAATAGGTATGCAAGAATTGACCTATTAATAATAGGTAGATAAAATTTATTGGGTCTTTTCCATGCCTCAAAGACTTTTCTGTCACTTTAAGAACTTTCAACAGTAGGTTTGCAAGCTTATGTACATTTATAGTCAAACCTATGTTTGCTATTTGAATGACAAACCTTACATCCTTTTTTCAATTCTTAAAATTTAACCCAATCAAAATCTCAATGGTGACTATATTGTTATTGATAGAAGATGTGACTAAACTTTAAACAATGCAACTTAGAATGAAAAAGGTATTAAATACTCTACAATCTTAAATAAGAATAACCAAAGAATCCATACAGATCATCATGTAAACACTTTTAGGCTGAATGCATGACATTTTTTTGGGAATCCTGTTATGTAAAAGCTATCATGAGAATTTAACACAACTTTTATAACTTACCACCTTTAAGTGAGTAAATTGAGAGAGCTAGTCAATTTCCACACACATACTTTTATGTGCTACACTCTAATTTTAATATACAAAACCACCTTTAGTTAAATGAACGCACACCTAAACTAGAGGCATCTTTAAAGCATATGGAAAAAAATGATTTCAAAACAATAGCCAATTGGTCACTTTAATGACTACAAATTAACTTGTATAACGAAACTTCTTCCATAACGAGACATCTCCTTATGTTACCTACACAAATTTAATTGTATGATCTTTTTTTTTTAATTAACTTAATGAGTATAGCATCATGTATCAAAGCCATACTTACTTATGTGACATAACCATAAGAGATACTTAATCATTATGTTTCCATTCATGTCACCAAATAAATTTGTTGCATCGACAAATCACTTTATAACTTTATCTTGCAAGTATATAAAATACACAAATCTTTAAGGAAAGTACATGTTACTGTTAAACTAAAAAATATGCATAATATTTTCCTTTACATGCATTTTAAAAATATTTCATACAAATATAATATCCTTTTAAGCTCGATTTTATGCTTCAAGTTCTTGTTACCATAACATCAATGCCAAACATAGTTAACCTTATTTCCATGTGTTAATTCAAATTAATTGGAGTCAAACTCGAAGATCCATACTCATGAGTATAATATTCTAAAATAGAAGCACTTGATTTAATGAAAGCAATGGATTTAATAAAGCTTTATGGCCTTAATAACAATCTTAACTCATCAAAAAATAATAAATTTAAGGCAATTTAACAAAAATTACATAAATCAAGTTATTTTTTTGTTATGAATATATGTGTGAATGTCCATTATGTTATGACCTAAGAAGTTTAGACCAAGTCAAACTGTGCAACTGGTTAGACACAAAAAGTATAATTTGTTTTGAACGTGTAGATTTGATTATGTATATCTCAATTTGGATATAAATTGAATTGGATTAAGATTAGGATTTAAGGGGTTATTAGCTATAATAGGCCCCTCAATTTATTTGAAAATACACATTTGAATAAAATTTTTCTTACTTTACTAATACTTTTATCTCATAGTTGTTCTTTCAAGTTTATATTTTATAACACGTTATCGACATGATCGTTTAATCTCTCAAGCTTTAGTATCATTTAGTTTTAAGTTTTAGTTCTTTCAGGCTTTTAAAAGGATTTCAATTGTCAGTCTTTGATTTTTGGTTATACCAAATCAAGTAAGTGACTTGATATCTATTTAGTATTTCATTCCCTAAAAATCAATCTTAATGGGAATTTACTATCATACAATATATATTATATTTTGACCCTTGATTAGAAAGCGAATTTGCTATTATATAGTATGCATTATATTTTGTCCCTTGATTTATTAAATTGGAATATGAATTTCTATCATGTAGTATGTATCATATTTTATCCCTTAATTTATTAAATTGAATTGAGCATGTAAATATATATTAATTACATATGATCTCTTTGTTCTGATATTGGAATATGATTTGCTCAACACGTGATTTCTTTGTTTTGAATTTCAAATATGATTATATTATATATATATATATCTATCTTTAATACTATGAGATTTTGCATAAAACATTTTTAATTGAACATATGAAATTGAGTTTATATGATATCTATTTTGTAACAAGTGGGCAATACTATGCTTTGGGAAATCTATACATACATTTTGTTTTGGATTTAAAGTCTTTTGGTAGTTAAGTAAAATAACAAACTACTAATAAAAAATCATAAACCACGTCTATTCCCTTAAATGAATGCAATATTATTTAATAATTATAGTCATGAATGTGGAAAAAGTCACCTTAATTATTGTAATCGTGGTGGTTACACTAATAACTATTCTAATAATAAGAATACTTTTAACCCACCAGGAGTGGATGAATACTTTTAACCACAAGAAGTGGATAAATAGTAAAGAGATAAAAGAAAAAAACAAAGGTGGACAAAATAAAAAGAATATAAAAAATGTCTATTATTGATGTGGCATGAACGGCTATTGGTCACGTATTTGTTGTACACCGAGACATCTTGTTAAACTTTATCAAGCATCATTGAAAGCCAAAAAAACAAAGAAAAAATATATATCGAAAAAAATATTGTTCAAGCACATCTAGATGTTATTGATTTTTTTGTCCACCTTAATTATGTAAATCCAAAAAAAAATTTCTTATTAGTTTATCTGTATGTTAAAATTTCTCATTATATTTAAATAATATATTCTTATTATGTGATTTAATAATCAATTCTATATTTAATGTTCTCTTATGTTAACTTGCAAGTTTCTAACTATCTATTTTATTTTAAAATATAAATACTTATTTAGTTGGATCCAATATCAATAATGTAGATATATGTCTAGCAAACAATGGTACAACGCACATTATATTTAAAGACAAGAAATATTTTTTCCACTCAATAATAGAAGAAGCCGATATCAATATAATATTCGGTAGTACAAGATTAATTGAAAGCTCAAGATGAGCCAATATTTTATTACTTGGAGGAACAAAGTTCATAATAAAGGATATATTATTTTCAACTAAGTCTCAAAGAAATTTAAGTTTTAAAGATATTTTTCTGAATGGATATTATATTGAGACGACAAATGAAAGAAACACTTAATATCTCTATATTACATCTATTATCTAGAGTAAGAAGTATATATTGAAAAAAAATTACCCAAAGAGCCACTCACTTAACTTTGATGATTGTTCACCCGAGGTGAACTAGACAGTAGTCAGGATTTTGTCTATTACTAGCCTGAGTGGGGTGGGACCACTCAATAGATCGTGGATGAGGTCGATATGCTATTCACAAGAACATGCTAAGAACGTAAAATAGTGAGGGTTAAACCACTATTCGTCAAAATGAAGTAGACCCACTCATAGTTAAAATGTTATGATGAATGAGATAAATGAGTTAGAGAAATGATTGAATGAGTATTGCTTCATGATTTATGCTTAAATGCCTAGTTTATGACTATATGAGCATTAATGATGTCATTCACACTGTAATGTGGTGATATTGGCTTGGTTAGATAGAACCATAGCCTTGGGAATGATCCCTTAATGCTAGAAAGACATATGAATGAGTTAGATTTAAGAAATTGTCTAGAAAGTTAGATTCTGTGGCAAAAGTATCAATACATTTTCAACAGAATACTGCAGGAGGCATTCTGTGTGAAATGTATCGATACATTACCAAGGGTATCGATAGATTCCTTGCATGTATCAATATATTCTAGAATGTATCAATAGAATTGTTGCAGAATTGGCTACTTAAGTGATGTTAAAGGGGTTTTCAAGATTAAATGATTTATAATAATTTATGTAAAGATGTTTTCCATGCAATGTTATTCAAAGGATGATTAAATGCTATGTTTCATGAACATCATAGTAATGTGAAAGGATTTGTAAATCATAAGTATTTATAATTGCATGGTTAGAAAAAACTCATATCTCCTAGCTTGGTCCCTTCCCCGTATCTACTCACGGAGCCTTTAGACTTACATGTTATTTTTCCTCACTATTTTTGTTCCAGATCATTGATAACTCTTTTACTAGTAGCCAATGTTATGGAGACGTGATTTGTTCATTTCTCATTGGTAGGTGTATAACAGCCTTTCGATGCCTAACAAACTAGGTCATGTTTCGCTGACGAGTTAGTCTATTTTATGTTTATGTTTACAAACTTTAAACATGTTTATGGATTATGAGTATGTTACAATAATGTAGCCAAATGTTTGGGCATATTACATCATGAATGTTATGTTAAATGTGTAAAGTGGTTCGAGAGCCCATATGGACACCCTAGGGTGTTGAGACATGTAAATATTACGATGCACTAGAAATGTAGCACTCTGATGATATATGAAATGTGGCAATCTGATGATATATGAAATGTTGCACTTACATTAATATGTTAAGAAGTTCCATCTATGTGTAATGTTGCGTATGATGGTATGCATAAGTTGACATTGTATGTCTATGGATGCTTATGCATGCTTTCGCATTGATGAATGTTTAATGATGAACGTTAAAGAGGCTTACTTGGCCTAGTGGGTTATACTCGTCTGGGTTCATGCACCGGTCACGATCCCTCTAGGAAATGGGATGTGATGAACACAGAAGACATTAAGCATATTATCACATCCAAAGCAAATAGAAAGAAGTCATAAATTGAAGTTTTCACATTTTAAAGTTTATTAAGGTGTTAAAAATATATACATTTCAAAATTTTCAAAGGTCATAAAACTTTAAAGCTTTATTTCAATAGGAATTCACCTATAGGTTAAAATTTGTTAACTTACAAAAAAGGTTAAAATTTGTTTATTTTCTTATCGCATTATAACACTTGAAGTCCATTTTTAATTTGAATTGGATTTCGTTTATTAATTTTCAACTGTATTATAACACTTGAAATTACTTTTTAATTTGAATTGGAATCCTGATATCAAGAATATAAAAGCTTAATTTTTTTATATTTAAATACCATTACTTGGATTGTAAAACTTCAAAAGAAGCAAAACGTATTAAGTACAAAGCTAGGTAATCTTCTTTTCAATTTATTTTCTTTAATCTATGGGGGTCTTTTTACTTTTTCAAATTTGTTCATTAACAAAAGAATTCCTTTTTTGTTTGACTATTGATATAGAAAAGCATGGAGAATGCTAAAGCAAATTAGAAAAATCTTGCGAGACTTTATCTTTTTTAAGTTCCTAACAAATTAGATGCTTATAGCAAATTGGTTTGATTTGGTGCAATCTGTTAGCATTAGCATTCAATCTTCAATAATTCTCTTGACTCAAAATGGTGATTATCACTTAATCTAGTTCCCATATTGTTGATTCCAATGAGAATGAGCAACAGAGTTCGACAATTATGCAGCTTACCAACCAAAAAAATCATCTACAACATTGAGTTACCAAAGTCTCATACCAAGAGATCTGTTAGCTTTATTTTTGTTTTGACATGATAAAATTGATTAAACTTAATGAGCTTTAAAAATAAATGAAAGATATTTTTCTTAATATAAAGAAAATCCTCAAAAGAGTGTTAAAGCTGAACTTAAAAGAAGATATATTGAAATGCTTTGATTGTTTGAATATATTTTGAATATGAATGATCATGCTCTTAAACTCAAAGAAATATCTTTTAATTTTCTCAAAGATCTCGTATTTTCAAAATGCCATCTTAAGAATTAAATTCTCAAAAGAAAAAACATGATTTTTAAATAAAAGAAGTAAAATTTATTTCTTTGATTATAGGAAGAATCCATTCAGGAGAAGAAGAAGTCAATTCTTAAGTAGAGATAAACAGTTAATAATCGATTCTAATAAAAGAAAAAGTTGGTTTCTGAAAGGCAGAAACTTTAGGAATTGTAAAGAACTGACACCTTAAACACAAAGAATCAATTCTGAAGATACATAATGCAAAAGGTAGAAAAACAAAGAAGAAATAATCAATTTGTTGGCTCCATTAGTTTTTGATGATAATAAAACATTCTCATTTATTTGTGTCTAATTCCTTTACTTAAGTGTGTAAGAAATTAATATATGAAATTAATTTCTTAAATCTTTAAAGAGTATTTTTGAAAGAAAAAGAGAGATAAAATCAACAAGATGTAACTGAATAACAAGGAGGAAGCTTGTTGGTTAAACAAAGAAGAACATTAGTTGACCAAATTTCAAATTGAAGAAATGGCGGGCTGAAGAGTTTGAGAAACAGAACCAACTTAGTCAACCAAGTCAGTCGACTAAGTGCCCTCTGCCAGAATTTGCAAACCAGAAATAGAATCAACTTAGTCAACCAAGTTAGTCGACTAAGAGCTTTTTGTCTGCAACTTGAACCAGAGCACTACAAGACAAATTAAAGGCTAGAACTCATCTTCAACTGTTTCCAATGGGCATAAATTGCCTAACTGCCATCAGAGTTGCATCTTCAAGTATAAAAGGGTCTTCCAACAATGAAAAAGAAGTTTTTTGAAGCTTTGAATGAGATTTGAGCTATAAAAAGTTGAAAAACCAGAAAAGCTTAACTGCACTTGTCTGCACCTCAATGCCTACTCTTTGCATTTGTGATTAGTACTCAATCCTGTACCAATCAGATCATCCAGTGATCATAGGTACTTCCTTTTACCACTTCTTCTTGTATACTTAGAGTGAGGGAGTCACTTTAAGGGGTTGTTCAAGCTTGGGAAAGCTTGAATGTTATAGGTTGTGGTTGAGCCGTGGAAAACCACTTTAGGTTTTACTTTAGCCTGGGAAAAACTAGTGTAAAGGTTATGGTTGAGCTTGCGAAAAGCCATTGTAAAAGCTTGGTGGAAGCTTGTAAATTTCACCGGATTCTTAGTGAATTGTTGGGAAAATCCTTGGTTGGATAATCAAGGTAGTGGATGTAGGTCTTGGACCTAACCACTCTAAATTGTTGTCCATTGTCTACTCTGTTTTTACTTTCCTTGTTTTGGAAATTAGTTCCTCATCTTGTCAAGAGACAAATTTGTGCTATTCACCCCTACTCTAGCACATATTAACGGGACCAAAAATTGGTATCAGAGCTTGTTCCCTATTGTTAAGGCTTAACATCCTTAGGTAAGATCCATATGGCTATTCAAAAATTAGTTGTAACTGAGGGACAATCAACAAACAGACCACCTATGTTTGATGGTTCTAATTATCTTTATTGGAGCACTAGAATGTCTATTTACATTAGAGCTATAGATTATAAAATGTGGGATGTCTTAATCGATGGTCCCTATGTTCCCTCAACATTAAATGTGGTAACAAATGAGTTGATGCACAAGCCAATGTCTGAATGGACTAAGGCTAAAACAAAGAAAGTTTAAATAAATTTTAAAGCCATTAACACATTGCATTGTGCATTAACTCCCACTGAGTTCAACAAAGTCTCAAGCTGTACAACAGCTAGACAAGTGTGGGAAAAACTTAGGATAATCCATGAAGGGACTTCTCAAGTGAAGGAGTCCAAAATTGTTCTCTTAACTCATAGTTTTGAGATGTTCAAAATGGAGCCTAGTGAAGACATCACTAGCATGTTTGATAGGTTTACAAATATTACAAATAAGTTAAGTCAACTAGGCAAGCTTATCCCTGAACATGAATTAGTTAAGAGACTGCTTAGATGCCTACCAAAATCCTGAAAACCAAAAGTCGCTGCCATTAGAGAAGCTAAAGACCTGAACATCATCACTCTCGATGAGATATGTGGTTCTCTTCTCACTCATGAGTTAGAGCTCAAGGAAGAAGAAGAAGACCAAAAGGAAGCAAAGGAAAAGAAACAGAGCATTGCACTTAAAGCCAGCATTCTTGAAGAAGAGTTGGAAGAGCTTTCTTGTGATTATAGTGAAGATTTAACTCTAGTTGCAAGAAAATTCAGAAAACTAATGAGCAGAAGAAATTGAAGGCTAACTAGAAGAGGTCTCAGGAAAGACTAAGGTACTTCATGGAAAATTAGGAACAAAAATGACTCCAACAAAAAAGAGGAAATGGTTTGCTACGAATGCAAGAAGCTTAGTCACTTCAACTCCGAGTGTCCATTGTTGAGAGATGAAACCCCCAAGAAAAATAAGAGATCCAAGAAAGCAATGGTGGCTGCTGCATAGTCGAACAGTGACACATCAAGCTCTAAAACTGATGATGAAAAATATGAGGAAAGAGTAAACATCTGTCAAATGGCACAAGAGGATGAAATAGAGGTACCCTCATCCCACTGCATTAATTCTTATGATGATTTACAGGATGAATATGAATGCCTCTATGATGAATTTGAAAAACTTTTTTCAAAATACAAGTCATTGAAGAAAAGGGGCGTATTACTTGAAAATGATTTGGAACAAATCAAACAAGAGTTCACCTCTGTTTTTTAGCAAAGAAATATTTTGCAAGCTGAGTTAGAACACTCAAAAACAGACTTTGAGTCTTTAAAACAAGAGCTGAAAAATAAGTCTGAAGTCTTGCAAATAACTCTTGATGAAAACACAGCTCTTAAATGCTTGAAAAATGAATCTTCAAAAAGAGATGCATACCATAATAAATATTCAACTAAAGCATTATCTACATGTTATAATTGTGGTAAACATGGTCATTTGTTATATGACTGTTTTAAGAAAAAGAAAGTGCAGAAAGTTAAGAAAATTTGGGTTCCTAAGGGATCCTTTGCTGCAACTAACACTCAAGGAGCCATCAAAGTATAGGTACCTATAAAGAAAAACTGAAATTCTGCTTTGTAGGTTGAGCTAAACTTAAAATAGACATGTTCAAGAGCTCAACTTGGGAAGAAACAGCCTTAGTACTTGGATAGTGGATGTTCACGGCACATGATAGGACATGAAAAGCTGTTTGCTTAGTTGAAAAAGAGAAAGGGAGGAACCGTATCCTTTGGAGATGATTCAGAAGGTAAAATCCATTGTATAGGTATGGTTGGTAAGAGTCCTCAAACTCAAATTAGTCATGTGTTGCTAGTTAAAGGCTTAAAGCATAATCTTCTAAGTATTAGTCAATTATGTGATAAAGGATTTAAAGTATGCTTTAATTCAACAAAATGTGAAGTGATTGATATGAGTACAAATCAAATCTCATTTGTAGGAAAAAGGTTGAAGAATAAGTATGTAATTTTTCTTGAAAACCTTGATATGAATAGTGAAGTTTGTTTTGTTGTAAATGCTGAATGATAGCTGGTTATGGCATAGGAGATTAGGACATGTGAGCATGCATACAATGTCTAAATTAATAAAGAAAAATATTGTTGCTGGACTGGCGGAATTGAAATTTGAAAAAGATAAGATATGTGATGCTTGCCAACTAGGAAAACAAGTTAGAACTGTCACGACCCAAATTTCGAGCCATGACCGGCGCATGGGTCCAATGGACGTAATCCACTAAACCCAAGCAAGCCTATTATTTATCTTACTCATCATACCATCAAATATTATTAAGTCATAAATTGTAACTTTAAACCAAAATAGTAATATACATTGTCAACTCATACTGGCATTACTCATTTAAAATATACATACATTGCCTACAATATGTATCTTAATAATTTACATCAAGTTTGTCTATACAAAACAAAATAACACTCGACTTCCAGCCGAGTGACTCGGATGAATATACAGCTACCGAATGTCGAGACACCTACCAAAAGATGGACACAGGTCTACAAGGACACCTCATCCTAGTTACCGGCTGCCTCATGATCTGAAAACATGAATTTGAAAACGGTGAGTATAAACCCAGTGAGTGAACAAGGAAGGGAACAAGCAATAACAAAGGAAAATTTAAAATCATGATGCACTTGTTTCAAAACAATGCAATTTGGTTTATTCCTAATAAAACCCCTTATCGAGCCCTTAAGTGATTAATCATTTGAAAATCATGAACCCATACATAGCGAATCATTTGAAGAATGAAAGCTTCAATATTGCACAAGCAAGTCAAATACAACAACGAATCTTCGCTGCAGCGAAAAGTCATTCTTGCTGCAGCTACGCTACACCGAGAATGAATTTCCGTTGCAACGACGTTGGGATTTAGTTTTTAACCGAACGAGGGTTTCTCAACTAGCCAAGGGTTTCTCACTAAACCTCCTCATTTTAAACTTAACTCTTTTAATATTTAATGTTGGAAGTCCATGCTCCCATATGGTAGTAAAGAAGTGAAAGATAGGGCAGCAATTGGACAAGATAAAATACCAAAACAGAAAGTTTTTCGCTGAATCACGCTGCAGCAAAATTTCAACCCAAAAACAGAATGTTTCTCGCTGCATCACAATTGCAACCCAGAAAACAAAAAGTTTCTCGCTGCAGCGAAAAGCTACAGTGTCATTCTCGTTGCAGCGAAAATGCATCCTTGCTGCAGCGAGTTTTTGACCAGTGTACACCTTCAAGTCCTAGAGTTTCTCGCTGCAACGAGAATGATTCTCGTTGCAGCGAAATACAGGGCATCAATGCAAAATTTACCTTACTCCTAAAGGAAAAACCACCCTGTTTGAAATGTTCAAAACCAATATGAAACACATAACAATTTCTCAAGGTTTAACATGTCAAGTTTCACATGCATTACAACCATAAACCATTATCCATCAATTTCCTA
>NC_030850.1:16032347-16062337 GCF_000208745.1 Theobroma cacao
TACTTCCTTGCTCATAAGAATGATGCTTTACAAGCATTCTTAAGTTATTGTAAGAAAGTAGAAAATGAAAAAGGACTAGCCATAGTCAGCATAAGGAGTGACCATGGAGGAGAATTTGAGAATGATGAGTTTGAAAAACTCTGCAATGAAAAGGGGTTGGATCATAATTTTTCTGCACCTAGAACACCCCAGCAAAATAGAGTTGTAGAGAGGAAAAACAGAACATTAAAAGAAATGGCTAAGACCATGTTATGTGAGAACAACCTACCTAAATATCTTTAGGTTGAGGCAATAAATACAGCAGCCTATATTCTTAATAAAGTCTCAACAAGACCCTTGATTTCAAAGACTCCATATGAACTTTACAAAGGTAGGAAACTAAATATTTCTCACCTTAGGAGTTTTAGCTGTAAATGCTTTGTATTGAACAATGAAAAACAGCCCCTAGGGAAGTTTGATGCAAAGAGTGATGAAACATTATTTTTAGGATATGCATTAAACTCAAAGGCCTATAGAGTTTTTAACAAAAAGACTCTAACTATTGAAGAGTTAATCCATGTAGTTTTTTATGAGTCAAACACTTTACAAAAAGAAGTTCATGATGATGACGATGATATAGAAATTCTAGAAAAAAAATGGAGAAAATGAGCTTAGAAAACAATAAAAATAATGAGGAAAGCTCATCTAAAAGAGAAAATGAAACTCCAATTCTAGAAAATCTGTAAATAGCAGAAAATCAGCATGATGATCTACCAAGGAGTTAGAGATTTGTAAGAGATCACCCACAAGACCAAATAATAGGTGACATTTCATAAGGAGTTAGAACTAGAAAAGCAACTAGAGAAACTTGTGAGTTTTCAGCCTTTATATCTCAAATTGAACCTAAAAACTTTGAAAAAGCTGAAAAGGAGGAAAGTTGGATAATGGCCATACAAGAAGAACTTGATCAATTCACTAGGAATCAAGTATGGTCATTGGTGCCTAGACCTTCAAATCATCCTATTGTTGGTACCAAATGGGTATTTAGAAATAAAGTAGATGAACAAGGAAATGTAGTTAGAAACAAAACTAGGCTTGTAGCAAAAGGATACAATCAAGAAGAAGGAATAGATTATTATGAAACCTTTACTCCCATAGCTAGGATTGAAGCCATAAGGTTGTTGCTAGCTTTTGCATGCTTCATGAATTTCAAGTTGTACCAAATGGATGTAAAACGTGCATTCTTAAATGGACTAATTCAAGAAGTTTTTATAGAACAACCACCTGGTTTTGAAGATTTTGAAAAGTCTGATCATGTTTTTAAACTTCACAAAGCATTGTATGGATTGAAACAAGCTCCTAGAGCTTGGTATGAGAGGCTTTCAAAATTTCTAGTTGAAAATGGATATGATAGAGGTAGCATTGATACTACATTGTTCATTAAGAGGTATCTAAATGATTTAATTATTGTACAAATATATGTGGATGATATTATATTTGGTGCAACTAATGAAGCTTTATGGAAGATCTTTGCAAAGGAAATGCAGAGTGAATTTGAGATGAGCATGATGGGAGAGTTGAAGTACTTCCTTGGTCTTCAAATTAAGCAAAGTAAGGAAGGGATCTTCATCAATCAAGAAAGATATACTCATGATATGCTCAAGAAATTTGATGTGCTGAAACTGAAATCAACCTTCACACCAATGAGTCCATCCACCAAACTCGATTTAGATGAAAAAGGTAAAGATATAGATCAAAAGCTCTATAGAGGTATGATCAGCTCTTTTCTTTACTTAACAGCAAGTAGACTAGACATTCAATTTTGTGTGTGGTTATGTGCTAGATTTCAGTCACAACCTAAGGAATCACACCTAACATATATGAAGAGAATTTTTAGATACCTCATAGACACTCAAGAACTTGGAATATGGTACTCTAGAAACTCAACTATTAACTTAGTTGGATATTCATATGCTGACTTTGCTGGCAGCAGAACTAATAGGAAAAGCACTAGTGGAACATGCCAATTTTTAGGAAGGATGCTTGTGTCTTGGTCTAGTAAGAAGCAAAACTCAGTAGCACTATCTACAGCAGAGGCTGAATATGTTTCATTAAGTAGTTGTTGTGCACAAATCCTTTAGATCAAGCAACAATTAAAAGACTATGGAATAATTATGCATAATGTACCAATACACTGTGATAACACAAGTGCAATCAATATATCAAAAAATCCTGTGCAACATTCCAGGACTAAGCACATTGAAATTAGACACCATTTTCATTAGAGACCATGTAGTGAAAAATGACATTAAAATAGACTTTGTGAATACTCTACACCAATTAGCAGACATTTTTACCAAACCACTAAGTGAAGATATATTTTGTGAGATTAGAAGAAATTTGGGGATGGTTAATATGAAGGAATTATAAGAAAATCTTTGACTCTCACATTGAAAATAGAATGCATTCAGTCGATTAAGGAATTCTTAGTTAACTAAGAGTGGCCTGACATCCTTAAATAATAAGACTCAGTGAGTTTAATAAAAAAGGAGTAAATTATGGTAAAGTTTTTATTTATCGGGTGTAAGTAGGAAAATAATAGAGTTGTCAAAGGTAAATAATCAAAATTTTAGAGGGAGATTTGAAAATATGAAGAAATACAAGTAGAGCGGTTCTTAAAGGAAGATGAGAAGTTTTCTAAGCAATAACTACTGCCAACCTCTTCTTCCCTCTCCTCTGTAACCCACTGTTCTAAAACCAAAAACCTAAATCTTCCTAGTTGACTATAAAACTGACTCAAACATTCAAAAATTTTCAAAACAAAATGGCTAGAACTTCTCAAAGTAAAGAAGTATCAGAGAAGAAGAAAGAAAAAAAGGCCAATGGAAGAAGAAACTGGAACAGAAAGTCAGAAAAAGAAACAAAAAATTGTGCCTGCCTTAGTGAAGGAAATAGTTGAGAAGGTGAGGGAAAACAAGCAGAAAATGCACAAAAAGAAAGATACAGAACCCTCACTCCAGAAAGGTATCAATTCCTCTTCTTCTTCGAAATTTAGAAATAAGTTGCATGAGTATCTATTCAAGAATATAGAAAATGCACCAATATTCTACGAAATGTTCATTGACTGGAAAAGTTTTAAGGAAAATATAGAAATCCTGACCAGTCTATCTGAGTACTTTGATGAACTTAAACTTAAAAGTTACAACACCTTTAAGAATAGGTCATATAGTCCAAGTCTTGTTAAGGAATTTTACTCTAGCATTGCTCTGAAAGAAAACGAATTAGCAGAATCTGATGACTATGTAGAAGATGGGCTGAATGTCTATTTGAATGAAAAAGAGTTTATTGTAACTACTGAAGACTTAGGGAATCTGCTAGAAATATAAGGTGAAATAGGTGAATTTCAACTTTCAAAAAAATATGATCCATCCTCACTGTGGGAGATCATCATTGGAAAAAAAGAAAAATACTCCTCTAAAAGTAATTCAGGACTAATAATCAATCCACAGATTAGGATATTGCATTACTTTATTACTGCAAATATTCAAGGGAAAAATGGAAGTCTTAGCTACATTAGCCTGTAGGATCTTTGGCTAATGGAGCATGCTTTTAATGGAGTGTCCCTAAATCAGGGGAGATTCATGATTGAGAAAATGAGAAGTGCTCGCAGACTTGATAAGGTCAATCTGCCATATGGAAATGTGATTACATCCCTGGTGCAGAAGAAAGGAATATGGGCTAAAAGGTATGATATGGACCTGGTGAAAACCAAAGACCAAGCCATTTATTATGATAGCTTACTTAAGATGGGGTATGTGCTAGATGGAGAGAAGTTTATCAAAAACTCTAAAATTGGCCCAAAAAAAGATCAAAGTTTGCCTGCTCAACCTGAAGGAGCTCCTTTTAGATTTTTGAATGAGATGATTTTTAATTTGCTTATAAGGATTGATGGTAAGCTGACTGACCAAGGAGTGACGCTGCAGAAAATGGAAGATAAGATCACTGAGTTAGAAAACAAGATGAAGGAAAAGGAAAACATGGGGTCTGAACTTGTGGCTGGAGACAATTCTACCACATCCAGCACTGCACCTACACAACAAGGTGCTAAAGGTTCAACAAAGCCAGCAGAGAAGTCTGTAAGTTTTGACACTCAAGCAGAAGGTTCTACCTACAAGTTTGCTAGTTTTGTTTTACAAACTAAGGACTGTCCACAAGGAGTTGAATAGCCAACCAAATCACCCTCCCTTGAACCTCAAAGCAAAAATGACTTAGAACAAGGGACTAAAGTAGCTGGTGCAGAAACTGAGAAACAGCAGGCCTCTTCTCCGAATTCAGAGGAAGTTTCCATTATGGACATTTTTCATCAAATGGTCAGAGAGGAACAAGCTAAAAAAGACACTGTCAAGACAACAACACAAAAGGATGGTGCAAATGTAAGAAAAAGAAAGAAACCTGCTTCAACTCCCAAACTAAAGGCTAAAACAGGGAAACCAGAAGCTACCACAACACCACCAGCTGAGGCAAAACAATCAACCAAAGGAAGAAAGACTATGGCAACCAAGACAACTTTTCTCAAAAGAAGAAAGTCTTCCAGATTGGCAGAAAAGTCCAAACCAATTTCAGCCTCTTCTCCTCACAATCTAGTTCATAATTTAGACAAATCTACTCCAGAATCCTCTCCTAGAAAGTCATCTCCTATTTGAGAACCCTCTCCGTTTCCTCTTAACCCTTTTTATGGAACTGAATTCTCACCCTCTGCCTCATCCGATGAGTAGAACTCCCCTCCTTAGCTGATGACAAAAAGGGGGAGAAATATGGTACCAAGGACCAGGGGAGCAGAAACCAGGAACCAAAAAATAATGTTTAAAAAAAATGTTAGGGTAGAGGAACCAAAAACCTAGCAAAGGAAATAAAGCAAAACCAGAGGAGCATGAAATTAGAGAAATAGGAGATATGAAGCATAACTAGTCCAGGGGTATTTTTGAAATACTTTTTATTTAACTGTTATTTGTGCCTTGGTGGTACTTAAACACTTAGCTTTAACTCTATTATTTATGTGGATGTATGTGAAATATAAATGCTGACATGTTTATGTTGCTTAACTGCTGAAAATTAAAATCTGCTGATATCTTATTTTTTGAGCATTTTGACTACCATGAACAAAATTTGCTGCTGCTATGCTGATATGGATTCACATGTTGATAGATGATTTTTGTTATACAATTGTGGATAATTTTTGGTTATAAATAGATATAGATTGTGTGTACTGTCTATAAGTTGAAACATGAATAATGTGGACAAAATTTGAATGTTAACAACAGCTGGAATATTAATGAAAATATGTCAAAACTTCAGCTGAAAATTTTTTACTACAAATCACTCTACATTGATGAACATGTATATACACATATATAGAATCTAAATGTATATTGGCATTCTCTCCACATAACAATGAACAAAATTTACTGGAATAAAGTAAGCAAATTATGCACACACTAAAGCGGAGCTTATACTTAAGGGGAGCAATCCTCAATTCCTGCAGAAAACTAAAAAAAATTTAAAATGACACTATGTTGTTAATCAAGGAGTGTTTTGTCATCATCAAAAAAGGGGAGATTGTTGGCTCTCCATTAATTTTTGATGATAATAAAACATTCTCATTTATTTGTGTCTAATTCTTTTCCTTAAGTGTGCAGAAAATTAATACATGAAATTAATTTTTTAAATCTTTAAAGAGTATTTTCGAAAGACAAAGAGGGATAAAATCAACAAGATGTAACTGAATAACAAAGAGGAAGCTTGTTGGTTAAACAAGGAAGAACATTGGTTGACCAAATTTCAAATTGGAGAAATAGTGGGCTAAAGAGTTTGAGAAACAGAACAAACTTAGTCAACCAAGTCAGTCAACTAAGTGCGCTATGCCAGAATCTGCAAACCAGAAATAGAATCAACTTAGTCAACCAAGTTAGTTGATTAAGAGCTTTCTGTCTGCAACTTGAACTAGAGCACTACTAGATAGATTAACGGCTAGAACTCATCTTCAACTATTTTCAACTGGCATAAACTGCCCAACTGCTATCAGAGTTGTATCTCCAAGTATAAAAGGGTCTTCCAACAATGAGAAAGAAGTTTTTTGAAGCTTTGAATGAGATTTGAGCTATAGAAAGTTGAAAAACTAGAAAAGCTTCACTGCACTTGTCTGCACCTCAATGCTTTCTCGCATTTGTGATTAGCACTCAATCCTGTACCAATCAAATCATCTAGTGATCATAGGTACTTTCTTTTACCACTTCTTCTTGTATACTTAGAATGAGGGAGTCACTCTAAGGAGTTGTTCAAGCTTGGGAAAGCTTGAATGTTATAGGTTGTGGTTGAGCCTTGAAAAACCACTTTGGGTTTTAGTTTAGCCCGAGAAAAACTAGTGTAAAGGTTGTGGCTGAGCCTGCAAAAAGCCATTGTAAAAGCTTGGTGGAAGCTTGTGAATTTCACCAAATTCTTAGTGAATTGTTGAGAAAATCCTTGGTTGGATAATCAAGGTAGTGGATGTAGGTCTTGGACCGAACAGCTCTAAATTGTTGTCCATTTTCTACTCTGTTTTTACTTTCCTTGTTTTGGAAATTAGTTCCTCATCTTGTCAAGAGCCAAATTTGTGCTATTCACCCCCCTTTTAGCACATATTAACGGGACCAACACAATTCTACATGGAGAAGATATAGGTTCTTGAAGCACCAAAAGTACAATTCAGAAACTTGGTGACTAAGAAAGAAATGGTACAATTGGACAAAAGTGGAGAAATGAAAATCTACCTTAGCTTCAAATTTTGGCACTAGACCATAATGAAGAACTGACACCTTGAGGTAAAAGAATCGATTCTTCAAGAAGGAAAAGGTCTCACCATTGAACTCAATTGTAAAAAAAATCAACACCTTAAAATAAAATAATTGATTCTCTAGAGACAGAAAGCTACAAACTTTGCAAAGAAATGAGAACTCAACAGCAAAGAATCAATCTACAAATATGATAGAATTTTACAAATTGGTTGAAAAGTATAACAAATTATTCAAATTTCACTCCAACGGGTAGAAAATCACAAAGGCTATAAATATGCACCTTGAGGACATTAAAGTAAGGATATTGGAGGAATTCAAAAGAATTTAAATCATCTTTGAAAAAGAAAAGAGCCAAAAAAACAAGAGAAAAAGCTATGAGCAAAAAATTCCTATCTTTGAGAAAGAGTAAAGCTTAAAGATCACATTTTTATTCTTTAATTGATCCTTTTTTAGCTTAAACTTTCTTTGATCATCCATATCTTTGAAAGAGCTCTCACCTTTCTGATCTTAAATTTCTTTATCAACATTTTTAGAGGTTTTGAGTTGAAGTTTCATTAGAATCCACTGTTGTATTAGTTATACCTCTAAACAAAAGGTGAAAGGATTTTGCTTGATCTTTTAAAAGGCTACATCTTGTGTAAAGGTTGTACTTGAACTTGAAAAAGGCAATGTCTTGATAAAGGTTACGCTTAATCTTGCAAAAGGTATGTTGTAAAGGTTATTTCCAATCCTACAAAAAACATGTTGTAAATGTTACTTTTAACCCTGTTGAAAAGGCAAGCTGATAGTGGACTCAAACTCATTGTGCTATCAAGGGAGAGGATGAAGGCATTAGAAGGTCGACCTTCTATAAAAATCTCGTTGAGTGCTTTTTATTTTTCTATTCTTTACTCATTCATTTTATACGTTGTTTTGCTGTTTTATTCTTTCATATTTTTGCTTTATCTTCAAAGATTTCCGAAAAATGGAGAATTTTTATTTAACAACCAATTCACCACCCTTTTAGTAGTTTTACTTTAAGCTTTTCTAATAATTGGTATTAAAGTAGGTTCTCAAGTCTTTGCAGGTTTAACCACCTTTGAGAGATCTTGAACTATCACATCCCATTTCCTAAAAGGATTGTGACCGATACAAGGACCCAAAAGAGCATAACCCCGTTAGGCCCAAGCAAGCCTCTTCTCATAACATCATTAAACATTCATTATCATATGCGAAAACATCATATCACATCCATTAACATACATAATCGTAATACATACATTCTTAAAACTTATTACACAATAAAGGAACATCTCAACTTAATTGTGTAAGCTCAACTTAATACATCTATATGTGCATTAACAAGTGCCACCGTCCTAGTGCACGATAATATAAACAATAACATCATCAGCATCGTCAAGTGTCCATATAGGCTCTCGAGCCATCATCATGATCTTATACATAACATTATTCATATAAGATGCCCAAACATTGGCAATATCAACATAACCATATTCATAGTCTGTAAACATAACATAAAGTAAAGACCGACTCGTTAGCGAAACGTGATTGACCCTCAAGGCATCAAGTGGCTATTAGACACCTACCAAAGAATGAAGACTGGACACTGGTATCCGTGACACTGGCTGCTATCAGATGCTATCACTGATCTGTAATAAAATAAATAGGAAAAATAACATGTGAGTCACAGACTCCATGAGTGGATACAAGAAGGGGACAAGCTAGGGGATAAGAGTATTTCATAACCATGCATTTATAACTCATGCTGTTCCTAAATTTCGAATCATAAAATTCATTATACATGCCATTTAAAATCATTTAAATACCTTTTGTTTGAGAACAAACTTATATAAACCATTAGAAATCCTTTTCCTTTAAAATCCTCATCAAATTCACTCAAACATTCTTTTCTGTTCCATATCTATCGGTACATTATTGAATGTATCGATGCTTTCAAACATCTATCAATACATTGGTAAAATGTATCGATACATTTCATACAGAAAGCCTCCTATGAATGTATCGATACTTTGAACATAGAAACCAAGTTTCTAAACAATTTTAGCATTTTTGCCATTCCTTAAGTCCTCTTACATGTCAGGAACTATTTTTAGGGCTCAATTCTTCTTACTAAGCACATTCTCATGCCATCATAAGGTATAAACCATAAACATTACTCAACTAAACTCAAAATACAACATACCATAAACATAACAACCATAAGCATTCATTAACATCTAAACTCATACATTGTGATGGTTTGACCCATATCAACATTGGGCTGGCAATGTATATCCCCATTGCACCTTAGGCTGGCAACGTATATCCCCATTGCACCTTGGGCATTTTATGATGCATCATAAGAGTAAAATCATCACTTACACCCATGTGAGAGTGGCATCAATCGCACTTTTTGAGTTCTCATACTCGTAGCATGTGGTATGTGGAATGTCCTTCACATACATGCTTACTTATCTCATAAGGTTTATGGAATTTACATCATATACATAATCTCATGGCAATTATGCTAGTTCAATCATCTCATATAGTATATGGAATATACATCATTTACATATTCTCATGGCATTAATCATGCATACTTAATTATCTCAAGTAGTGTATGGAATATATATCATATACAAATTCTCATGGCATTCATTATACCAACATGCATATTATAGCATCTATAAATAAGCATACAGTATCTCGTACCTACACTAGTCTAAAGATCGGACTAATCGAGTGGACTTCAAACATAAGGTGCTTGTCCCCCTTTATTGAAAACTAATACATAATAGAGTATTTACATACATAGTAGATCCATAAACATTTTAGAAAATCCATTGAGTAAATTACATCACAATCATTATCAATTTATTTTCTTAGAAAATCATTTTCCTTCTAGAATCTTAAATCTTTTGATAACCAATTTTAGAGACAAAATTTTGATATGCATAAATAATCATTTTGATTGAAATCATGCTAGCTCTACATATAAAAATAATTTGAAAGTGGTGTATCCACTCACCTAATTTGAGAGTTTTCAAGTGTTCCTATCATACAATAATCATCACAATCATTTCCTAGAATAAGAATTTCGTAATAATCATTCTATGTACTTTCGAAAGTATTCGACTTTGGCTAAACTAATTTTTTAGCTAAAACCCATGCATAGAAACCCATAAATCTTCCATCCTTACCTTAAGTGAGCTTAGATGCTTAAGCAAATCATGAAACTTTTAAACTTAAATCACCAGCAGAAAGTTTGGGCAATAACACAACTATTTAAGTTATGAAAACCCAAAGCCAAAAGATTTAAAAGCTAAAAATGTCATTTTTTTTCCATAAAAACCCAAATCTAAGCTTTAGAATTATAAAAATGGAATTTTGGATTAAAAATGTGTTGAAAGAGCTTAAGAATAGGTGTTTTACCTTGCAAAATACGGCTGAGGTTGCCAACCTTCAAAAAATGTGATATATTTATAAGCTAAGGTGTAAAAATACATTTTTACCCTTTTTATTTTTCTGAAATCGATGAAATGTATGGATACATTGGCCCATGCATTGATACATTTGGTTCTAGGGAAAATGTATCGATACATTATGAACATGTATCGATACATTATGAACATGTATCGATACATGCTCATTAAAAACCCTTTCTAGGCTAAATGTATAGATACATCATGAACATGTATTGATACATTTGAGACAAAATACAAGTTTCTGAGACAGATTGCCTATAAAACCTGCCTAGCTTATTTACATTAAATACCATTGAAGTAAATGTCTTCTTTACTTTTTACTTTCCATTTACTTAAGATATTAAGTGTAAATAAGCAAACAACTCCCCTTTTGGATTCAATAAAAATATCAAAAATCAAAGTCCAAAAGAATCAAAATCTAAATTTTGCTTTCAAGAACAAAATTAAAAAAGTTTGACTGAAATTAAATTTGCAATTCCCATTTACCCTAGCAAACGTGTTCCAAAAATTAAGGAAAATCATTTTTGATCATCTAAAAACAAAAGGAATTATTACCGCCATTTTCTTTTTCAAAAGATTGTTATATAAAAATCACATATTTTGACCCCTTCCAAACTTAGAAAATTAAGTCACAGACAACAAAAAGTGTCAATAATTCATTTGGAAGGTTCAATTTAAGTTTGATGTTCAAAACATGTAATCTATATGCTTACCTAAGGATTTCCTAACTTATCATCCTCCTCAAGGTGGGATTTCATAATAGCTCTCAAATCAATCCAGTGTTTTGAAATGATAAAATGAAAATGATCAAAATTCATTTAAATCTTAAAATATCAAGTCTACACATCCCCAAACACCTTAAAATGAGTTTAAGAAGAAAAACAATGAAAAAGGACTTTGAAAAATGTATTCTAGTCCAAATCTATCGATATCTTCATGCATCGATAAATTTGGATAAGTATCGATAGATTTTGAAATCTATCGATAAATGTTCTAAAGGAAAATCAAAACTCAAAAGTTAAACTCAATCTATTGATACAGTCTCAAACATATAGACAAATATGCAAAGGATGCTCATTTCCTTAAAAGTATCGATACATTTTAAATAGAATGTCAAAACCCTTACAGGAAGTTCAAATGTATCGATACATTTTAACGAGAATTCAAAAATAAAAGAAGTAATGTATCGATCCATTCACATATGTATCGATATAATACGACCGTTGGAGCCTTGAATGAAAAGAAGAACAGCTATTTTTACATTAAATGCACTTCCAACTACCCTTGAAGCTTCAACAACTATAAATACAAGCTTCTTCAACATTTATGAAGGTTGGAAGATTTTGAGACACAGCTCAAAAGAGAAAAATTTGTCAAAAATCATTCAAGACCCATTGTACTCTTCTTTTAATCCTCAAAGTCTTCTAGTGCAGCATTTATTGAGCCCTCACTCCTTCACTAAACACTATACCTAATTTGTTATTCAGCCTTTAAGAAGCATACCAACTATATTTGCACTTTTCTCATTATACTTGCCTAAGTGGTTATACCTTAACCCACATAAAAGTTAAAGTGGTAGTGTTTTAACCATAAAAAGGCATTGTATTGAAAGGTTATGTTTGATCCTCAAAAGGCATTATATTGAACTTTGATTCAATAGTGAATTTTAAACTCCTTAATGAATCTAAAGGAGAGGACGTAGGTAAAGAAACTGAACCTCTATAAATGATTTTATATGTCATTCTATATGTTAAAATATCACCATGGTGATCCGTGGGTGGAGGTATGTTTTGGTTCCAAAGTTAATTTCCTTTCTACTGTGTATTTTTTAGCATGTTGTCCATAGCCAAACCCAACAGCAAAAAAATAAAAAGTACTTAGTAGGATTTTTATAGTGGTTCAGCCTTCCAATACCTATGTCCTCTCCCTTGATGTCAAAAAGAGTTTGACTCCACTGTCAATTTACCTTTTCAGTAAGGAAAGGTATAAGCTTTACAGCATGCCTTTTAAAAGATTAGGCGTAATCTCTACAACATGCTTTTTGTAGGATCAATCGTAACCTCTATCAAGAAACTACCTTTTTCAGGTTCAAGCACAACCTTTACACAAGATACAACCTTTTAAAGGATCAGGCAAAACTCTTCTACCTTTTGTTTAGAGGTATATCTAACACAACAGTGGATTTTAGTTAACCTCTAACTCAAAACTTCTAGAAACGGTGACAAAGAAGTTTGGGATAAAAAAGATGAGCTTTTTTAAAGGTTATGAATAATGAAGGAGATTTAATCTCAAGAAAGTATTAGTTAAAAGATAAACATGTGATTTTTTAAGCTCTACTCTTGCTCAAAGATAAGAACTTTCTGTTGATAGCTCTTTTTCTTATTTTTTTGCTCTTTTCTTCTTCAAAGATGATTCAAATTCATTCAAAATCCTTGCATTAATGTCCTTATGGTAGGTATTTATAGCCTTTGTCTTTTCTTTCCCAATGAAGTGAAATTAAAATAATTTCTTGTACATTCTAGCCAGTTTGCACAATCCTGTTGTATATGTAGAATTAATTTTTTGCTACTGAGTCATCGGTTCTTAACAAAGTCTATAGCTTTCTATCTCTAAAGAATCAATTCTTTATTTTGAGATGTTAGTTCTTCTACAACTGGGTTTAAAGGTGACACTTTTGTAATCTTGGAGAATCGATTCCTTTGCCTCAAGGTGTTGATTCTTCACTATGGTCTAGCGACAAAATTTGAATTTAAGCTTAATTTTTGCCACTCTAATCTTATCCAATTGTACCATATCTTCCTTGGTCACCAAGTTTCTGAATTTTACTTTTGGTGCTTCAAGAACTGATATCTTCTTTACAGTTCTGCCTAATACATTTTATCTCTCTAGAATCGATTTTTTGTGTTAGTCTTGATAATATGTGCTAGAGAGGGGGTTAATAGCACAAATCAGCTCTTGATAAGATGAGGAACTAATTTCTAGCATAAAGAAAATAAAATAGAGTAGACAATACATAATAATTTAGAGTGGTTCGGTCCAAGACCTAAATCCACTACCTTGATTGTTTAACCAAGGATTTTCCAAACCAAATCACTAAAAACAGTGGAATTCACAAGCTTCCACCAAGCTTTTACAATGGCTTTTCGCAGGCTCAGCCACAACCTTTAGCAATGGGTTTTCATGGGATCAACCAAAACTCAAAGTGATTTTTCAAGGCTTAACCACAACCTTTTACATTAGTTTTGCACGGGCTAAACTAAAACCCAAAGTGATTTTTCCAAGGCTCAACCACAACCTACAACAATGGTTTTTACCGAGATCAACCAAAACCCAACAACCAACTTTTCTAGGCTAAGTTGGAACCTTTACACTCAATCAAGCAATCCAAGCTTGAATAAATCCCTTAGAGTGACTTGCTGACTCAAAGTGTACAAGAAGAGAAGAAATAAAGAAGTACCTATGATCACTTACTTGACCTAGATAGTACAAGATGAAGTGTTGAACACAATTACAAAAGATTGGCATTTAAGTGCAGTAAGGTGCAGAGAAGATTTTCTGGTTTTTCATTTCTATATCATTTGGAAGCCTTCAATTCTCTCAAAAACTGATTTCTAACCATTGGAAGACCCTTTTATACTTGGAGAAACAACTCTGATGGCAATTTGACAGTTTCTGGCTATTGGAAACAGTTGAGGATGAGTTCTAACCGTTAATCTGTCTTGTAGTGCTCTGATTCAAATTGCAAACAGAGAGCTCTTAGTCGACTAACTTGGTCGACTAAGTTGATTTTGTTTCTGGTTTGTAGATCTTGGCAGAGAGCACTTAGTCAACTGTCTTGGTCGACTAAGTTGGTTCTGTTTCTCAAACTCTTCAGCTCGCCATTTCTCCAATTTGAATCTTGGCCAACCAACATCCTTCCTTATTCAACTAATGAGCTTCCTTCTTGTTAAGCAGTCATGTCTTATTATTTTTATCTCCCTTTTTCTTTTGATATACTCTTTGAAAGATTGATTTATTAATTTCATACATTAATTTTCCTACACACTCAAGTAAAGGCATTAGACACCAATGAATGGGAATATTTTGCTATCATCAAAATCATAGAAAGTCAACATTCTCTATCTCTTATTTTTGATGATCACAAAACACTCCAAGATTAAGAATGCAATGTCTATGTTCAATATGAATGCTTCAAATCTTTATGCATAATGAGGTGCTCCCCCTTAGTCAATGCATCCATTTTTCTTTACATAATATTCAACAAAACCAAAACTGAGCATCACACATATAAATTAAACATGAAGACCTATTTAACTCTATTTGATTTAGTCTTTCTTCTCTCCTTTTTCTTTTTCATCATTAAACAAGATATTCAAAACTCCCCCTTAATGAGTGCATCAAGATTTTCCTTTAATCTTTAAATCAAACTTTAATGAATGAGAATCATAAGCACTCATACTCTGAAGTCATACAAGCTTATGGATATAGTTCAATAACTTCAAGAGTCAAGCTTGTGTCTATGTAAGAACAAATGTATGGGAATTAAATCATTTCAAGAATTTGTCAAAGATTACTCAAATAATATTCAAGCAAATTTCATCATTTTGTCATAATCAAAACTATAATAATTTTAAAGCTAACATTTTATCTCTTAGGTGTCAGTTCTTCACAAATCCTTAATCTTCTGTTTTCTAAGAATCAACTTCTTCTTTTCTCAAAATCGATTCTTCACTATTGATCTCTACTTAAGAATTTACTTATCCTATTTCATAATTTATCCTTCCTGTTATAAAGAATTAAATTTTACTTTTTTCTCAATTGAAAATCAAGTCTTTTCTTTTGAGAATTTAATTCTTAGGCTGGCACTTTGAATTTTAAAAATAAGAAATCTTTGGAAAGGCTAAGGGATATTTCTTTAAGTTTAAGAGCATGATCATTCACATTCAAAGCATTTTCAATCAATTTTAGCATTTCAATATATCTTTCTCTTAAGTTCAACTTCAACACTTCTTTGAGGATTTTCTTCATATTTAGAAGTATCTTACATTCAATTTCAAAGCTCATTAAGTTCAATCAATTTTGTCATTTCAAAACAAGAATAAAGTTAACAATAACCATAATCAATCATTTCTTTATTCATGCATTCGTGATGTTTGTATACTTAAAATCCTTCAATCAGATCATATGGGTAGTCTTTAGACATTGGGGGTTGAAACATCAATCCAAAAATGTCCAAAAATTCTTTTAAAGAACTTTAGTTTTCAGAAATATAGATAGCAATCGACCCTTTATGGGTTAAGGTTGATCCCTAACACACAGAACGTTTTCCTTAGTCTTTAGTTTTCTAAGGATCGACCTTGCTCTCTTAGGGGTCTATCCCACAACACAAATTGTAATTTCAATCTATGTTGTTTCCTAAAGATTAACCCTTGTTTTTTAGGGGTCGATCCCCATAACACAAAATGCATGTTTAAAGTGTTCTATTTTTTAGGGATCAACCTTTACTCACTGAGGGATCAATCCTTTTGGACCAAAATGCATTTCTAGCCTTTCAAACCTCAAATTTTTGACATCAAAGTGTGGGTTAGCAATCCCACAACCCTAAAGATCCAAAATTCATTTGAAAATCATGGTAAGAGTATACCAACTAACATTTTCAAAATCATTTACCATATTAAAATCGTAGATTCATTCTTAAAAGTCAAAGTTGTAATTGGTCTTCATAAGGTTCTTAAATCAAGTGCATTAGTTCATATTCATAAATAGAATCATAAATCAATTCAGAGTTTATAACCCATTTCTTGATGTCAAAATTGGATATTAAATGCGTACAACCTCGTGAGGCTTTCAAATCATGTATCATAAAACAGATTCGTTAGAAGTGTGGAGGTTATCTTAAGAAGTTCAAACATAATAAACCAAGGGTTTGCAACCCAAAGGGCCATACTCCTGTAATGCCATAACTATTAGCAGTATGATTCTAACTGATAAGAAGAGCCATAATTCAACAGAAACCAAATCATGTGTTATCCTCCACCGCACATGGCTAGCAACATAACTCCTGCTAAGCTAAAGCCAAATCAATGTGCACACTAGCTAGTGTCTACTGTCGCTAGCTTCACAACCTTAACTTAAGACGCTCCACTAAAACATTTTAATATGCAAACAGAATCAAAGATCAAGGGGTGAACTCATTGAACCCTGTTGTTAAAATTGATAAGCATGTACTTGTACAATGCCATATATAAAATTCATTTCCAAAAGTGCAAACCTCTGTCCAATGCTGCCAATAGACATATACACAAATCATTCTCACAAACATGAAAGCACAAGTAACAAAATCAAAGTTAGCCATCATGTGGCTAGTATTATGTTTTTACTAAAATGCATTTTGAAGATTTAAACAAGTAAAGGAGCTTGTTCCCCATGTGTAAACTAATATCATAACACATATACTTAAAGTATAATACCTTTGAAATGCATTTCAAATCATAGACAAAAAACCATAGTGTTTTTCAAAAATCATGTGACTTACAGAAATCAGATATATCAACAAATCAGAACATGCTTACATTTTATCAAAATAGTTTCAAAACATGTATCTACTCACAGTGGAATGAGGTAGTGTTCCTCTAGCCTACAATCCACCTTGTCCTTGCTAAATCTATTACCTTTGAGCTTCAACAACTCCAAATACAACTAGAACCTATCATCAATTTCACAACCTCTCTCAATTTCCTTAATTCAAAACTAGTCAAGTACAATCTCAATTTCCATAACTTTAGACCAACAAATTTACAACCTCAAAACCATAAGCTCATTAACACAAATGATCGAGTCCTTACCTTGGTCAGTGATAACTCTATGATATAGGGTTATTTGGGCTTAATTTTGATAGTAATTTAGCATAGTTCTTATACAATACATTGAAATTAGTAAGTTTTATTTAATTATTTTAAATTAGTTAATTTAGGTGAGTCAATCTAATCTTAGTTAATTTTATATTTAATTTGGTGTTAATATGGTTAAGATAGGTTGTTATTGATTTATTTGTGATTTTGTAGGTGTTTGATAAAAGAAGAATTTTAATGGAAGAAGAAGAACAATTTTGAGGTGTAAATTTGCACTGCACATGTTTCGGTATTTTGGACATAACTCTCTCTACAGAGCTCTTAATGAGATGACTCTTAACCATTGGAAAGATAAGATAAAAAGCTACAACTTTCATGTTTACCACTTGACTCAGTTTGGCTTGGAAGATGGTCAAAAATCTTCTCAAATTTGATGCACTATAGCAGTCCTAACACAATTACAATTTTTATTAATTAATTGAGTAAGGCTGCGACCCACATAATCTGACAAGGAAATCTAAGTTGGAATTAACTTCTTTTTTCACCCAACTTAGCCTTACTTCAAAGTCCTATAAAAACAACCTTTCAGAGGACTTTGGGGGGAGAATGAGACACCAAATTGACAGCTGAGGATCAAGCCACAAAGTCATTAAAGCGAAGAAGAATTTGAAGGTTTCAAAGAGATTTGGATATCAAGAATACAATTCTTGAGTTTTTCTATATTTTTGTTATTCTCTTTTTTTTTTTTTTGTTCTTATTGTTTAAACTTTATTCAATGATGATGTATGACTTTATGGGGAACTAAACTTTTATCGAAGATTATGATTGAACTCAATATATAGTTCGAATTATTTATCTTTCTTTTGCTTATGTTTGATGGATTTAAGTTGTTTATATTATTCTGTTTTTAATGCTTCTAATTGCCTAATCACCAATTAGATTGATTGAAAACCTAAGTTAAACCGTGACGAAGGAGATTTAGGTAGACCTAGAATATAATAGTGCACGATCGAATGCACTTAGTTGATTAGATGATTTGATTTGCATATAGGGTAGACATACACCTATAAGCCATACGCAACCAAAATTAGAACATAAACTTAATGAATATTTCTTCAATTTAATTTGTATAGACATATAGTAAATTAATTAGAAAAGATATTTTTATAAGAAACTCGACAGAAACTTGAAAATAATTTAGGACTCTAGGTTTGTAATTTAATCATTAAACTTTGTTAAGAGAGAGAAAAAGAGACAATAATCAGATGAAGTGTTGAGGGACATCATAATCTTAGGTCTGATTTTTAAGTGAGTTTTATAAACAAATTTACTATTTAATTTTAGTTTCAGTCTATTAGTTTAATTTTTCTTTTTAATAATTTTAAATTTAATTGTTTAGATAAGATTGAGGTGTTACAATTTTTGTAGTTAACAGTAAGAAGTAATTCAATTCTCGGTGAAATCGACATTCTACTCATCACTATATTATCTTTGCTATACGTATACTTGCGTGGGTAAAAACTTGAACAACAGTCAACAATTAGGAGGGACAACCAACCAAAATCCTTAACTTAGAGAGAAAGTCAAGCTAAAATTATAGAGAAAAAATTATAAACCATTTAAATTGAAACTACAAGTACAAGGAAGCCAAAACTTACCTTAGTTTTCGAATTTGAAACCCTAAACCAATCCAAATTGATAAGGGGAATGAGGGAGAAAGAAGGTGAGAGTGCTTAAAGAGATAAGTAAAAAGAAACTTTGTAAAGCTTCTAAAAGATGAGAGGCGAACAGACTAAAATGCATGTCATCTCGTGGGGGGTCAATCCCTATTAATAGGATGTCATGAGCCAACCTTGTATAAGGCTATGACAGGGTAAAATTGTCTAGGAGACTAAATCCTTAGTACCCTCAAGGGAGAAGCCCCCCTTTTAAACATTATAATGACACTTAGTGACATCTTGGTAAATGCTTGTTAAGTCTTTAGGGGGAAGACCCTTTAAGGAAGAAATATCCCCATTTCACACTTTGTAACAGTTCTTGGTGACACTTGTAAAATCTTGTAATCTTTTTAAAAGAGGTGAGTAGTCAATAGATTATTGGGCTACTTCACTAGTAAAGGTAAGTCTATAGCAAACCATCTAGAGCTGCCCTTATGGCCCAACGATGGCATGTTTTAGTACCTTTGTACTTATCTTAATATTAATAAAATATTTTCTTTATGTGGCTTTAGTGGTTGCGTATATGGCATTCGTTATGCCCTATGATTTCGATGTTGTGCTGCCTTAAACTAATTTATGGCTATCATTGATGTTTGTTTAAATATAATTGAGTTATTAGTTGGCTTATGTGAAAACGTCCACTCAAGCGACTCATGAACTATCGCATACTTAAGCGAAGGAGCATAGTTTGTGACACAAAGATCGATCCCTCTAGGGCAAAATGCTATAATGGCTTTGTCTTTTGATTTTTCTTGCTCCCTCATCCTCTTGACATCCAATTTTACTCATTTTAATAAGTTTAAGGGTGTCTCCTTATATTTTTGGCTCGAAATAAGGTTCTCTTTCTAGCTTACTTAGTAAATTTCCCATTTTCCCTTTACCTATTAAACCAAGGTTCTACATATTACCACAATTTTATCACCTTGCCATTAACAACTCATGGCAATCTAACACAAAATTTTAATATTCAAGCCCTAAAAAGATTGCTAAAAGTCGTAATCTTTACAATTTGTGTCAAATTAAAGTTACAGCCACAACTTTAACTCAAAGCATCACACATAACATCACCAATTTTTCTTATATCCTTCAAAATTGAGACCATAATCAAATTTCCAATTATACAAATCTACAATTAATAGTTGCTCTTACCACACTATCAAATCATACCCTTATGCATTTACAACATATCAAACTTTTTTAACAAGATATGCTTCAATGGTCCCAAGCACTTTATTTAAAAAAATAAACTTCTTTACTACAGCTTTTCCATATCTAAACTTAGCCTTCGTTCACAAAATCATGACAAAACTTTACATCATGATAAGTGATGATCCAAGGAAACTTTTATATACTACTAGTGCCGGATCTAGGATTTTGTATGAGGGGTGGGGAGTAATCATATAAGGTCATGGATCGGGTCAATGATTCAATTCGAAGCAAAAAAATTAATCACTTTTAAAATAACATTAAATTATAACATAAAATTTCATTAACAATTTAAATATAAATTTTTAGATTCACCAATATAGATAGACATAAAGCACAAAAAAATTAACATTAGATTTTTACATTAGGCATTGTAAGTTGTGCTCAATGTGCTTCCATTCTTTCAAATTCATCTATGACTAAATCTGTGTCAATGGTCTTAACAATCTCTTTCTCAATATAAAAGGTAAGTGAACTAGCAAGAAAATCATCTTCCATCTTATTACGCAACCTCGTATTTACAATTTTCTTAACTAAAAATGCAGGTTCTGTAATTGCTATAGAAACTAGAAGAGTTAAGATAAGTTGAACCAAACAATTTTAGAAAGGATATAGAATTGATTTTTCTTTCTTTGACAATAACTAACATTAGCTCTGAGAGAGTTGAAACACTTTGCAAACAAGAATCTTGCCTAATTTCAAGTTCAAAATGCTCCAATTCATATTTTATATGCAATTAAACAATCTAAGAGAAAATCTACAATTGATTTTTCTTCCTTTAACATTAACTGGCATAGATTTGAAAGAGTCGAACCACTTTGTAAACATGGATCTCTCCTAATGCAAGTTCAAAATGCTACAATTCATATTTTTGTTGGTCGCAATGGGGTGCTAGAGAAAGGGTGAATAACACTTTTAAAAATTTTGAAAGAAACTTTTAAGGTTGGAAAACTTTTGAAGGATTTTGAAAATGAGAGTTTAAAACTTGTAAAGGCAAAAATCACTAAGTAAAGATAAGGTAAAGAGAAATGGACAAAACACAAATATTTATAGTGGTTCTGGCCTCTTGACCTACATCCACTACCTTGATCTCCCAATTAAGGATTTTTAGCCCAACTTCACTAAACCAGTGGAATTGACAGCTACCACCAAACTTATACAAGGTGATCTTCTAACCCAAGCTCAAAACCCTTACAAGATTCCTTAAGCTTTCTTAATCTTAGTCTACCCCATAGAGTGTCTCTCACACTATAAGTAACACAAGAAATAGAGAAAATATGTAGTACAATTGATCACTTAGCTGATCTAAGATGTACAAAGTTAAGCTCAAATACTTTTTCAAAAGTTAGGAGTGAAATACAAGTGTAAACAGAAGGTTTTTGATCTTCTAAGCTCAAAATCACTTTAGATGGCTTCCTTTTAATGATTTTTTATTGTTGGAGAGGCTTTAAATACTTGAGAGACTGATTCTAGCTGTTATTAGCTGTTATTTTGTCTTATAGCGACTCTTTTCAAATACGCAGACAATGTTTCATTAACTGGTTACAGGTAGCTCTAACCGATTACAACTTCTCTACCTTGCACTGTCTTTTAGCTGTGTACGCTGTGTTAATCGATTAAAGAAAACTCTAACCGATTACAAACTTTCTGTCTTTATTTTCTTCTACACAACAATCTTCCTTTAATTGGTTGGCTCTCCCTTAAACTGATTAAGCTTTGCTTCTTTCAACTGTCATCGATTAAAGTCAGCTTTAACTAATTAAAAATTCTTTGAATTTGCACTTTTTCATTTTGGCTTCCTTTAATGGTCAACTTCACTTTAAATTTAGATTTTAACGCTTGAAAGTACTAAGGCCTCATGTTCTAATCAATTAACCAAACTCTTTAATCGATTAGCATGCCTCTATTTTCAGCATCCATCACCTTCTTAATCAATTAAGCCTAGTGCTAACTGATTAAAGCTTTTCTGTCTTGCTTTTACCTAGCGTCCAGCTTTGCCTTAATTGATTAAGGCTCTATGTTAACTAGTTAACAACATACTATCTTCACTAACTCTTTTCTTCTTTGTTGTTTTAACTGATTAACCAATCTTATAATTAAGCAAGCTTATTGACTTACTTCCAAACAACAAATATATTAAGGGTTTTAAACTTTGTCTTGCACACTTAAATAGAGTAATTAGACATCAATGAATGGGAATGTTTTGTTGTCACCAAAAACATATGGTGTCAACATTCTCCCCCTTTTCTAATGACTTAGTGAAGATTGGTGATTAATCTATGCCCAGTGGATTGATGAATTAGCTACCCATCACATCTGGATACTCAAAAGATTAGATCTAGAGTATTGAATCACTAATTGGATGAAATTTGATACTAGGGGACAAAATTAATATAAAGGGTAAAACGGTAATATCACTTTTTGTCATTGGATGGTTATGAGGGTTCACAATATAAGGTTTGCAATTGGACAACTAATAATTAATATTAAGTATTGAATTGTTTCTTATAATTATCATTAATTCAAGAGTGCAACCATGAATCTATGGTGGAGTGATTTCAGGGTTAATAAGCTTGAATTATATTTAATGAGATTAAGAATAATTCTAAGTTTATTGGAGCTTAGAATATCTATGTCCAAATAGATTCCCCACTTAGCTTCGTAGAATTCAACTTGTTTAAATTGTAATGCATGTTTGAATTTGATTAATTAAATTGTGTGCAAAAATGACAGCTTTAATATGTTTGTCTTAATTTAGACAAAAAAACATGTTTGGTCTTAATTTAGACAAGAAAATTTGTTTAGTCTTAATTTAAGACAAGAAAAATATTTTTTGTCTTAATATAGACAAGAAAACATATTTGTCTCAATTTAGACAAAATAAAATATTTTTATCTTAATTAAAGATAAGAGTTGTCTTAAATTAAGATAATATTAGGACGATTCTTGCAAAATGAATCTAGCCATCCATGTTGATAAAAGGAGACTCCATGTTTAACTATCACTCTTTTATTTATTATTAATTTTTTTTAAATAAAGATGAATAATAATAAAATAAAGTTGTTATTCAATAAGGGGTTTTATTTTATCAAGAACTCTAAATGATAATTAAAGAATTAAATTATTTATTCTTAATTTTGATAATTATGGAGCATGTTTGATGCTTACATAACTCTAAATAGATGGTCAAGATTGATTCAAATGTGTTTCGTTTTGATTAAACCTTTGAGGTAAAAGTTTTAATAAAAAAAGAAGAGATTGGAAGAAAAGAAATTAACGTACTTTCTCTTGAAAAAGTTTCAGCTGTCACCTCTCACCTCCTCTTCCAAACTTTGCCGTTTCTTTCTTCCTTTCTCCCATTCTTGGCTAAATTTTTTGAATCAAACATAGCCATTAATTTTAGGAAGAAAAGAGAGACAAAATTGATTGTCATCTTGTAGTCTTACATTCCACACCTTGTCCACTCAACGTTCAAGTTGAAAGCATTCTTGAAAAATAAGTGGTAAACTTGTTTGGTTGATAAATAGTTCATTGGTGTGGTGGTGTCTGAAAATAAGAATCTTAAAATAAAATGTATGTTTTTTCTACTTAATAGATTTTTTTTTTATGTGATTATGTTACTTGCAATAAGAATGATTTGTGTTTTCGCTTGTGTAATTGGATTGCTTGCTTCCTTTATAAAAGAAATTTTTTTTTTAAATCCATGCTTTACACAATCGCATTAATCCACTAAGATCCTAATCCAACAATTGGTATCAAAGAAAAGATTATTGCCAGTTTTGTTTCCTATATTTATCTTGCATGGTTGGCAACCTTTGCATATGTTTAACTATCTGAATGTGATCAATGTATGATTGTATGATATGATGCTAATTCAAGATTTTTGCCACATTAATTGTTCTAGAAAATTTTACATGTAACCTTTTTCTGTTGGCTATGTAACAAGAAGTGTGGCTTATCATCGCCATGTCTCCTTCTTGATTTTTTTATTTTTTCTTAGATTTATGTAACTAGGAAAAACCATGTAATTTTAATATTACTTGATGTGTTTGGTGCATCCATGGAGAAAGAAGTTCAAAGCCAAAAGGAAAAAGGTAATTAGGTAATATTTGGTCTCTTTAATTTTTTTTATGACTTAATTTTTTTTAAGAAAAAGGAGTTTTTCTTGTATCAATTTTTTTAAGAAAAAGAGTTTTTCTTATATTAAAATTCTATTATTAAAAAAAATTATTTTAACAAAAAAGAAGGAGGGGTGGGATGTGCTGCCGAGCAAAGTGTCCCTTGTTGTGTGCTACTCGACAGCACACAGCATCTGTGTGCTATTAGCAGTAGCTAGGCAAAAGCATAAGTTGTTGCCAAGTGCAGCAACCCACCTTTGGGCTGTTAGGCAATAGCCCATTAGGGTGGGCCCTCTCTCAATTTTTTTAATAAATTAATTTTTAAAAAAAATTATATATATTCTTAAAAATTTTCAAAATTTTTTTGTGAAAAATTAATTTATTTTAGCCTTAGATTGAAAATTATTTTATTTTGGTATTAATTAATGAGATTAATTAATTAGACAAAATAAAATTATTTTCTCAAATTAGGTTAAAATTAAAATTAAAATTGAGGATTTTAAATAGTCATAAAATTTAAAAGAGTGCCAAATGGATGTGATCTTAACAAGCAGTTGAAGTAAGCAAGATTGAAGAGAATTACAAGTTGTAATTTTATTTTATTTTTTCTAGGATGGACATTAATGTGGCTTATTTTATATATATATCTATATATATATATATATATATATATGTATATATATATATATGTATATGAATGATATTAGATATTATTTGCATGCTTGAAAACAGTCATCTAGAATTATGGTGCCAACTTCTCTTAAGGAATGCCATGCATACATTATTTTAGTTTAAAAGGAGTTTTATACTAGGAGATACATAATGAATATAGGAAAATAAATCACATCTAAATAAGATGGTAATATGGACTTAGTTATATACTAAAAGCATTTAGTGGGAAACATAACCAAACCCATAAATTAACTTACGATATTCTAAATATGCATCTAGAAAATCTAGTAAAAAGTCAATCAAAAGCCTAAGTATAAAAATATTGAATGAGAGAATATGCTAGTAATCCTAGAGTCCACGACTTCCATTGTTGGCCCATTGGCATATGAAATATGTCACTCCCTACAAGCGGATATGAATCTAGATCATAACAGACTGGGTCTCCAAAAGGATAAATCCTTTTAGGTGGATTATGAAGTGAGACCTCCCATAGAGGCTCACTAAGTAAAGAGCTTAAAAGAATGAAACAATGGTTGTTACACTCAACATGAATTTACTAATAACCTACCTACAGTAGCTCTGTTAGTAAACTTCGTGGACCAAATAAAGGCGCTCCTTAACCATGTTAAGTATGAAGGTACTGGGCAACATAGTTAAGTGGCAGGGTCCCAGTTTGCCTAGTAGTAAATTCTCACGACCCATAGTCAGTTAATTTATTACAGAAAGGTAGATGACCATCAAACTAATAATACAATTTATGGGGTTTTATATATTGTCATCATGCATAAACGCATCATGAAATGTTCAAAGTCTATGAATAACTAGTATGCTTACATAATTTCAAATGGACTTTTAGAAACATATATACATCACAAATATGAATCCACTGTCAATTTTACTGAACAAATGCACTCTGAATGGTGATAACTACACTGAATGGAAAAGAAACCTTAATATCGTCCTTAATTATGACAAGATCACATGGGTTCTTTCTGACCATGAGCTTGAAGCACTGACTCCCCAATCAACTCCACAAGATATTGAATATCATAAGAAATGGCACTATGTAAACGAGCTGGCTAAATGTTATATACTGGACTCTATGAATAGTATATTGCAAAAGCAGCACGAAGGCATAGGTAATGCTACTAACATAATGTTGCACCTACATGAGATGTTTGGTACAAAAACCAGGTCTGCTAAGGTGAAAGCAATCAATGCTTTTAAGGACCTTAAGTAGAAACCCGGGGAGCCAGTTGGAGATTACATGCTGAAAGTGATCTCTTCTCTCAATGAGGTAGAACTAAATGGTGCTAAGATAGATGCGGAAACGCAAATATCAATGATCATTCATAGCTTGAATTCATCATTTTTGCAGTTCAAATTAGATTATAAACTGCACACTAAGGATTACACCCTAAATGGGCTAATAAATGATCTTCAAAATGTGGATGAGTTTCTTAATTTGAAAAAGAAGCTTAAAGCACATGCATTTTGCATTTCTAAGCCCAAACCCAAGGGTAAAAAGAAGATAGCTAGAAATAAAAAGATTTCTAAAGGCTCAGCAGGAGTAAAGAAAAAGCCCATGAAGAAAAAGACTACTTCAAAAGACAACAACAAAGGAAAATATTTCCATTATGGTGTGAAAGGACATTAGAAGCGAAATTAAAAGGTTTACCTTGAAGAAATCCAGAAGAGTAAACAAGGGGTTTCAATAAATGAGAAAACTAAGTAAAAGGCAGTTTCGGATGAGGATGGCAAATGGCACATTCGTTTCAAAATTAGCAGTGGGAGCCATTATTCTTCAATTTCCTTATGGTCATAGCTTAGTTTTGGAAAATGTTTATTACATTTCAGAGATTTATAGAAATTTGATTTGTGTCTTTTGTCTAATAAAGTCTGGATATTCAGTTTATTTCAATGAGACACTCACTATTTATTTAAATAAGGATTTTATTTGTTCTAGAATTGTAAAATATAATCTTTATTTCCTTGAGCCTACGACTTATTCTGCAAATGATATAGAAGCAATACGATTTAAAACTGAAAGAGTCAAAGAATCTAGTATAAATTAAAATTATCTTTCGCATCTGCATTTAGGTCATATCAATCAAAATAGACTCAATAGGCTTATAAAGGATGGTACTCTGCGAGACATGGTTGAGGGTCCTTTGCTAGTATGTGAGTCTTGTATTAAAGCTAAAATGACTAAAGGGTTTTTTAAGGCAAAAGTTAACAGAATGCCAAGCATTCTAGACTTGGTGCACACAAATGTGTGTGGACCAATAAACGTAGAAGTTAGAGGTGGTTATGAATATTTCATAACTTTTATTGATGACTACTCAAGACATGGCTTTGTGTATTTAATGCATAGAAAAAGTGAATCCTTTGAAAAGTTTAGAGAATTCAAAGCAGAAGTTAAAAAGCAACTAAGCAAGCCATTGAAACAACTTCGATCAAATCGGGGAGGTAAGTATTTATCAGATGAATTTCAACAATATCTCACTGACAATGGGATAATTTCCAATTTGTTAATGCCAAGAACACCTCAATATAATGGTGTAGCTGAAATAAGAAATAAAACTCATTTAGAAATGGTTAGATCATTGATTTTCTATGCCAACCTTCCAATCTCATTCTAAGGATATTGTATACAAACTGCTGAGTACTTGCTCAATTTTGCTCCATTTAAGGTTGTGCCTAAGACACCAAGGGAGATGTGGACAGGGTGTAAATCATCTGTACATCATCTGTAAACTTAAGGGTATCTTGCACATGTTTTAAGCCGAAGTCCACAAAGATGGAACCAAAGACTGAGGTGTGCTTGTTTGTAGGATATCCAAAATGAACAAGAATTTATTACTTCTATAGTCCTAAAGATAAGAAAGTTTCCATTAGTACAAATGCCACTTTCTTAGAGGAATAGTTTGTGAGAAATTGCAAACCTAGAAGTAAAATTGTCTTAGAAAAATTATCTGATCTTTCAGATTTATGAGTTAATTCTAAAAAAGTCATAACACAGTCTAGTTCAAAGGTTGAAATAGAAACACAAACTGAACATTAAATAGTGGTGTCTCGATGTAGTGGAAGGATTGTGAGACAACCAGAGAGATACATGGGTTTGGGAGAAAACAGATTGCACTCTCAGATGAACATGAATCTGACCCTATTACATATAAAGAAGCTATTAACGATGTAGATGCTGAAGAGTGGCATAAGGCAATGAAATATGAATTAGACTCGATGGATTCCAACAAAGTCTGGACTCTAGTAGATCCACCTAAAGGGATAAAACTCATAGGGTGCAAATGGATTTACAAGAGAAAAAAAGGAAGTGATAGGAAAGTGGAGACCTTCAAGGCTAGACTAGTGGCCAAGGGTTTACCTAAAGAGAAAGGATTAACTATGAGGAAACCTTCTCGCCGATTGCTATGCTTAAATCCATTAGGATCCTCCTATCCATAGTCGCACATCTTGATTATGAGATATGGAAAATGGATGTCAAGACTGCATTTTTAAATGGAGATCTTAAAGAGTGCATTTATATGGCTCAACTAGAAGGTTTCATTAAAAAGGGCCACGAGCATAAGGTCTGTGAATTTCATAGGTCCATTTATGGACTTAAGCAAGCATCTAGGTCTTGGAACATAAGATTTGATACTACTATCAAATCATATGGTTTTTAGCAAAATGTTGCCGAACCTTGTGTTTATAAAAGGATACAAGATAAAAAGGTTGTTTTCCTAGTCTTTATGTTGATGACATTTTACTCATAAGGAATGATATAGAAATGTTATCAACAGTTAAAGGTTGGCTAAACCAACAATTCAATATGAAGGATTTGGGAGAAGCTAGCTATATTCTGGGGATCAAACTTATAAGGGATCGTAAGAATAAGCAAATAGCATTATCTCAAACATCTTACATTGTCACGACCCGAAACTCCCACCAGGCCCGTAACAACCGCCGCGACGTCTCGATAGGCACTCATTACCCCGAATGTCGATCGAAACCTCGCAAGGCTTAGCATCAGCTTTCACATCTCCCTAGTGAGCGACAGTTATTAAATCTCACATTTCAAGAAAATCATAAGTCGTTTCCAAATCAA
Source organism: Theobroma cacao (assembly GCF_000208745.1). Classification (NCBI taxonomy): domain Eukaryota; kingdom Viridiplantae; phylum Streptophyta; class Magnoliopsida; order Malvales; family Malvaceae; genus Theobroma; species Theobroma cacao. The sequence goes on from NC_030850.1 coordinate 16,061,315, forward strand.
AACAATAAAATATTATTTTTTTAGCTCACAGGGGTATTTTCGTTATTTTTCTTCAAAAATACCAAAACCTGCCAAAAACATGGTGTAAAAGATAAATATGTTCATACATACTTTAAATTAAATAACTGAAGTATAAAATTACTTTTACAGTGACACGTGGGCCCCTAACTGACCAAGAAGGTGTAAGGCTACGAACCTTTACTTTCTAGGATGCAACTCCGAGATTAATTCTTGTCTTAATCAACTATCAACAAACTGTCCTGAGCCTGAAAAATGGATAGGAAGAGGGGTGAGATTATAATTACATAATCCCAATGAGTAAACAATTACCATCAAAAGCATCTAAAGCCGAGTAGATGGAGACAATATAAAAAAAACATTATATTTCAATAATGTTCATAACGTAAAATTAGTTTCGATCTATACCAAACAATTTCTTTTCATCAAAATTTCCCTAGCTTATGAGTTTCTTAAACTTGACCTCTGTCAAAATCATTCTCGCAAGTACCTTCGTCAAGGTATCCCACTAAGACCGCCAAAGCTGTTTAATGACCCATACCCATAAACATGTTTTCACATCTGACACACAGCCATTCCTTGGCGTTGGCTGAGTCTCACTCTCACGTGGTGACCCGAACGTGAGGTGCACTCAAATCATACTTCAGGAGATACTTCACCCAACATCTCCCCCCGGAGGTAAGTATATAATTGAGTTACCGTGCCCCTCTCATAGGTAGTCCACGGAAACCCCCACCACTACAGTGACCGTTTAATATACCACCAGACCCATAAAAATTTCAATAACATAATATGGCGAATAAAATGTAATCCAGTCTACCAAGACCAATCCAAAAATGTTTATATATTTCATGCCAACCTCAAAAATTTAGCCATCATGCTACCATAGTGTCATAAGCCACAATTTCAATAACATATAAAATCATAAATTTCAACACAGTCTCCATATACTCAATTTTCCCAAAACAATATTAGTTTTCAAAACCAGTATAAATCTCATTTTTT
>NC_030850.1:16063073-16082298 GCF_000208745.1 Theobroma cacao
TAAAAACACTAACATACCTAAAAATCAAACCAATCCAAGATCATTCTCTCTTCATACCCATTTTCACCAGCCATGAATTCATCATGAAAACATGTAATTTAGCCATGGAAATTAAGGGAAAATGCATGGGTAAGGTAAATCACTAGCAAAATCAAAGAAATTTTACCTTTGTTTGATCAAATCCTTGAATTCCAACACTTTCTCTTTGATTTGTCCCACCTAGGGTTTGTTTTTCCTTGCTTTCTCTTCTCTTCTGGTTTGGCTGATCACTATGGGAGAAATAGGCTGATTTTTACCTTTTTATAAAGAGATAATAAAATAATAAAAACATGACACATGGCATTTCCTTATTAGTTCAAATTTTAAATATTTGACTTTTAATTCTTTAATTCTCCACCACACATTTCTCATGTTTATCCATTTCCATGATGAATAAAATCTCTTGGTCTTGATAAGTGTAGAGGTGAAAATTTACCGATTTGCCCCCGAGGTGGCAAAATTACCATTTCACCCTTATACTCCAAACTATACCGGAATTAAAATTTTTCACTTCTAAACTTCAAATCATACTCCAATACTCAAATCATACTCCAATAAGTCAAATGGACTAAAAAAATCTTTTCTAAAAATTCCCATTTTGTCCCCAAGTGGCAAATGACCATTTTGCCCCTAGATAGTGAAAATTTCGGTTTAACTCCAAATTGATCCTCGAACTCTGAATTGCCATTTTGAGTCATCCATGAACTGTGAAACTCTTAATTTCACCTTAAAATTCCTATTTGAACTAGTTCAAGGCTTAATCGACTTAATGGTACCATTAGGGGCAATATTATCTTTTAACGATTTCTCAAACTTCCTAAATATGTAACCATTCTATTGAGCATGTAAATGACGTCGTAATTATTTTATAGAACAGGGTTTGACATACATAGACAAGATTTTGGGCAAGTTTGATATGCAAGATTCCAAGAAGGGTTTTATGCCTCTAGACATGGAATCAAACTTTCTAAGGAGCTGTCATCTAAAACTGCAAAGGAAGTTGAAAACATGAGACGGATTCTATATGCGTCTACCATTGGAAGTCTCATGTATGCTATGTTGTGCACTAGGCCAGATATTTACTATGCGATTAGATTGGTTACCAAATTTCAGTCAAACCCAAGCATGGAGCACTAGACTGTAGTTAAGTGCATTTTTAAATATCTTCGTAGAATGAAGAATTACATGCTTGTATATTCTAAAAGTGACCTTATAGCAATAAGGTACACTAATTCAGATTTTTAGTTTGATGTTGATTCTAGGAAATCGACATCAGGATCTATTTTCACCATTGGAGGAAGAGCCATAGTTTAGAGGAGTGTAAAGCACTCTTGAATTGCAGACTCTACTATAGAGGTAGAGTATGTTGCGGCTTGTGATGTAGTAAAGGAAGCTGTATGGCTCTATAAGTTCCTTATGGACCTTGAAGTAATTCCAGATGCAGACAAGCCTATTACACTCTATTGTGATAACACTGGAGCAGTGGCTAACTCAAAAGAACCGCAGAATCATAAAGCAACAAAACATATTGAAAGAAAATATCATTTCATTTGAGAGATCACACAACGTGGAGGAGTACTTATAAAGATAATTTCAATAGAGCAAACCTCGTCGATCCATTCACAAATACTCTAACACAAAAGAGTTTCGATGGTCACTTAGAAGGTATTGGAATGAAGGATGTGTCATACTTGCTTTAGGGCAAAAGGGAGATTGTTAGGAATTTTGAGAATCTGGTGCCCTGAAAATTAAGTATATTCTCATGCTTAATTTCTTTAAATTTATTTATAATGAAAGTACATTTTGATAATAAGACGAAGAGTTTGTTTTAGCAAGCATTCATTATCTAGTTATTAAGGTATCATGATTCTATTGAGAAATTAAAATACATTTGTATGAAGAGTCATACATAGGAGACATGTATTTTAATTGAATCTAAAAATTGTTCATAACCATATAATAAAGCTAGTCACTTTATTGTGTTAAGGCTGTAGTGTCCAGATTACTTCCAACGAAATGAATATCATTCATTTCAAGGGAATGATAAGTCTCAAATCATCGAAATGGTTGACTTCGAGTAATGACATTATAACATGAATTGGAATCATGTGAGAATCAAATTTAAGTTTTACCGTTACTGAAATCTTAATCTCACACTTATGCATTTGCTTATATTAGAACCGAAATCCTGATAGATAGTGGACTCATGTTTAATCTCCTTATAATCTTTGATTTACGATGAGCATGATCATCATAAAGCGTTGATCTAGACTCCGTATTTTGGGATTATAATTGAGATAAACATCTAGGAACATATATCCATATAATGGAGTTCATAACATTAACACCACTTCTAATGATTTCAGAAAGATTGGTGATTAATTTGGGCTCAATGGATTAATGAATTGGCTACTAATCATATCCGGATACTCAAAAGATTAGATCTAAAGTATTGAATCACTAGTTGAATGAAATTTGAGACTAGGGGATAAATTTGACATAAAAGGTAAAATGGTAATTTTACTTTTTGTCATTGGATAATTATGAGGGTTCACAATATAAGATTTGCAATTGGACAACTAATAATTAATATTAAGTATTGAATTGTTTCTTATAATTATCGTTAATCGAAGAGTGCAACCATGAATCTTTGGTGGAGTGATTTCATGGTTAATAAGCTTGAATTATTTTTAATGAGATTAAGAATAATTCTAAGTTTATTGGAGCTCGGAATATCTATGTCCAAATAGATTCCCCACTTAGCTTCGTAGAATTCAACTTGTTTAAGTTGTAATGCATGTTTGAATTTGATTAATTAAATTGTGTGCAAAAATGGCAGTTTTAACATGTTTATCTTAATTTAGACAAGAAAACATGTTTAGTCTTAATTTAGACAAGAAAATATGTTTGGTCTTAATTTAAGACAAGAAAAATATTTTTGGTCTTAATCTAGACAAGAAAACATATTTGTCTCAATTTAGACATGATAAAATATTTTTGTCTTAATTAAATATAAGAGTTGTCTTAAATTAAGATAATGTTAAAAGGATTCTTGCAAAATGATTCTAGGCATCCATGTTGATAAAAAGAGACTTCATGTTTGACTATCACTCTTTCATTTATTATTAATTTTTTTAAAATAAAAATGGATAATAATAAAATAAGATTTATTATTCAATAAAGAGTTTTATTTTATCAAAAATGCTAAATGATAATTAAAGAATTAAATTACTTATTCTTAATTTTGATAATTATAGAGCATGTTTGATGCTTCTATAACTCTAAATGGATGGTCAAGATTGATTCAAAAGTGTTTCATTTTGATTAAACCTTTGAGGTAAGAGTATTAATAAAAAGAGTTCTTGAAAAAGTTTCAACCGCCACTTCTCTCCTCCATCTCCAAACTTTGCCGTTTCTTTCTTCCTCTCTCCTATCCTTGGCTAAATTTTTGAAAGAAAAATAGCTATTAATTTTAGGAAGAAAAGAGAGACAAAATCGATTGCCATCTTGTAGTCTTGCACTTCACACTTTGTCCACTCAAGGTTCAAGTTGAAAACATTCTTAAAGAATAAATGAAAAACTTGTTTGGTCGAGAAATCGTTCATTGGCATTGTGGTGTCCAAAAATAAGAATCTCAAAATAAAATGTATGTTTTTCCTACTTAATAGATTCTTTTTTTTTTTTTGGATGTGATTATGTTACTTGCAATAAGAATGATGTGTGTTTCCGCTTATGTAATTGGATTGCTTGCTTCTTTGATACAAGAAATCTTTGTTTTTTTTGAAATACATGCTTTACACAATCACATCAATCCACTAAGATCCTAATCCAACAAAAACTCTCTCTTAATGAGCGCATCTAGATTTTCCTTTAATCTTTTAAATTAGACTTCAATGAATAGGAATCATGAGCACTCATGCAACTAAATCATACAAGCTTTTAGATATAGTTCAATGACTTCAAGAGTTAAGCTTGTACCTACGTAAGAACAAATGTAAGAGAGTTAAATCATTTCAAGAACTTGTTAAAGATCACTCAACTAATATTCAAACAAATTTGATCATTAAATATACTAATTTTAAAGCTAACAATCTCCCCCTTTTGATATGACAAAACTATGAGTATAATTTGCATTTCAAATTATTTTAAAATCTCCCCCTCAACATATGCATAAATTAAATTTGCTCATAAACCTTCTCCCCCATTTTGTTATATCAAAAAGGTTAAGAGTGTGAGCATTAAACACTTAAGCTCAAGAAATAATGGTTACCAAAACTCATCAAGAATATAAGCATTAAGACCATGAATATGTAACCGTAAAGCCACCAAGTTATCATATATATGCACTTATTATCCTCAACCAAGTCATTAAGAAATATAACCATTAAACACATTCAAGTATTAATTCATCAATAGAATCTTCAATAAAAATGCCACATGTATATATATATATCTATAAACGAAATGTGGACATAGTATTTATGAAAGTTTTTTTTTTACATAATATTTATGAAGTTCAAAAAGGATAAGCATAAAGATGTCCAATAAGCACATGAGCCATATTTCAACTCTAATACTAAGTGTTAAAGCTCAATATACCAATTGATAGGTATAAGTAAAATCTCCCTCTATGTAAAAGAACAATATCAATTATGAGAGGTTGAATCATTTTAAAGCTCATTTTATCAATTGTTAATACACCAATAAAGACTTCCCCTATCATTAAGCATTCCTAGCATATCAACTTCAAGGCTCAATCACATTTAAGAAAGATATGTTCAATTTAAAGTTCAAGTGATAAGAGACAATTCTAAAGCTTGATACTAATTTTAAAGCTAGACACTAATTGAGAAAACTTAAGACTTGATACCAATAATGAATTTCAACATTCAAGTTTAAGTGAGAAGCAATATAAGGCATCAATTTTGGTGTTTAGAAAGATGTTACTGGTAGTGAAGAACACCAACCTTGTTGTTGAAGATCTCAATTCCTTATGATATCAATGACAATGATTAACTCCCCCTTAAGAAATCATAAGCTCAACACAAATTGTTATTATCCTTCATAGATCAAATATTAAGAAAGAAATTATGAGCCTAGAATTAATAAGCATTCAAATGGATATTCAATTTATTTCCCTAATACTCAAGTATTCATGGAACTAAAAGAGTATGAGCATTTGAATAGATGTTCAACATATGTATCAAATACTTATATTTTTCAAGAAATTTGCCATTTAATTACTTTGTATGTTCAAGGTATCATTAATCATCAATCATCATTCTCAAATATTATTAAGTATTATCTAGCATTACCAAGCAATATCAACCAAGCATTTTTCAAAGAATTCTTCAATTCCTATGAAAATGGCAACTTAAGGAGAAATTCCATAAAAAATCATCATTTAGCACTTTTAATTATCATCAACTTTATTCATTTAGCAAGCATTCCAAGAAATTTCTCCAAATCATGTGTGATACTAGCAATTCAAGGGGAATTTTCACATCAAGAAAGTATCATTATTAATGAAGTACTACCAAAGCATTTTGCATTTATTGCAATCATGTATGAGAGTTATGATCAAGTAAGGACAAAAATGATTACAAGAAATAAAATTGCTATCTTCATTAATCATGATACCAATTTTGTTTATTGAAATGCAAGCATGAGTTCAATATAGACATATACCCATCCAAAAATATGCAACCATTGAAGTTCAAGGTACATGCTATTTCTCAATAATGCATGATTCATGAGTGATATCAATTGTTATAGAATATTGAAAAGTGAAGCACCCAACTCATGAATATATTCAAAGTGAACATTCAAGCATCAATGAATACCAATTGTCAAGATTCAAGAAAGAGATATTTAATCAAAGCACATTAGGTATTCATTGCTAACTAAAGCTATAGGCCATATTTCATTTGACATGTCAAGTTATTCATGGTATCCTATAAGCTAAAGTTTGATGCACACAAAATCTTTAGATCTATAAGCATTAAGGCTCAATGAAGACATAGTTAATATTTAAATGCATATTCAAAATAAATTTTAACTATGTCAACTCACAATAAATGTCATGATCAAACTTGAAAAGTAAATTCATAACCAAATGCATAGCTCAAGTCAAGTTTTACACTTCAAACCTTAAGGTCAAGCAAAATGAAAAATCATGTAAGCATGTGTCTAGACTGATATAATAGATGAACCAAAATTTATTTTCATAAAGTCCAACAAATTCATTATGATCAATTTAATAAGTATAATCAAAGAATCAATCTTGAAACAATCATTTAAGGACAATCATAAAACACATTTCAAGAAGGGGCATTTTTAAAAATAACCCTTAAATATGAGATGTTTTTAAGAATAACTATTTTTATAATTTTAACTGTTTTTAGCCAAGTTGAACAAAATTACCCTTAATAAAATTACACGCTATAATGTTATACGCCATCTACAAAAATATGTTACACGCCATGGTTAGGTTGTTACACACCATGTTAAAAAAAATATTGTTGTTACAGGCCATGCACAAAAACATGTTACATACTATGGTTAGGTTGTTACACGCTATGTTTAAAAAAAAATATTGTTGTTACACGTCATGTACAAAAACATGTTACAAGCCATGGTTAAAAAAGGCTATTACATGCTATGTTGAAAAAAAATATTGTTGTTACACACCATGTTGGAAAAATGTTATTGCTACATGTCATGCTAAAAAAATATTGTTGTTACATTCTATATTTAAAAACATTTTGTTACACTTTAATGATTAAAATGTTGTTGTTACTTACGAATCAAAACTTCAAATCCTCTCAACTCTCTTTATTTTTTTATTTTTTTAATAATTTGGCACTGATTAAAGTGTTTCTAACATGTTTTCGTAAATCAAAACACAAATTTTCTTATCTAAAACACCTATTTCGACTAAAAATTAAAAAAAATTCTATGAAAACTTAGGTTTATAAATTTCAAATTCTTGAGTTTATTGGTGTCTAGGTCTCAAATTAATCCAATAAAAAGCTATTTCAAACATCTTTGATCATTTCTACTGTTTTAGTTTTATCCAAAATACCTAAAAATCAAATTCCCCAAGTAACAACCCACCCCAAGCACATCAAAACCATCGCTTCGTGTTTTGAAAGCGTAGGAAAGAGAAATCTGAATGCGTGGAAGAGAGAAATCGGGAGCATAATAGATGAATGCTAAAGAGAAAAATTGATAAAATTAGAGAGAGTGGGTGGTGAGAAAGAGAAATCAAAAGTACAAATAAGGAGAAATTGTGATGAATGGTTAAATTTATTTAAAATTGTTTAAAGGGTATTTTTGTCAAGTCATGGCTAAATATGGCTAAAAATAATTAAATTTATTTTGATGGTTAATTTTGAAATGCTTTCATCAATGAGGGTTATTCCTCACAATTTTCTCTTTCAAGAATTGATCTTAGGATTCATTGAAAAGATTTTTCAGCACAAGCATATGAACATTTTATTCTCAAGAAATTATATTATTTAGGTAAGCACATAAATTCAAGCTTTCATGAATAATTTCCCATTTTTCAATTTTAACATTGTAAACGCATGGGAATTTATAAAATCAATATGAGTGTCATGCTTGGGAATTGATAGATTTAAGCAATCAAAAAAGTTTTCCCATTTTTCAACAAATGTTGCAATTTCAAGAACATGTACTTGTACCAAATGATCATGAGCATATTCATAATGCATGTTTTTAAAAGCGAAGAATTATCTTTGAAAAAGGAAATTCATAGAGGAAAATATTGCAATGGCAAGAAGTGAAGTAAGAAGACATTTTGGAACTCAAAACTTGTCCATTTTAGCTTTAGAGCACTCAAGAGTCGACTACATATCCCTAAAGGTCAACTTTTTATTATTCCAGCAACATTGTTTGCATTTTGTTCTCTAATAGTCAACTAGCTATGCTTAGAAGTCAACTATGCTCGATCCTTGCACATTAAAAAAAATAGAAAAAAAGTGCAAAACATGCAATGTTCCAAGGTACATTGATCTGTAAACATAGACTTGTGTGAGAACAATTTAGAATTTCATTTCAATCATGTTTGGGACATCATTTTGGACATGTATGATCAAAGATTCTCAAAAAAAAACTTGTAAACTCAAATTTTGGCTTTTATTGCTCATTGTTCACAATTGCTAAAAAGTTGAAATGAGCATTTGAAGAATCATGTCTCTAATATACTCAAGTATGTTCAATTTTCATCATCATGCGTGAATATGATTTATAGAATGTACAAAAAGCATTTTAGACAACATTGAAGCATAATAAGCATAAAATTTAACATTTTTCACATTTTTTAGCATATAGACAAAAATGCCCTTGAGGTCATTCAAGCATTCATTTGCAACAACGACAAGGTATAATAACATTTTCAACATAAGTCACACTAGTTCAAGTTTTATATCATTGAAATAATTGTAACCAGCATTACAAGAAGATTTGTTCATTTGCTTAAAATATCATCAATGTCAAATTATCATACTCATGATTATGCTTAAGAAAACTCTTTCAATCTATTTCATAAATCATGAAAGAACTATCAAGTAAAATGGGATTTATGCAATTCATGTATCAAATCAATTTTGCTCAACCATGCTATATCATCAAAAACAATAAATCAATTTCAATCAAAGAAAATAAAAAGATTTTGCAAGAAAATCAATTGATAAAGATTTAATCTTTCTTTACAAACTTTTCAACTTGAAACATTCAAGATTAGATATACTTTGTGAAAAATCATGAGCTCAATATCACTCAATTTTGTTCAATTATGCTTTAAATGATTTATGAAATATGAATGAGTATAATGAGTATAATGAATTATGGTTTTGCATGTCAAGGGTCATTTTAAAATATCTCACAATCAAGTGCCAAAAATGTCGTTATGACTATTAAAGCTTACAAGTAAGCATGCACATTCAATAAGAACAAGTCAATAAGTATTTTCATCATGAAACAAACTTGTCTAATTCATAAATCAATCTAAACTTAAAAGATGGCAACATTTTTCTCATACAAGCTCATTTTGCTTTAAAATACCCAATTAAAGTAGTCAAAACTTTCAAGCTTATTATCAACCATCTTGAACTATTCAAGTGAGTTCTAGAATGTAAATCAAGATTGCTCAAATGGTCAACTTATCTTAGAAACAAAGAAATCAAGGACAATTTTTTTAAAACTCAATTTTCCTTATTTTAGGCAATTTGAATAGGTGAAAGTGTAAATCATCAAGTATGCTTATATTTTTGTCACATTATCAAACCTTTTATGCTTCAAAATTATGCTCAAAAATCATTTTTCCTCAAAGAAGTAGGATGGAAACAATTTCACAAAACATGAGAAAATTTTATAGAAATAATTTTCCATAATCAAGCAATCTTAATAAAACAATTTTCTCAAAACAAACATGGCAATGTATTCAAAACCAAATATAAATACATACTCAATCTTTAGATTCATACTTCCTTCTAAATTATGCAATTTATAGCATGTATCGTATCAAATCAAGTTGCATAGCTAAGATTTATCAATAAAGCTCAAAGAATTATGCACTTAATATTCAAGCAAGAATAAGCAACTAAAATTTTCAATTAAGAAAAGCAAACAATTTTAGAAACCAAGATAAATCAATGAAACATTCAATAAATAAGCAATCAAATTTCTCATTCCAACAAACCAAAGGCTTTTAATATAGAGATCACCCATTTTCCTTTTATGTGTGACTAGAAAGCATTCATTTTTCCAAAATTGTTCCTCTCTGCTCTAGCACACCTACAAAAGATATTTTTCATTTGATCTTTGGTATCCAAATTGTTTTGAATCCTTAAAAGTTAATCTCATCACATAAAATTCCTTTTGGAACCCACACTTGTATAAATTTAAAAGATAAACATTTTCTGATTGGACAACTGTATGAACGATAACTATAAAATGTGCAATGATTGCATTTGATCATTTTGGAAAATGAGGAATTCATGAAAATTTTTGGTTTTTCATTTAACAAATCTTCAATATTCTTTTTCACATCAAAATTTCTTTTTTCCAGAATTTCAATTTCTTTTTGCTGGTTTCAAAATATTTTTTCAAATTTTCATTTTTTTTTTCCAAATCAAATTTTGTTTTCAACAAAAATTCATTTTCAACATTAAGTATAGAAATGATTTGCTTGTGCTTTAGATTCATTTTCTTAAACTCAAATGTTGAATCCTCAAAAGTATCATGCAATTCATCAAAAGTATTTGAATTAAGTTCACAAGATGAAGAGGTTACCTTTAGCACTTCAAGAAGCATGAGGCATAATTCGATTTGATTTGAGGATTCATCTTCACTTGATTCCTTATTTGCATTGGCCTTGTTGCTTGTTAAGCTTTGATTCTCACAAAGCTTATCTTCCAATTCTTTTTCCTTATTTGTTTCTCCATATAAGTCTTTCAACTTTTCTTAAATTTTCTTGACACTTTTGCATATGAACACTCTATGGTATTCTCTATAATCAAGTACACAAATGAGAGTGTAAATGGCCTTAGAGGTTGTTTGTACTCTCTTTATTTCAACTTCTGCCCAATCACTTCTATCTTTAGGAGTTTTCTCACCATTTACCGAATTAGTATTCATAGGGATGAAGGGATCATCGGTAATGACATCCCCCATCTTATAGTCACAAGCCCTAACATATATGGACATCCTAGTACTCTAAAATTGATAATTGGTTCCATCAAATAAAGGAGACCAATTTATGGATTAACCTTCAACATCATTAGAGTTTTGAGTAGCCATTAGATCTTCCCTTTAAGGTGTTAAGCTTTAAAATCAAGGGTTAGGTTTTGATACTACTTGTTGGTCCCAATGGGGTGTTAAAAGAGAAGTGAATAGCATTTTTAAAAATTTTGAAGGAAACTTTTAAGGTTGGAAAACTTTTGAAGGATTTTGAAAAATAGAGTTTAAAACTTGTAAAGGCAGAAAATCATCAAGTAAAGAGAGGGTAAAGAGAAGTGGATAAAACACAAGTATTTATAGTGGTACAATCCCCTTGACCTACGTCCACTCTTTTGATCTCCCAATCAAGGATTTTTAGCCCAGCTTCACCAAACCAGTGAAATTAACAACTTTCACCAAGCTTTTACAATGTGGGCTTCTAACCCAAACTCAAAACTCTTACAAATTTCCTTCAACTTTGCTAAGATTAATCTACCCCATAGAGTGTCTTTTACACTCTAAGTAGCATAAGAAATAGAGAAAATATGTAGTACAATTGATCACTTAGCTGATCTAAGATGTACAAAGTTAAGCTCAAACACTTTTTCAAAAATTAGGAGTGAAATACAAGTGTAAAGAAAAGGTTTTTGATCTTCTAAGCTCAAAATCAATTTAAATGGCTTCCCTTTAATGATTTTTTACTATTAAAGAGGCTTTAAATACTTAAAAGACTGAATCTAGCCGTTAGAGATAGTTTTCAGCCGTTATTTTGTCTTCTAGCCACTCTTTTCAAATAAGCAGACAATGTTCTGTTAACTAGTTACAGACAGCTCTAACCAATTACAACTTCTTTGCCTTATACTATTTTGTAGCTGTGTACACTGTGTTAATCAATTAGAGAAAACTCTAACCGATTAGAAACTTTTTGTCCTCATTTTTCTCTACACTGCAATTTCCCTTTAATTGGTTAGCTCTCCCTTTAACTAATTGAGGCTTCACTTCCTTCAACTTTAATAGATTAAAATCAACTTTAACTAATTAAAAATTCTTCGAATTTGTACTTCTTCATTTTGGCTTCCTTCAATGATCAACTTCACTTTAAATTTATATTTTGGCATTTGAAGGTACTAAAGCCTTGTATTCTAATCAATTAACCAAACTCCTTAATCAATTAGCATGCCTCTGTTTTCAGCATGCAGCACCTTCTTAATCAGTTAAGCTTGGTGCTAACTGATTTAGGCTTTTCTGTCTTACTTTTACCCAACGCCTAGCTTTGCCTTAATTGGTTAAGGCTCTATGTTAACCAGTTGACAACATGCTCTCTTTATTAAGTCTTTTCCTCTTTGCTTCTTTAACTAATTAACCAATCTTGTAATTAAGTAAAGTTCTTGACTTACTTCTTAACAACAAATATATTAAGAGTTTTAAACTTTATCTTGCACACTATAATAAAGTAATTAGACATCAATAAATGAGAATGTTTTGTTATCATCAAAAACATATGGAATCAAAAATTTCATATACAATCTTTCTTAATGAGCGAAATCATCAAGATAGAACTTTTGAGTAAGCTTGCAGATGTCATCAATTTTGAATAATTAAATCCACTTTTAGAATCAAAAGATGAGTTAAGGAAAAAAAAAGGGGAAAAAGAAAAGAAAAGAAAAAATGAGCTAAGGAAAAAAAAGGGGAAAAAAGAAAAGAAAAATAATTCCAAAATTTGAGCTTAGATGAGCCAAAGAAAGTTAAAGGAAAAAAAAAAGAAAAGAAAAAAAATTCCAAAATTTGAGCTAAAGAGAAAAACGGAAAGAAAGAAAAGAAAAATAATTCCAAAATTTAAGCTAAGAAAAAAAAAATAATTCCAAAATTTGGACTTAGAAGGGATTAAATCTATACATTCAAAAATTAGCTTAAGTTCTTTACCATTATTCTAAATCGATTCTTTTAATTTGTTTAAGGGTGGCGAAGATATATGTTCTGACTTTTATAAACATAAAAATTAAAAAAATTAAAAACTGAGCCACCTTTCTCCCTCTACCTTTGTACACTACCATCACGATTCACAATTTAATCACATTGGCCACTAACAATTTCCATGGTACCCCAAAGGATATCTAATGATCGAACATCAAAATTACAAATCCTCGACATGTAACTTAAATACCTTTCCAATAAGACAATCATGCAATAGAGCAAAATCCTTATTTAATCATCATAATGCTTGTGAGACCCCAACCTCTATAGGCTTGTAGCTAAGCATAGAGGTAATAATACGAGCTAGGGGTAGTTTCGTCATTTTCTCTAATAAGCTCCCAGAAGAAAGTTTTATGATATTTTAAGGCTTAAATGGGTATAAGACTACATAAATGATGTGTGTTGATGAAAACACGAAGAAAACTAGAAGTTTCAACAATTTTCATAACAGGGGTAAAATGGTCATTTTTCATCTTGGGTTAAAATTTTATGTTTTTATGAACTCGAGCATGTTTAGACCATTATGGATATTGTCCCAGTGTTAAAAGAGCAAAAAGATTGCATAAAAGATTGGAGAAGAGTAAGTTAATTGGTGAAGGGGCATTTTCATAATTTTAAAGGAAAGGATAAGATTGCCTATAAATACCTTGAATTTCCAGTAGCTTCTTGAATTTTCCAGCAGCTGGTCTTCTTCTTCCCTTCTCCTCTCTCATGTTTCTTCAAACTCCATGGAAGCTTGATTTTCAAACTTCCACAACTTTCTCTCTCTAGCTTCAAGTTTCATGCTTTTGGTGCACCCTTCCATAAACCCTTGTGCTATTTCATCTTCTCACTTCAAAAACCTTAAAATATCTTGTTTACATACTTTCTCTCACTAGTTGGGCTTCTAGAGAGAGAAAGAGAGAATCACTCCATTGATTTGAAAGCTATTGGAAGAGAATCCAACTACAAAGGAACCCTAAGGTGAGTGATGCACCAACTTTGATTTTTAGCTACAGAAAATGGCTAGTAATTGTGATTTATGAGCTATTTTATTGTTTAGTATGTTCATTACTTTTTAATGATTAAGATAGTGAACATAGATAGCCATTTAAAGTGGTAATTGAAAACTAGCTAAGAGATAGCTTTTAGAGTTCATAGTGTGTAAATTAATCTATTGTTTATGTTAATGTGATCCTAGGTTTTTAAGGAAGCACCATCATTCCAATTAGATCATTAGGGGAATTTGAATCAATTAAAAGTTCTACAATCAATTGGTGAGTGGACTACCTTCAAAACTGATTTTGGGAATATGATGGATTTGACAAAGTGTTTGAATGATTTTATACAATTTTTTATGAAAATGAATGCCTTGAGAACAAGCTTTTGAGAAAAGGTTTATGTTATGAAATGTGATTATTATGGATTTCTATGTGGCTGCATTATGTTGATATACATATATGCTTGAGTATAATGTTGTGTAATTATATTGACTCGGCTATGTGCGAGTAGGGAGTGCGCATAAGCCGAGGATAACCCGGTTATGTGTGAGTAGGGAGTGCGCATAACCCAGTGATGACCCAACCATGTGCGAGTAGGGAGTGCGCATGAGCTGGTGATGATGATGATGAGATGGTGTGATGATGATGATGATGGGTATGTATGTATATATATATATGTAAATATGTGTGTTATAGGAAATTGATGGATAATGGGTTATGGTTGTAATGCATGTGAAACTTGACATGTTAAACCTTGAGAAATTGTTATGTATTTTCATGTTGGTTTGGACCTTTTGGCAGAGTGGTTTTTCCTTTGGGAGAAAGGTAAATTTTGCATTGATGCCCTGTATTTCGTTGCAGCGAGAATGATTCTCGCTGTAGTGAGAAACTCTCGGGCTTAGAGGGGTACATTGGCCGAAAACTCGCTGTAGTGAGGATGCATTTTCGCTACAGCGAGAATGACACTATAGCTTCTCGCTGCAGCGAGAAACTTTCTGTTTTCTGGGTTGTAATTTCGCTGCAGCGAGAAACATTCTGTTTTTGGGTAAAAATTTCGCTGCAGCGAGATTGAATCTCGCTGCAGCAAAAAACTTTCTGTTTTTATCTCTTATCTTGTCCAATGGTTGCCCTATCTTTCACTTCTTTGCTACCATATGGGAGCATGGACTTCCAACATTAAGGATTAAAAGAGTTAAGTTTAAAATGAGGAGGTTTAGTGAGAAACCCTCGGCCAGTTGAGAAACCCTCGTTCTGTTAATAACTAAATTCCAACGTCGCTGCAACGAAAATTCATTCTCGCTGCAGCTACGCTGCAACGAGAATGCCTTTCCGCTGCAGCGAAGATTCGTTGTCGTATTTGACTTGCTTGTGCAATATTAAAGCTTTCATTCTTCAAATGATTCGCTATGTATGGGTTCATGATTTTCAAATAATTAATCACTTAAGGGCTCGATAAGGGGTTTTATTAGGAATGAACCAAATTGCATTGTTTTGAAACTAGTGCATCATGATTTTAAATTTTCCTTTGTTGTTGCTTGTTCCCTTCCTTGTTCACTCACTGGGTTTATACTCACCATTTCAAATGCATGTTTTCAGATCACGAGATAGCCAGTAACTAGGACGAGGTATCCTTGTAGACTTGTGTCCATCTTTTGGTAGGTGTCTCGGCATTCAGTAGCAGTACATTCATCTGAGTCCCTCCGTTGGAAATCGAGTCTTCTTTTTGAGATGTATAGACAAACTTGATGTAAATTATTAAGATACATGTTGTAGACAATGTATGTATATTTTAAATGAGTAATGTCAGTACGAGTTAGCAATGTATATTACTATTTTGGTTTAAAATTACAATTTGTGACTTAACAATACTTAATGGTATGATGAGTAGAATAATTCGATAGGCTTGCTTGAGCTTAGTGGGCTATGTCCATTGAGCCCATGCGCAGGTCATGGCTCGAAATTTGGGTCGTGACAATGTTAACCCATTGCAAGTGCAAGGTTGGAAATAAAACTCTACCGAGGTAATGTATTACATTAATACCAACAAATAATCAAGATTTTTGAAATATCCTCTAATGTCAACCTCAACATTTCATACTTAAATTTCAATGAGTTGCAAATTAATTCTTAATAAAACTCATTAACTATCCCTTAGAAATTTCAACAATAAAATTAGAACTTATTTCCCTAAGGTCTCCGGAATCAAAATTTTTCACAACATGATCTTGAAGGCAAGGTACCATTGATGCCGATTTTTTTAATTTCTTTTTCCAATTTCTAGACTACCTAAGATCATTTTCAATTTTTTTGTCCAAATCTCTCCTAACTTTGATAAACCCTTTTTAAAAGTTCACCTTTCAATCTTTCTTCTTTCTCTTTGAATTTTTTTATCCAATTTCCTTTTTAAATCTTCAAACAAACAAAAATAGAGAACTCCAAAAGAATCTAGTTAGAAATAACAAAAAAGAAACTCAAAACGGTTGAAATTTAAAAAAAAAAAGAAAAGAAAAGCATAGGAAGACAAAAATGGAAGAAGGCAATAGTAATGACAATAAATTAAACCATTAGGGTAATTTAGTCATTTTAAAAATCTATTAATGATGTCTGAAATTTGGAGATGAAAGATCAATTTTCAATATTAATATATAAAGAATGAATTATAAGCAAATTCTAACGGTAAAGATAGTTCACCAAAAGAAAAAAAAAAGATGAGCACGTTCCATCCCATCAGCAACAAAGCTGACCTGCCTAAAATTCTTGTTCACTGTAATTATCACACATTTGCTCGAGTAATCAGTCTCACATGCTCGTGATTGTCTCTGCTCTTCTCAGACCGTGCCACGTATTCTTCATGCGGCACTTCCTCAGCTTTGATACCTCGGTCCACTCTCGGTCCCCCGGTCCAAACGAGTCCACGTGTCACCGCATCCCTCTGCATCTATCTAAAAACCCCTTTGGTCTCAGCCACGTGTCCCTTCTTATCCAAACGGCTCCCACCACGTATACGATACGCTCTCCATATGGCCCACGTCCACACATCCCCATCAGTCCCTCCAGAACCTGCAAACGTAGCTTGACCCTGATGAGCTGTGACGCCACGAGCTCCAGCCACGTGTAAGGATGAACTACTGTAACGCAGCGAAAACCGGCCCCACCTGACAATACTTTACACGTGTCGTACCCAGAAGCCACAACGTTTTATTCAGATTCCTGGGGATTCGTAAAATTAATGAGACGGTCGAGATCTGCAGGGAGAGCGAAATCTTCTACCACGTGTTTCCATCCTGCCAGAGTGTCAGAAAGAGCCCACCAAAGCTGTTTCATTTTCATTAACTCAACAAGCAAACACGTGTCGACTCCTTAGCTATTCATGCAAGTGCGCCACGTGTCATCCTCTGAACTCCCCTCTCCCTCCTCCTCTTCCTAAGTTTTTTCTTGCCAGCAAAAACTAATCCAGAGATTTTCCACTAAATATAACTTGTTGAGATTAAAAGATCCAAATGAAGATTTTATTAAGGGCGTTTAAAAAAATTAGTGCTAACCCGAGCTTAATGCTGTAACCTTGCTTAACGCTTCCGCTAAATATGTCCAAAAACTCTCTTACGTGTCAATACCGACCGTTTATCTCCACTTCTCCCATCTCGCCACGTGGCCTTTCTCTTCTCTTCTCTTCCTTCGTTTTCTCTATCCAGAAAATCTGACTCCAAAACAGGATACAAAAGCTGGTACGAAGAGAGTACATTTTTCTTATCTTGTACTTTTTATTTTCTTTGGTTTCTTCATGGTAGCATGAGGTTTTAGCAGGAAGCCTTTTCTTGAGTTATTTGCAATGGAAAACAACTGTGGAATTATAGGGTTAAGAGAGGATGAGATTGAGCTAGAACTGGGATTATCAATAGGAGGAAGCTTTGGAAAAGCCGAGAAACTAAAGCCAATCAAGAAAGAATCAAAACCCAGAAATAACTCCGTTGCAGATCTCGGGGAAAGCGTGGTTCTTGATCCGCAAACGAAACGTGAGATTCAAGCGTTAAGGAGACAAGAAGCCAAGAAAAAGCGAGAAGAGAAGCAGCAGAAGAGACGAACAATAATATCATCAAGAGGTCATCAAAACACGGAGTTCCGTTGCAAAGACAGCGACGTCGATGCAACAGAAGAAAGAGAATGCAAGAAGAACAAAGTTGAAGAATTTTCCGGTAACGTAAATCTTAATTTAAGCGCCGAACAAAATAATCCGTTGGTGTGCCCGGTTATTCCGGTGCGGGTCCCGTACCCGTGCTCATACCCGCAGGTCCACTATGTGCCGCTTGTAAATGGGTTTGCTTATCCTTGCGTAAATGCGATGCCTTGTTGGGATGGTGGTGCTGGGAATGACAAGGGTCTGGTTCAGCCAATGCCGGGTAATAGCGGGGTCCGGCCGATTCAGGCGGGTAAAGAATCGGGTGTGAATGATGGAAATGGATACGATTCGGAGCAGAATAGTAGCAGAGATGAAAGGAATAGGAAAAGGCGGTCAAATGGGTCGCCTATGTGTAGTTCTTCGGTGGTTTCGGATCTTCAAAGCTCTTCTAATCAAGGTACTTCAAGTTTTCCTTTGTGTCCTATGCTTGTGTGTTTTTTCTAGATGCTTCTCTGCTTCTAGTTCTATGTCTATGGCATGGCTCCCTAAAACGGAAATCAAAGCCTGCACGGTCATCTTATTAGATGCTTGAAATCTTAAAAGATAGGGCTTTATGCATTTGTGCACGAGGGTTTTCTTCTTGTGATTTTGATTTGAGAATGTGTTTTTGAATTAACGTACTAAGCTTGATAGAAAACAAGAAAACTTGGGTTTCTTCTGAAAAATGCTAAAATATTAAATTTCTCAAAAAAGCTCTGAAGTGTTGTAATCAAATAAATTTCCATTTTATGATTTTTATCTCAGCAAGTGTTTATGTTGTCGAAACTTGATAACCGAACCGATAATGGTTGTGTCATCCCTTACGCTACACTCGTGACAGGGGACATGACATTTCCAATTTGACGGAATTAGCGTATTTGATTAGAATGACATGTCTTAGGACAGAAAATTTCCTATTCAGCCAACCTCTTGATATGAGAAAAACTGTATCAATCATCATCCATCCAGGTGTGCAGAAGATGCGAGTTGACTATGGGTCTAATACCTATTAAAGTATTTATTTGGGTGCAATAAAAAAATAAAAAGTTTCATTAAGTAAAACAAGAATGGTACGTTTGGTTGGTGGAATAGACAGGAATGGAATAGAATGAGTTATTATGTGAGAATAGAATGAGGTGAGAATAAAATAGAATAATTATTACTTAGTTTGGTATGACAAAAGGAATAGGACAGGAATAATTATTATGACTTATTGTAGTTTTTGGTTGGTAACAATAATTTTGGAATAAGAAAGTAATAGAAAATAAAAAGACAAAAACACCCTTTATTATTTATGTGACATTTTATTTTTATTATATTTTTAAAAAAATAA